>NC_089492.1:88603495-88910747 GCF_036850765.1 Saccopteryx bilineata
CTAAATTTCTAGCACCCTCTTTGTGTTTCCCCAAGTGTGGTGCCAGGTGTCAGATTTAAAACTTATCACATTTCTACAGGAAAAATTTAATATCTGTTTTTCCACTGGATAGCAAGCTCCTTTAGACCAGGGGCCATGTCTTACAAAGACATGAGCTTGGAACATTGTATGGCACTAAGACATTGCTGACCTGAATTGCAAGTGAAAGTAGGGTCAAACCTGTAGAAAAGAACAGGCACTCAGGGGTTGATCCAAAGAAGGGAACTAGAAAATAGAAGGAGTGGGGAATGAAGGAAAGTATTTAATTCACTCTGGTATTCTCTTTCAACCTGTTCCAAGCTAAGTGAATATGCTGAGACTGTGTACTTGCCATCAGCTAGTCTGAACTTTCTTCTCACTCTAGCAAAACAGCTGAGCACATTACAAGGAGTGAATCCATGTGCTGTTCTCAGCGGGTGCTGGGGGCCAAGAGGGATGCTCTGCTCCAATAGAAAGGGGGATCTGGGAACTGTTAAAAACATTTCCTTCTTTGTTTTCTGCCAGAATAGTGGTGACACTAAGAGCAATATCAGAAAGCCATCAGGCAGCCAGGTATTTGAAATTTGCCCTGTAGTAGAGTTGGCAATGAGCAATAAGGGAATCTGTCCACAAGCCACTCAAAATAGAAGTGGCAAGAATTAAGAAATATACCCAGAATTTGAGTTCAAATCAAAATGGAGAGGATTTTTTCCCTTCTTTTAAATATTTTTTTCCAAATCAAAAGATCAATATAACACAATTAAGAAATCTTATTTTGATGCCTGACCAGGCGGTGGCGCAGTGGATAGAGCATCGGACTGGGATGCGGAAGACCCAGGTTCGAGACCCCAAGGTCACTGGCTCGAGCAAGGGGTTGCTCGGTCTGCTGAAGGCCCACGGTCAAGGCACATATGAGAAAGCAACAATGAACAACTAAGGTGTTGCAACGAAAAACTGATGATTGATGCTTCTCATCTCTCTCCGTTCCTGTCTGTCTGTCCCTATCTATCCCTCTCTCTGACTCTTTCTCTCTGTCCCTGTAAAAAAAAAAAAAAAAAAAAATCTTATTTTGCCTGGCCTATGGTGGTACAGTGGCTAGAGCATCGACCTGGGATGCTGAGGTGGCCAGTTCAAAATCCTAAGCTTGCCTGGTCAAGGCCCATACAACAATCAATCAGGGAACAACTAAAGCAAAGCCACTATGAGTTAATACTTCTCGCACTCTGCCCCCATGCTTTCTCAGCCTTTTTTTGGTATTTTTTAGTTGCCATTTTTCATTATTTTAAAGGTCTGAAATATTTATTTGTGCCTGTAAGTCTAGATTTTTTTTTATTGCTTCAAAATTGATAAAGCCATTTCGCCATTGATCTGGAAAAGCTTCTATGTGATTTTTAGTCTTGCACTATAATTTGTCTATTTATATGTAATTCTTAGCCCAACTGGAGTTTCCTTTATAATATGTAAAAAGTATTGATCAAAATCAATCATTTGCCTGACCCGTGGTGGCACAGTGGATAAAGCGTTGACCTGGAAATGCTGAGGTTGCCAGTTCGAAACCCTGGGCTTGCCTGGTCAAGGCACATATGGGAGTTGATGCTTTCAGCTCCTCCCCACCTTCTCTCTCTGTCTCTCTCTCCTCTCTCTCTTCCTCTCTGTCTCTCTCTCCCCCTTTCTCTCTCCTCTCTAAAATGAATAAATAAAATTTTTTTAAAAAATCAATCATTTTCTAAATTTATAACTAAATAAATCTTTTCTTACTCTCTTATTTATCACGTATTAAATAGTGAGATTGAGTTCTGAATTCTCTTTTCTGCGGTATTGATTCACTTTATTTTATGATTTAAAAAATCACCCTGTTTTAATTATTTCTGTTTGTTTTTCTTGGTATCTCTGGTGTCAAACAGACTGACTTGCTTGTAGTATGTGTTCAATTAATTTCCCCTAAATATATTAAATTGACAGTATATATACATACTAATACCATCCTAAGTTTCAATCCAGAGTATCTTTTTAAGATTTTATTTATTTTATAGAGGAGATATATATAGATACAAAGAGAGACAGAGAGACAGAAACAGAGAAGTGGGGGAGAAGCAGGAAGCATCCACTCCCACATGTGCCTTGACCAGGCAAGTCCCGGTTTCAAACTGGTGACCTCAACATTCTAGGTTGATGCTTTATCCACTGCACCACCACAGGTCAGGCCTGGAGTTGTTGTGTGGTTTTGTTTGTTTTTTTGTTTGTTTAATTTTAAAAAATCAACTTTTGTTTGCTGGCTGATTTACACGTAGGACTCCTTTTCTCTGTTATCTCCAGAGCATCTCAATTCCTTCCCACCTTTATTTCTTGCCACACTCTTTTGAGAAGTACGAGAAGTTGTACTAATAGAACATGGGTAGTTTCCACACTACTTGCAGGCAGGCATGCTCTCGTTTTAGTTCCCGCAGCATCCCCACGAGGCAGGCATGCTCTTGGCATGGAGGGAGGGGAAATTCACAGTGTTTCAACCCCTTGCCCAGGTCACACAGCCTGGAATGGTGGCGTAAACCTAGATCACCTGGTTCTAAGTCCAGTATTCTTAAACGCCCTGATTTGATAGAGTCTACGGTTTTATACCTTCGTTATCTAGGCCATACAGCTTGTGAGCCAGTCCATATTTCCAGGCCAAAGGCTGACATGATGAAATGGTAAGCAGGAACATCCTGGCAGATCACCCACAATAAGATCAGTTAGACACAGCACAACTTTCCGCCCAGAACTGATTCTGACCACAACACAAGCCGCGGGTATAGGTGCATGGCAGGGTTGAGGGAACCCAGAGCCCCATTCTGATGCATGGCATACCAGGGGATGGCAAGAGCACCCAGGTGCCCTCATCACTGAGTTTCAGATCACAGATTGCTAAAGAAACGTCACAGTGGTGGGCTTGCACTTGAGTGCAGAACACCTCTCTTTAAACTCAGGCCTTGAGCTGACCACAGGGCTCACAGGCAGAATGGCACACAGAGATGGGACTATAAATAGCAGCTGCAGCTGGAAAGCAAAGGACAGGCCTGACCTGTGCATAGTATAGAAAGGACCTCAGACAGAGCATCAATCTTGGCTGGTGCTCCCTCCTTCTGCATCGAGCGCCCCTCCCCCAACAGGCATCCTCCCCCCTTGCAGACAGAGACTGCACAATATCACGGGCATAGCTGTGAGCCTGAATAGATCTCTCCATTCCAGTCCGAGGAGTTAAAGCAGCAAGTTGGCCTTTGGATTTGGGGACAATGCTCCTCTGGGTCTGTATCGCAGGGCTAGGAGCTGATTCTTTATTTATGCTGGGTTGTCTGTCTTTGTTCAGTTCTGTCTGCTTCGCCAGATTGGAAACGGTTTGCTGGAAAAAATTATGGTGCTGTCTAACATGATGTAACAAGATGTCATCTTCTAACTCCCATGCATAAAATGGATTTACAGGAAGGAGCAGCGGGGAGAAAACCAAGCCCCAGGGAGCACTTGACTCAGATAAAAACCACTGGGTTTTGTTTGTGAATGTCAAAAAGCTGCATGTTATTTTACTTAAAAGAACACGAGAACAGACTGGCATTTCTGGGGAAAGCACAAGATATATGCTCTATAGCCCAGAGGAAAAGTTTGCTGAGAAAACTTAAACTAATATTAATTTCACATTTCACACACATACAAACATGCCACAAACCCTGCATACAAATCACACAGACACACAAGACATACCGCAAACACACACACACACACACACACATACACACACACACACATACCGACCACCCTACTGTGACCTTACCCAGACACAGCTCACACTCACCACCTACACACATCAGCATATAACTTCCAGCATCATTCCAGCAACGTCGCCACAAAGGCAAACACACATTGTTTTCCATTAAGAATTCTGTAATTCCTACACCATTGGGCCATAGGAGTGAGCGTAAACCATGGCTCTAAGCTTTTCTGATGAACATCTGTGAGCTATGAGCTTCATAGAGCTCTCTTTCATAAAGAAGCATAATAGAAAAGACAAAGTGGAAAAAGGGTCAAAGGTGTTGTGGTTCTTTTTAAATGTACAATGCTTCTAGAAAGGCACATTCCAACCCAGTTCTAATATAGTGCAGGGAAGTAACTAGGAATGAGTAGGAAAGGATATGATAGGGTTCCTTGGTCATTTGTCTTTCTTAAAACGCCATTGCCTTATTTCTGCATTCAAAACAAGTTCTGGTGTGGCCTCTGGGAATGGTCAGTGTTCCCTTCCACCCACATACGCTGACTAGGAGGAAAGGGATCCACAGTGCAACCCGTAGTGGTTTCATTTTTCTTTTATCTCTTCCTTACTCAATAGTCAGCTGAAGGTAGAGAGTGGTGGTAAAATGTCGTGTATCAAGAAATGAAATAAAAATAACTCGATTGGTTTTCTGCAGCATTTACACTGCCCTGCAAAAGCTAAGGAGATGTGCAAGTATAAGCTATGAGATGCTTATGAAATACAGTATCATGATTACACACATGAGTGAAATGCTCTTGGATTTAAAGCTGGCAATGAAGATGAATGACAAAGTTCATGCTGATCATTTTTAAGTGATAATTTTTCTTAGAATGACATTAAATAGCAAATTAAAAATGCCATGCCAAGTCCAGAGGGAGACTGAAGAAAAAAGGAAACACTTTATATTTTAGTCCCTCCAACAACACTTTTCCCTACCATTTGAAAAAGAGGCCCCACATTTCTGTTTTGTACTGGCCCCTCAAATTATGTAGACAGATCTGATTGCCTGTCTCTCTGCTAGAATGTAAGCTCTCCCTGGGCAGGGTTTTATCGTTTTAATCATTGTCATACCCTAAGCTCTTACACAGTGCCTGAAACATAGTAGGCTTTCAATAAATATCTTTTGAATACATAAATCAGTGAATAAATTAATGTAACCCCAAGATGCCACACCTACTCACCTGAAGACAGAATTAGTCAGAATGCCTGGCACCTACAAGGTATATCATTCTAGAACCAGACTACATATTCAACCTCACCTCCAGTGATGTCCTCAATCATTCCTTTATTCAACACACAGTTATTGAGTATGGTTTATGTGCCAGGCAAGGGCAGATCAGCAATAGTCCTCAGCTTTGAGGAAATAAGTATCTGGAAATGGGGAACTCAGGTATAAAGGTATAAAAGCAACAGAGTATCAGAAGTTGCTTGGGAGAAGCTTGTGCAGGGTACCCGGGCAGTGCTGCTCACAAATGCCTTAGGGCTCCGGAAGGAAGCTGGAAGGAAGCAGCACCAGCGTCCCCGAGCTTAATCCTGGGCTCTGTTCCAGCCGGTCCTCGTACTGCCCAGACTGGGTCCTAGCAGTTTGACCTCCCTCACTCTCCTGCTTCTCACTGCCACCTCCATCCCTTTGTACATATTGTCATTCCAGGAAGGTCTTCTGACTTCTCTAAATTTCTTTTATCCTGCAAGAACTTTTTGGTTCAAATTGAACTCTTCTATTTCAGAATGACTATAGAGCAATTTAGGCCTTCATCATACATTGGTTTGAATTGTTACATCATTTCTTCATGTTGATAAACAATTCTGCTGTCCCCTCAACACCATACACACACCACAATGAGGCATAAGCTCCCAAAGAGCACTGAGCGCCTGCATTATGTCTGTACGTCGTGCCGAGTGTGCCTGGTACGTCATGGGTGAGACCACCTGAGCAACAGCGAGAGACACATGTGGGCCCTCACTCCTCAAAATCATAGGCCCCAAAGGCCTGCAGGCCTGAAGCCCACTCCTTTAGGGAAGAGTAAGTCAGCCCTTGAGTCAGCCTGGACACAATGTGAAGTCCTCTTCTTCCAAAAGCCCCACCCAGGCAGGATGGGACCTCAGCTAAGAGGTCCAATGACCTGGAAGCCCCACCTACAGCATGTGAAAGAGTGAATCCAGGCTCTCAAGCCCTTGTGCTCAAGCCAGTGTGTGCTAAAATGGAACCAGCTGATGCAGATGAAAAGTTATTAATTAGCTAACCAAAAGCTGTTTTCCATTCTGACTGGCCTGGGCAGATGTTCTTTCTGGACTGAGCTTTTCCACAACAATCACTGAGTATCAAGATATCAAGTCAAGCTGGCAGCCTCCTAGCATCTAAGCCTTAGCATTCGCCCTCCCACTTTGAGTAAAACACTGAATTGCCAACAATGAGATTTTACCCTGTGCTTCTTCCCTCACTGGGTCACAGTGTGCTAGGGCTTGAGGCTTGAAAAGTGTTTTCTCACACAACGCAAGTTGGCCAGCTGATTGAAGGACATGAGCTGATGGAAGAAGTGGCCATAATAACACCCCCAAAAGCAGGATCCACAGAGTCAGTGGGTTAACAATGCATCTATGAGCACTAATGAGCTTAGGGCTCATTAATTTCAGTGAAATTGAACATTTCTTGAGCATCTACTACTATATACCTAGCCCAAATCTGTCAGAGAATCCATAACATTGTTTCACTAGGAAATACAAGATGCACCCTGGCCAAGTGGCTCAGCTGGTGGGAGCATTGTCTGGATACATCACGGTTGCAGCTCTGATCCCCGGTCAAGGCACATAGAAGAATTAACCAATGAAGGCATAAATAAGTAGAACAACAAATTGAGATTTTTTTTTCCTCTCTTTTTTATTCTCTCTCCATTCCTCCCTCTCTTTAATAAAAAAAAAAAGGTTAAAAAAACTAAGATGGTAGGGAGAAGAAGATCAGGAGCAGGAGTGTAGCCTAACGGATAAGGTGCAAGCTCTTGATATGGTTGCCAGAACTGCCACTCCCCAAATGCTTAACCTTGGGCAAACTAAACCTCAGTTCCCTCATCTGTACAATGGGAATAAAAATAGTACTTTCTTGTTGTATTAAGATGAAGATTATATGATGTATTAAACATAAAGCTTTTAGTCCAGTGGAGCCACAGGTGCTCAATATCTGTTTTGATGATGGTGGTGGTGGTGATAAAAATAAGAGGTCTTTGGCCCTGGCCGGTTGGCTCAGCGGTAGAGCGTCGGCCTGGCGTGCAGGGGACTCGGGTTCGATCTCCGGCCAGGGCACATAGGAGAAGTGCCCATTTGCTTCTCCACTCCCCCCCCCCTTCCTCTCTGTCTCTCTCTTCCCCTCCCGCAGCCAAGGCTCCATTGGAGCAACGATGGCCCGGGTGCTGGGGATGGCTCCTTGGCCTCTGCCCCAGGCGTTAGAGTGGCTCTGGTCGCGGCAGAGCTACGCCCTGGAGGGGCAGAGCATTGCCCCCTGGTGGGCAGAGCTTAGCCCCTGGTGGGCGTGCCGGGTGGATCCCGGTCGGGCGCATGCGGGAGTCTGTCCGACTGTCTCTCCCCGTTTCCAGCTTCAGAAAAAGAAAAAAAATAAAATAAAAAAATAAGAAGTCTTTGATTGTCAGTGGAACATGGGAAAAATATCTGTTTGCAAGTATATTCTTTCCCCATACTTTTCTTCTTTTTTTTTTTTTTTCTATCTCAAAGTGCAAACAGGAAGGTCTTGTACCTTGTGTTCATCCAGTAAACATTCACTGGTGATAGAAATGCTTAATTGATAATCCTGAGATGGGGCACCAGCAGCTGAGAGCAGAATCCAGATGGCGGGACTGGAAGCATGGGGGCTAGCAGCTTGGCAGCTACAGGCTCCACAAAGACCTGGATTAAAAGGAGATGAGATCAGAATCTGGAAGACACCAAGTCAGGTGTATATAGAGTTCAAAATCTCACATGTTCAATTTCCAGAGATTAAAGTGGCCAATTTTCTAATTCCGTACTGCTGAGATTGATCAAGCAATTTCTTGGTGTCCTCACATGGGAACGGCAAGACTTTGGGGTCTCAGAGGCTGCAGTCCTCTGTGGCAGAGGAGTGTGATCATTGGGTCTTTTTGGTCACCTCTGGCTTTTGGGGTCCCACTTGTATTCACAGACATAGTGACAAAGAACAATGTGGTTCTTTTCTTAAAAGGACCAAGACCCCTGAGTGCTTTCAATTTTCCAATGTCTGACCAAATTTTCTTCTTCCTTGACCAAACTACCCATTCTAACCCCTGTCTTTCTTCTTCCTGCTTTGTGTGACTAGATTTCCAGTTTGGCTCACACACTGCCCTTTTTACTCCAGTCACATTGGTCTCCACCATTTATTTGCATTGCACCACCTCTGCCTTTGCCAACTCTAGCAACTACATAAAACAAATTTTTTTTTCCAATTTGATTGCTTTGTCCTTTATTATTGCTTTGCCTCTGTTGTTACTGTGTGGTCAGGAAACTTGGATATGACAAGTAATAAAATGCTCTCCCAAATCTCTTTCCAGCAGTTCATCACCAACCATCACTTCCTACCATGAAATGTTTAGTTTTATTACTCCCCTTTGTTTCCTGCCCTTCGGCCAGTCCATGTTGTGCTGGTACCAGCTTTCCTCTTGCCCCTCAGACCCGACCTTAGAGACCATTGTCATCTCAGGCCCTGGTATGTGAGTCACATGGCTATTGCTTTACTGAGTCCTGTCTGCTTTCCGGCAGAGATCCTCAATGAACTGCAATATTTTGCTTGCAATCCCCCCCCCTCCCCGTGACCCTGCCAGCCTTTATCTTGATGGCCGAGCCCAGGCAATAACTACTCAGTCTTCTTTATCTAGACCCAGAGCTATCTGTCTTATGACGTGAACATGCCTGCATGTGTGTAGTCCTTCATGTCTTCATCACTGATAGAGTCGCTTCTGTTTATGTTCAGTGCCCGGTCTTGTGTTCGAGAATTTGAACACAATTTGGTTTTTCTATTTATCAATGGAGATGACGAGAAATGATGGAGAAAGTCCATAACTTGCTGTTACTCATGCCTCCTCTCTGATTTGATTTTCAGAAGCAATACTTAAGGCTTTTGTCTTTACATCTGAAATCCACAAGAGTTCCAGGCTACCTTTTGCTGTGCACACCTTTCAATGTGAAACCATCTCTTGAGTCTCGAGACCACCAGAAAGTCTTGAGATACAATTACTCTGTGAGGTACAATAGTTGTATGGCGTCAGAACGCACGGTTCCAGTTCTATCTTCCTGTTCCCAAGAAGGTGTTCTGACACAGACTGGAACTTTCTACTTCTCTAAATCCAATTGAAGTACAGTAGTGGTAAATTTTGGCAACCCCCAAATACACCGTCTCCTTCCCGAATCTCTGTGTGCCAGGGTGTGGGCTGTACTTCCTGCATACCAATAACTCTAAGGAGTGATATTGTGCTCATCTGTTTAAAACATGGGAAACTCATTCTCAATATAAAGAGTTTGCTTCCAGGACTCCCGGGAGGTCATTTTACTCTCAGTTGCAGTCTCCTTGTCTTGTATAGAGGAGTGGCCCTGCAATGCAGGACGTGATTCATGGAGTTCAAATGAAACCAGGATGTGATCTTCAGAATTCGGTGCTTTGAAAACCTCAAGCAGAATGGTAACCTCTCAAGTTCTACATAGACTTCATCAGCAAGGAAGAAGATTCACTCTACGGGTTCTCTGTCCCCTCCCCCCCCAAATCAAAATAATATTATTAATTCTGATGTCTCAAAAGCAAGCAAGAAAAATAAAAAGAAACTACCTTCCCACATTGCAAACCCCCAGTGCAGAGGACCCGACTACAGGTGATGCAACCATGCAGGCGTAGGGGCTGGTCTATGGGTTATTTTAAAGCTGACGTTCCACACCTATCCCTTGTATTTCTTCCACTGATTATCTCATCTAAGAGAGTTGGAACTAGCTGGAGGGATGAGTATATTTGGTGAGATTCTACCCTACTAAAGCTTAACTTTGAGTGATTAATGTGAGACTAATAAAATTTAATTTTCTAACTAAAAATAAGTGAGACTAACACACAAGGAATCTGTTCTTAAAATTATAAAGTCATAAAGTGAGTCTAGGTCCATCAGTTTTACTAGCTGTGTGATTTGGAGCAAGTCAGTTAACCTCTCTGATTCTTAGTTTGTTTATCCCCCAAATGGGAATTATAATAGTACCAAATTTGTTGGGTTTTGTTCGATTTAAATTAAATAATCTACAGTTCTTGGCACATGATGTAAGTTCTTACAAAATGCTATCTTTTGATATTACTACATTAAAAAATATTAGAAAATAGAGAAAAGAAAAAAATTCCAACAGAATACAACAGTTGGTCAGTGTTTTACCATATTTCCTGCCATGCATCTCACCTATGCCCTTATCTTTTTTCATGTAATTGCAATCACACAATTTGGTACACTATGGTTTTCCACTTAACATTGATTGTAAGATACAAATTTTTCAAGTTGCTACATAGACATCATGACATACAGTTGGATTGTGGGACACAAACTGACTAACCACAAACCATTTTTACCTAACAGTGCTTCCCCATCAGACCGGGAGGCAAAGGTCCCTGTCAGGCCCCACAGTGGGGGTGGGGTGGGGTGGGTAACAGCAGCCAGGGTGCTGCCAACTCAGCTCCATCTCCTCCCAGCAGAGCAGTCCTGGCCTTCGCAGCTGTCCATCTACTCTGACATTTACAGAGCAGGCACTGTGTTAGGTACTAAGCATAAAAAATACAAATAGACCCTGGCCCTGCACTCAGGGGACCTTGACAAGAAAACAGAAGATGGCCTGACCTGTGGTGGCGCAGTGGATAAAAGCGTCGACCTGGAAATGCTGAGGTCACTGGTTCGAAACCCTGGGCTTGCCTGGTCAAGGCACATATGGGAGTTGATGCTTCCAGCTCCTCCCCTCCTTCTCTCTCTCTGTCTCTTCTCTCTCTCTCTCTCTCTCTCTGTCTCTCCCTCTCCTCTCTAAAATGAATTAAAAAAATTTAAAAAAAAAAGAAAACAGAAGATAAAATATAGGATGTGTGATGCCTGACCAGGTGGTGGCGCAGTGGATGGAGCATCGAACATCGAACTGGGATGCGGAAGACCCAGGTTCGAGACCCCGAGCGCAGGCTCATCTGGTTTGAGCAGGGCTCACCAGCTTGGACCCAAGGTCGCTGGCTCAAGCAAGGGGTTACTCAGTCTGCTGAAGGCCTGCGGTCAAAGCACATATGAGAAAGCAATCAATGAACAACTAAGGTGTCGCAATGAAAAACTAATGATTGATGCTTCTCATCTCTCTCTGTTTCTGTCTGTCTGTCCCTCTCTCTGACTCTCTCTCTGTCTCTATAAAAAAAAAAAAAAGATTGTTGAAAAATATAGGATGTGCGGCATTTGACCAGAGATGCTCACAGGAGGCTGTGCGCACAGGTAAAGTCTCACCTAGCTTAGAGTGGAGAAAATGGAGCAAGTTTCCTGGGGGAACAACACTTTTGACTTCTTACTCTTCATCTCTTAGGCATCTTAATCCCCTCCTTGCCATCTTTTGACCATTTTCTGCTGCTCTTCATTTTAGTCCATCCCTTTGACCATCTGGCTCTACTGTCCACATGCTTTCCCGGACTCTGGTTTCTGTCAGTGTCTCTCCTCATTCCCGCTTCTCCTTGGCCGGCCAGGCCCCATCAAGTGCAGACTTGGCAGGAGATCACCTGAACATGTGAGCACCAAATCATTCCATTCAGCTAATGTTTTCTGAGACCAGACTTTGTGCAAAGAGCTCACAGGTGTGGAGGGATACAGAGATCATGAGATGAAAATGTTCTGTGCTGAGGAGGGTCATTTGCAACTTGGAGGGTTGGGGTGAGAACTAGCATAAACACAACTAAAAACTCTAACAGCCAGCCAGACTGTGACCATGCCTTGGTGAGGATATAAACAAGAGGCCAGGGAAACACAGAACAGAAACTAATGAATAAGCCTGATTGAGGTAGGATAGTTAGTGAGTACCTGAGTTTACAAAAGAGGGAGGGAGGAGAGTGTCATGTCTCTGGGTCTTGGAAAATGAGTAGGATTTTGTATAGTGAAGAAAAGAGAGGAAAAGCATTGTAGAAATGAAGACCTAGAAGTGGATGGTGTTGCATGGAGAAGAGTCCATTGATATGCCCAGGATATAAAACACATCTGGTCACGATGGGTGATTAGGCATCTGTCAGCCGACAGGTGTTCACCTCCAAGGTGTATCTCAAGAATCCTCTTCAGCCTGACCTGTGGTAGCGCAGTGGATAAAGCGTCAACCTGGAAATGCTGAGGTCGCCGGTTCAAAACCCTGGGCTTGCCTAGTCAAGGCACATATGGGAGTTGATGCTTCCAGCTCCTCCCCCCCTTCTCTCTCTCTCTGTCTCTCTCTTCTCTCTTTCTCTCTCTCCTCTCTAAAAATGAATAAATAAAATTAAAAGAAATATTTAAAAAAAAAAAAGAATCCTCTTCAGATCCAAAGAATAGCCCCAGAAACCTCCATAGATTGATCATTGGAGTCCCACTGCACTAGTAAAATGACCGGCTCCTTGCCCCATCAATAGAAGGCAATCTCTCCACTTATCAACCCCTACATCCCTCAGAATGTCCAATAGCTTTTTACTGCTCCACTCTTAATATGGACAGATCAAGAATATTTTCTTGGTGATTGAACCAAGAATCACCAGACATTTGAGGAAAGCACCAACATAAAAAGACCAGCTAAACACACAGAAAAAGGAACTCAGAAGAAGAAAAGGTAATTCATGGAACAGGGGAAAAACTCTAAAAGGAGATATGAAAACATTTTATCTATAAAACAGGAATAGGATGTAATTAAATGAGATCATAGAACAGGAAACAGTTCTTGAAATTCAAAAGTGGCAGAAAAAAATTTCATAGAGTTGGAAAATAAAGTTAATAATATCTTCCAGAAAGTTGAAAAGAAATATTTAAGAAGACAATGAAATGTGAAAGGAAATGAATTAGCTTTAGCCCAGAAGGTTTGATATGCAGTGATATTAACATTTGATAATAAAAATTTCTATAAATAAATTGACCAAACTTATAGAATGCAACTTAATTTTGAAGTTCAAAATTTTAGATAAACAACAAAAAATTATTTAGGGTAAATATATCCCAAGTATTGTATGAAACATATTTACACTGAAAAATATTGCACAGAATATATTTATACTAAAAAATTATTTGTTGATTATATGAAACTCAAATTTAGCTGGGTAGTCTGTATTTTATCTGGCAACTCAACTCATAAAGATAGAACAAATACACTTTAAAAAAGTTATTAACCTAATAATTCAATACATTTTTTCAGAACGGAATAATGAAAATGCCCAGATTTAAAAGTCCCATGGAGTATTAAGAAAAATAAATTTTCAAGGATCCACAGAATAGCATTGGGTTTCTCAAGAGCAACTGGGGAAGCTAGAATATAATTGATAAATTTTACAAAATTTGGTGAGAAAATTGTTTTCATCCTAGAATTCTATAACTAAGCAATCTACTGGTCAAGTTTGAGGGCAGAATAAAGATATATTCAGACATTCAAAATTCGGAAAACTTATCTCCAACGTGCTCTTTGTTGGAAAGTTACTAAAGATGTGCTCCATCCAAGTCAAGTGTAAAGCAAGAAGAGTGAAACACGAGATCCAGGAAGCAGTGGGTCCAGGTCAGGAGGGTGCCAAGAGGAAAGGAGGGAGGAGGGCTCTGTGATAGGGAACTGGTGGGGAGCAGAAGCAAGTGACATGTTTTCCATTTTGGGTCTTTTGGTTCTGTCTGATTTTTAAACAATGTGCAGGTATTATGTATTTGGTTTTCATAACTATTAGAAGAGAGCATTATAAACAAAGAAGTATAACGTTAGATTATGAAATGTACTCTGGTGGCATTTCAGGGACTGGATTGTGAAGAATGGCATCAGGAAACTCAGGAGCTCATCTCAGAGGTTTCTGAGATAATATTGCTGACAAGGATGAAACCAGAGGGTATCAGGATGTAAACTCTCAGTGTTTTTTGATGCATGATGCAACTGTTATCTCCTGGCCTCTCTCTCAGCCTGAGTCCTGTCATCACTCTCTCTGCAAGCCTCGTGACCTCCCCAGCGCCAGCCACCACGCTCCCCATTCTGAGGCATAGCATTTGCAGGATTACGAGGTAACCTGAGGTGTGCACATGTGGGCACTTGGTGGAGGAGCATTGTAAGATCGGGGACCACTTCCCAAGGCCGGGGACGAAGGCTTCCAGGGATGCCGTTAGCTAGTTACGTCGCTGCCAGAACCTAACCCAGGTTCATTCTTTACACAAGCATGTGTTATACGCCTGCTACCTTACCCACTTCAGGGGAGGCCAGTGCCTGCAATCAAATTGCAGGATGCCGATGCTGGAGGCCAGAGCCTGCTGATCATTTTATAGTGTTTCTGCCAGTTATCCATAGTCTCTTAATCAAATTCTTCCCTTCCTTTGAATTCCTACATTCCTTTCTTGCCTGTGCTATTGACATTGGCTATGGCGATGGAATTTTCCAGTTTCATAGAAACTGTAGCAGTTTTAAAGTTATGACTTCTCAGTAAACTCTGTTTCTATTCTAGCCTTCACCCTGGAGCTCTTGATGAAGCAAACATTTTATAAGATGTAGGGTTCCTCTCTGAGGAGATGCTACTAGTCAAAGCACAGATTACCACTATATCAGTTAGCTAGAGAAGCCCTCCACTGCGGATTGACATAGGTTGTTCTGACTTATGTTACTCATTTTGCAAAGAATTGTAAGCAACTAATGACAACAGAAGTGGACACTTGGGGGTGGGGATAAATCATAGTGCAAGAACACTGTTTAAGGCAGCAGGACATCGTCAAGTGAACAAAGCCGGTTATGGATCACTGAGGACAAGGTGGTCCAATTTTTCTAAATGTGTTTGCATGTGTACATATACATGTGTGTGCATGCACACACAAAACTAGGAGCAGTAAACAATGATTCTTCAAGACTGGAGGATTTATGAAAGATATATACTTTCTTAATTTTTCCTTGCCTGGTTTTTCCAAATTTTTTTCAAATGAACATGTGTTGTTTTGTAATAATAAGAAAAACAAGTTATTTAAAAACATAAATAAAAACAGCAAGATCCTAGGCAAACACCATATGTTTTTGAATTCCAAATTTCCCCTCATGAAGGGCCAAGGCCTGGCCTCGCTGGGGGGCCCAAAGAGCTGTGGGTGGTACAGAGAGAACTTTTCCCAGGTGGCAGCAGGGGACATTCAAACTGAAGAGCCAGAAGTTTCATGTCCTTTTCAAGAAAACAAGACAATAACTATAAGATGGGTTGTCACAGAGTTGACAAAACAAAAGAAACAGAAGCATATATTAAAGTTGCACTCAGAGCCAGAAACCCAAGCACATCATTCATTCATTCATTCATTCATCCACTGAGCACCTGCTTTGGGCCAGCCCTGTGCTGAGAACCAGAGCGTTGGGGGCGAGGACAAGGAGGGTGGCCCAGGGCCTACTGTTCATGTTTTGCTGGCAGATCGAAGATGTAGGTCAGCCTGCTGGGTTTCAAGGTCTCTAGGAAGAGGAGTCATGCCGGGCTCTACCTGGAATGAGGAGAGACAATGCTGCTCCAGTGAGGGTCTTCCCCACCAGGACCCTCCATTTGGCCTCTACACAGCAATTTCTGCTTTAATCCACATGTTTCCAGGTTTGTTAGAAAAACTGGTTGGCTAGAATGACTGTTATGTTTCATTTCTAAAAGTTTATTAAGACCGTAATGTACAAATATATAAATCACTTTGGCATACATTATCTTCACAATGATTTCATGAGTAGGATAGAGCAGGCACTGTTACCACAAGAGAGTGAACTGAGGCTCAGAGAAAATATTGATAATTGTCCAAATTTGGATAGTAGTTGGGTCAAGGCTGGTCTCATGTGCTGTTTTCAAGCCTTCAATTCTGATGCTACACACCTGGAGATAACATCAGATCCCACAGGGTAAAGGCTCAGTCTCACAAGGGTTCTCCCCATTTCAGATGTCAGTCATCAATGGCAAGTCCAGATTGTTACCTGTACTTCTGACCAACTGGCTATAAATCAGAGGTTCCTGCAACTCCCTCCTTGAATTCAATTAATTTGCTGGCGTGGTTCACCGAACTCAGGGAATCATATTACTTAATAGATTATTATAAAAGTGTATAACTCTGGAATAACCAGGTAGAAAAGAAGCATAGGGCAGGGTATGTGGGAAAGGGCTGGAAGCTCCCATGACTCTGGGTGTGCTATTCTCCCTACATCTCCACGTGTTCTTCAATTAGAAAGCTCTCCCAACCTTGTCTTTTTGGGTCTTTGGGGAGGCAGACTTGATTCAATCATTGAGCATAGGTAATTGAGCTCAATTTCAGCTTCTCTTCCCTCCCCAGAGGGGTGGGACTGAAGATTCCAACACTCACATCTCAGGGTGGTTCCCGTGGCCACAAGCCACCATCCTTAGGTTACCTGGGGGCTTACCAAGAAACAATTTCATGGATATAAAAGAAGATTCCAAGGATTTTAGGAGCTCTGTACCAAGTACAAGGAAGAAGACCAAATATATTTTTATTATAAATAACAACATTGCAGCTGGGAACATTGTTTTTAGGCCATTAGTCCAATACTCTTTCCACTGTACTATCTCATACTTGCTTTTTTCATTCATCCATTTATTTCCCCAACAAACATTTATTGAGTACCTACTATGTGAGAGACACTATGCTAAGTACTGGGATTGAGATACAAAGTCACTACACTTTCAATTTTCTTGTGTTCAGATAATCAAGTATGAGCCCCAATAATTACACTCTGGCCTAGATTGAAGATTCTCAGTCTTGAAGGCACTTAAATTGCCTAGGGAGCTTTTAAAAATATCAGTGCCCAGACCCCACCCCAAAACAATACAACTATGATCTCTGCTGTTTTCAAAAGTTCCCCAATTGATTCTAATGTGTAGCCAAAGTTTAGAACCAAAGTTCTTGAGAGTAAGCACAAAGCCTGACCATTTTAGCTCCTTTCTGGGGAGCAGCAGAAGCTGCTCTAATTCCAGCATAACTGTTCCAAACACTGGTCTTGAACTGTCGAAGATCAGAGGTTCCTCTTTTGCCATCAGATACTCCCTGAGGGGTGGAAATTAAGTTGGGTGATGACTTTAAAATAAGAAGGTCCAGGAAAGCCAGTGTTCTGGACAGCAGCCAAAGCACAGTCTATGCCTCAACCTCACGCTAGAGGAACTTGCTGTTAAGTACAAGGGCTTCACTTGGCTCTCCATCACCATTACTATTTCCTGAGCTTTATTATGCAAGCAGAGATATATGGGTGGAAGAAGGAACTGAGAAGAACTAGAGGAGGCTTAGAGGATCTTATCCAAGCCCGTGCTTTTACTAGCTAGGGAATTGAATCCCAGAGAGAGGAAATGACTTGAAACAATTAGAGAACAGTGCAAAACAGGACATGATTCAGTGCCAAAACATGGCAGCAGGCCATACTGCCTGCTCGTAGTGCCTTTGAGGACTAACGGTTCACCATGGGTCAGAGTGTACCAGCACTTTCTTTCTAGCTTGATTGACATTCAGATTCTCATGTCCCCAGAGGCATTTAGCTGGAGCAAATTCATAAGCCAAATTGGATAAACGTGGACAGGAGAAGAAGAAGGAAAGAGAAGCAATTTCCATCTGCTAAGCGTTTATTGCTTATAGTGCCTTACAACAGCTCCACAGGCAGGAACTACTCATTACTCTCATTTTACAGATGAGAAAACTGAGGCTCAGAGAAGTTAATCTAGTTTGCTTCAAATCATAGAGGTGGTGAGTAGCAATGGAACGTGATTGTGTCTCTCTTTACTACAGTTATGAAACCATGGCTAATTTACCATTTATGAATCCATGGCTCTAGATCTTAAGTTCACTTTATATTGATAACTCACCTGCAGGTCTGTTAACAGGACGTATTTTATGTGACAAACTGAGGATTGCAGTATTTACTATTCTTTCCTCTCTTTCATTCTCATCATACTTTTGATTTTTAATTCCTATTTCCCTAATTTGATTGATGTGACCAACGTAAGCTGAATATGACCATCTAACATGCATGGCCTGGGATGGAAAAGGTAAAAAGAGAGATCAAGAAACAGGAAATTCGCCCTGGCCGGTTGGCTCAGTGGTAGAGCGTCGGCCTAGCGTGCGGAGGACCCGGGTTTGATTCCTGGCCAGGGCACACAGGAGAAGCGCCCATTTGCTTCTCCACCCCTCCGCCGCGCTTTCCTCTCTGTCTCTCTCTTCCCCTCCCGCAGCCAAGGCTCCATTGGAGCAGAGATGGCCCGGGCGCTGGGGATGGCTCTGTGGCCTCTGCCTCAGGCGCTAGAGTGGCTCTGGTCGCAGCATGGCGACGCCCAGGATGGGCAGAGCATCGCCCCCTGGTGGGCAGAGCCTCGCCCCTGGTGGGCGTGCCGGGTGGATCCCAGTCGGGCGCATGCGGGAGTCTGTCTGACTGTCTCTCCCTGTTTCCAGCTTCAGAAAAATGAAAAAAAAAAAAAAAGAAACAGGAAATTCATCCAAGGTGAACTTGACAACCTGAATCAGAAGCCTAAGACCATCAAGGATGGGGCGGCCCCAGTAGACAGTGTCCCAGAAAGAACTGCAGGGACAATGCAAATGTGGATTTTTTTCTCAAGACATTTTCAATATATCTAGCAATAGAAGAGGCTATCTTCTAAATACACAGACACACAAATGATAGCAACGTGGGTACATTTCCTTCTTTTGAGGAAAATCTGGAAGCCGGTTTGGCCTTCTTGACCAGCCAGTACAGTTCTGCATCATTTCACCAAAATGAACCAAGCATGGTGTGTCAGTGAAAAGGGCTTTGTGACGTTGGGAACAACAGCCATTATTCATGTCCTTGTTTGTAGTAATGGGGCAGCTTTGCCACGCTTGTCTCTTCTTATTTGTTCATGGGCATTGCCTCCCAACAGTAGTCAATGAAAAGACCCACCTGCGATTTCTGAAAAACTTGAATAACTAACTCACTTATGTCTGATTCTGTGTGTTGGTTTGCATTTTAGGGTCTGGGACATCTATGGCTGATAATCCTTGAAGATGAGGCTTAGTTCTACCCTGTCAGCTTCATTCGGCGTTTTTCTCAGATGCCTTTCTTTCTCTCTGCTGAGGAAAATGGTGATTTTCAGGTTCTATAAAACAGAGTATACTAGGCCCTGGCCGGTTGGTGGTAGAGCGTCGGCCTGGCGTGCAGGAGTCCCGGGTTTGATTCCCAGCCAGGGCACACAGGAGAGGCGCCCATCTGCTTCTCCACCCCTCCCCCTCTCCTTCCTTTCTGTCTCTCTCTTCCCCTCCTGCAGCCAGCCGGGGCTCCATTGGAGCAGGGTTGGCCCGGGTGCTGAGGATGGTTCTGTGGCCTCTGCCTCAGGCGCTAGAATGGCTCTGGTTGCAACAGAGTGACGCCCCAGATGGGCAGAGCATTGCCCCCTGGTGGGTGTGCCGGGTGGATCCCGGTCGGGCGCATGCGGGAGTCTGTCTGACTGCCTCCCTGTTTCCAACTTCAGAAAAAATACAAAAAAAACAAACAAAAAAAATAAAACAGAGTACACTCTGGGATACTCAGAAAGCTTGGCTTGTCAGTAAGTCTAAAAGGGAAAAAGGGGAGGCAATGACCATTTATTGAGCTTCTAATCGTGTAAGCCCAGCCCTAGGGGCAAGAATTATCCCCCTAAATATAGAGAAGGAAAGATAAGGGAATGACCCTGTCACCGGCACAGGTTTCAGCACCAGGTGAACTGACCTGGGCGTGTGCTTCTTGCCTCCACCACTGCCGAGGGCTGTTTCTAATTTAATTTTTTAACAGCTTTGTTGAGGGATAGATATGTGGCATACGTCACATATTTATTAAAGTGTTCACTTTGATAAGTTTATCAGAACTTATGTTTATACCCATGAAAGCATCAGCCAGTCAAGATAATCACAACCATCAGCTCCCAATGTTGTCTGCAGCTTCTCTGCAGTCCTCCCTCTTCCCCTCTTCCCCTCTGTCTCCAGCAACCTACAAGCTGCTTTCAGCCTGAGTGCAGTAGGCAGAAATAATGGGCCCCTCAAAGATGTCCATGCCCTGAGTCCCCAAACCTGTGAATATGTTACCTTATATGAAAAAGAAAAAAGAAGGACTTTGCAGATGAGATTATCCTGAGCTCATGTAATCACAAGGGTCCCTATAAAGGAAAGCGGGAGGCAATCAAAGGAGATGTGATGATGGATGCAGGGGTTGGAGGCAGTGAGAGATTTGAAGATGGAGAAAGGAGCCATAAGCCAAGGAATTCCAGTGGTTTTTAAAAACTGGAAGAGGAACAGGAATGGATTGTCCCCAAGAATTTCCAGAAGAATGAAGCCCTTGCAGCCTGCAGGAGTGCTGACACCATGACTTTAGTTTGGTAAGACCTAGTGTGATAAGCTGAATACCTAGATCCACCTGATGGGTGGTGACACAGTGCATAGAGTGTTGACCTGGTATGCTGAGGTCTCAGGTTTGAAACCTCGAGATCATTGGTTGAGCATGGATTTATCCAGCTCGAACGTGAGCTTACCACCTTGAGCTTTGGGTGACTGGCTTGAGCATGGGTTCATAGACATGAGCCCATGGCCACTGGCTTGAGTCCAAGGTTGCTGGCTTGAGCAAGGGGGTCACTGGCTCATATGAAGCCCCCTCCCCATCAAGGCACATATGAGAGGTAATCAATGAGCAAGTAAAGCTATGCACCTATGAGTTGATGCCTCTCATCCCTCTCCCCCCAAAACAAAACAACAACAAAAAAACCCTAGATCCTCATTCCAGTAACCTATGAATGTTACCTTATGTAGAAAAGGGGACTTTTCAATTATAATTCAATTTTGAAATGAGAAGATTGTCCTGGATTATTTGGGTATGCCTTAAATGTAACCACAAGTGTCCTTATAAGAGGGATACAGAGGAAGATTTTATTGTGGTAAAGAAGTGATCAGAGCCTGGCCCAGTAGTTCAGTTGCTCTAACTGCATTGTCCCGATACACCAAGATTGCAGCTTTGATCTCCAGTCAACAAGTTGATGTCTCTCTCTCTCTCTTTCTCTCTCTCTCTTCTTCCTTCCCTCTTTCTAAAATCAAAAAATAAGTTTAAAAAAGGAGGTGATGAGATATTGGAAGCAGAGATCTGAGTGGTGTGTTTAAAAACAGAGAAAAGGGTATGATAGAATTATACACCTGAAACTTGTATAATTTCATGAACCAGTGTCATCCCAATAAATTCAATAAAAATTTAAAAAATAAAGACAAGAAAAGGGACCATACACCAAGTGATACCAATGGTCACTAGAAGCAAAAAAGGCAAGGAAATGGGCTTTCTCCTCAGGGCCTCCAGAAGGACCAGCGCCGCCAACACCTTGACTTTGGCCCAGTAAAATTGATTTCAGATTTCTCCTCCAGACCTGTAAGAGGTGTATTTGTATTCTTTTAAGCCACTAAGTTTGTGGTAATTTGTTATAGCAGCAGGAGAAGCTAATACACTGAGCTTTACGTTTAATACAGTTTTACGTTGGTAAAATCAGAACAAGATATCATTTCTGGGGTTATAGTAAAATTAAATAAATTAGTTTGTAGTAAATGGAGTTCCCATAGTGGCCCTCATTTCTTTCCCCTCAAACCTGAGCATGTAGTCTTTGACATGACTTAAGTCATATTGACAGAGGAGATTTGTTAGCAGGGAGATTTGTTTGTTTTGTAAGAGCTCTGGGGACATAGGCGCTCATTCTAGGGAGGGACAGTAAGGCCTGAGCAATTGTAGTCCAGGACCCTTACCTTACAGTGAGGGTCCCTGGATAGAGGGGGCATATAGGTAGATAACTACCAAGAGAAGAAGACTGTGGAGAAGGGTTTTATCTTACAATGTAGGTTTTATTATTATTTGGGTAAGATGTGGCCAACAGATCAGAAGACTGTCATTAAAAATATAGCTTGGCCTGACCAGGCGGTGGCGCAGTGGATAGAGCGTCAGACTGGGATGCGGAGGCCCGAGGTTCGAGACCTCAAGGTCGCCAGCTTGAGCACGGGCTCATCTGGTTTGAGCAAAGCTCACCAGCTTGGACCCAAGGTCCCTGGTCGAGCAAGGGGTCACTTGGTCTGCTGTAGCCCTCTGGTCAAGGCACATATGAGAAATCAATCAATGAACAACTAAGGAGCCACAATGAAGAATTAATGTTTCTCATCTCTCCCCTCCTGTCTGTCTGTCCCTCTCTCTGACTCTATCTCTACCACAAAAAAAAAAATATATATATATATATATATATAGCTTGTTACAGTTCCCAAAGAGGAGGGGGCACACAACACCAGTGGAGGCCACACAGGGAAACACCAGGCTCAGTCAGGAGGCAGAGTCGTGGGGGTAAAACAGGCAGAAGCCTTTCTTGTGGTTTCCATAGAAAGGGACAGATAGAAGAAGTGTGTGAGAAGTGTGTGAGGAGTGTGTGTGTGTGTGTGTGTGTGTGTGTGGTAAACTCTGATGGGTGAGTTTGCATGAATAACAAAGGGATGTTCCCAGGCAAGTGGCTTGCCATCTCTGGATATGAGGATCCAGATGCCATAGAACCAATAATACAGAAAATAAGAAAACACAGTTAAAATGCTTTTCTGGATGACCATCCCAGACAAATTATGTGAACATCAGTGGTAATTCAGTGAAGGTTATAAATAGATGTTGAAAAAATTGAAATTGAGCCCTCAAGTTCATTACTATTCATAAAAACAATAGGAAAGAGGAAACAGACATTTCTTATTGGAAGACAGCATAAATAACCTCTCAGAGAGGGACAATTGGCCGGAGGGCTCAGCAGCAACACAGGATGTGAGAGACACGGTTGGTTACTTAATTTTTATTCCCACCCCCTCCCTTTTTTTGCCACCTTCCCTAGAGAGTCTAGAAAGTCAGGTGCTTGCTTTCCCACACTCCTTACAGAGAAAGGTAGCCATGTGACTAAGTTCTAGTCAATGGGACCATCAGGGTCATCATTGGGGGAGTTTCTGGGAAAGATTTTTCTTCCTGGATGAAACAATAAAAACCCTGTTTACTGTTCCCTGCCTTTGGATATATTGTGATATGTGGAGGTGTGGTGACCATCTTGGGGCTATGAAGCAACAGGTGAACTTTTAACATCTAAGGCGGGCAGAACAGAAGGATGAGGAGAACCCAGGTCCTTACTGTCATCCTCGAGTTAGAGAACCAATTCTGAAACTGCCTACCTCTATGCTTTGAGTTAGTAGTAATGAACATCCTTGTGGTTCAAGCTAGTGTAAATTGAGTTTGTTGTTACTCATAGCTGAAAGCATTCCATACTGATACAGCGGTTTTGTGTTAAATGGTAGAAGGAGAAGAGACTGATGGTTGTCAGAAGGGCAGGGCTTGGGGGACTGAGTGAAAGAGGTGAAAGAACTAAAAAATACAAATTGGTATTTACAAAATAGTTATGGGGATGTGAAGTACAGCATAGGGAATAGAGTCGATAACATTGTAATAACAACGTATGGTGTCAGATGGGTACTGAAAATATGGGGGGGACACTCTGTAAAGTATGTGACTAACCACTATGCTACATCTAAAACTAATTTAAAATAATATAAACTGTGATTTAAAAATAAAAATTTTTAAATAGTAGTAGGAGAAATGTTTATGTCTATGTTTATGTTTACGTTGGGTGAGTGGCTCCAGGGTTCTAAACTTACTTTCTGGCATTTTTATCTTTTTAGCCTGAGCGAAATTTGGGTCTATCGATGTATTAACGAGGGTTTTGGCAAGAAACAAATGGAACATTCAGAAATGATGACTGAAGAGAGTTAAAGGGATTATTACAAAGGTGGAGTAGGTGTTAAGGGAAATGAACAGAGGCCTAGATATAATAAATTAGGCTGCCCCAGGGTGAGCTCTGCCTGAAAGGACAAGGGGAGGGAGTGGACCCCAAAACTCAGTGAGAGCGGAGTAGGAGAGGAGCTGGGGCCTCAGATGAAGTAGAAAGTCATTCCCATCCTGCAGCCACACAGGGTGGGGGCTGGGGAAACAAACGCCTTGATCTCTTTCTCAGCCCACCCTGCAGACTCCTGATGGCGCCTCCCACTGGCTGAACCCTGCCAGGAAAATGGCCAGGGAGCCAGGAGATGTGAGCTGGACAGGTCAGCATAAAGTGTGAGGCTGTGTGTGGGGGGATGGGCAGGAGGAGTAAAGAGGCCAGAGAGAATATCTGAATTAGATTCACCACTGGTTTGTGTCAACATAAATTTGTCACATCTAAGCCACTCATTCTAACACTGAGACTCCTGAATTACTGAAGACAAGACTGCCTCTCAGGAAGTAAAACCTTTTTTTTCAAATGCCTCTAGGCCCTGGCCGGGTAGCTCAGTTGTTTAGAGCATCATCCTGACACACCAAGGTTGCATCATCCTGATACACCAAGGTTGCAGTCAGGGTCCATACAAGAATTAATCAGTGAGTGCATAGATGGGTAGAGCAGCAGATTGGTGTTTCTCTCTCTAACATCAATAAATGAAAAAACAAAAATAAGATTTTAGTCAACTGCCTTTTGAATTCCAGAATATCTCTCGGTAAATAAGAGTATGCTAAATCTCCGCCATAGGGATTCTTGCAAACAGAGAAATTGGGGACTATAGGAAATGGGAGCCCCGAGCCTCCGCTAGGTGTCCGTGACCTCTGCCAGCGTTGGGCTGCATGCTCCTTCCACTCATTGTCACTGAAGAGAGCTGGCAGTGCTTCCTTGTCTCTTTTCTGAGATCTGTTATTGAGGATATATTTTACCTTATAACTACCACATTTTGAAGAGGAGGGAGTAATGACATGGGCATAGAGTGTATTCCAATAATCATAAAAGTGCAATAAGAACAAGGACTTGGGTTTCCTGATTGTCACAGTGTCTCCTTGAGTGTTGCAGAGAGTGCCCTATTAAATGTGACTATTAAATCAATGGCTTATGAAGTGGAACAATTCATCGGCTGTGATACACTGTTGTAGGAGTCCGGAGGTTCAGAAACATGTGGGAAATTACCCTTCTGGGCAGCAGAGTATGTTAACATCATCTTTTAAGCTCATCGGCACATCTAAGAAGCTTTTAATTTTGTTCTCCCCCAAATGAAAACAATAATACTTACATCTGGCTAAAATTTGGACAGTACAGAAGGAAATACATTAATGTGGCAGCTTACTGGCAATTTCTCTTCCCAGAGGCAACTGCTGCAATAGCTTATTACCTAGCTTTCCCAGATGTTCTGGGCACGTACAATCACATATGTATTCTTTGGAAAAATGAAGATTTACTAGCATATATATCATTTCTGTAGTGGATGCTGTTGGTGCCCCTCCCAGAGGGGGGATCCATCTCCCTGCTGCTGTGAGCATTTGTGACTGATGGCTCACAGCTGCCTCCCCCTTTCTCCAAGGATTCCCATCAGACAAACAGGAGCTGCTCTGCTCTGCAGGTTATATATACATCCCTACTCTCAGGCAGCCTGCCGCCAATAACTGACTGATGCAAGAGGTTGGCTCCTCGTCCTAAGGTTGAACAACCCAGTGGTTCATGCTCCAGAGCTTCCTGAGATCACGCTGAGCTGAGTCTCTAGCTGACACCATATCTTCACCTAATTTATCTCTCCTGCCACATACCCTGCTTCGATCACTCGCCTTCTTTAGAGAGTACTTTCTTAAAAATTTCATCTGCACCAGGGTCCCTGCTTCAGCTGCTGCTTCTAGGAAGCAGATTCCAAAGATGGGATTCTGAAAGAAAATCATCTGATGGCAGGAGGACCAAGAGGATCCATTCCATTGCCAGTAAGAAGTGAACATTGGCTGCTCCTGATATGCTGCGGCAGATTACTCCTGGTGAACCAGGAGAGGATGCAGACCAAAGAGGATGCACCCGCTGTCGCAAAGTCTCTGCTGTCTGAGTGGCATGGGGGAAGTTAGTATTTGTAAGGGTGGTGGACTTCGGTGACTGTTGCTAAGCAAGCAATATGTGAGAGTCAGAAGGCTTCTTTAGCAGTATTTAAAGAGACTCCCATTCTCAGGCAGAGGGCAGACAGACCTAGGCCTTAGCTAGAGTGAAGAACTTTAGAGAAGGTTGAACTCTTAGCCTAGGCAAATATTCAATGCCAAAGTCATGGCCTTGATAGGAAAGAAGTAGAACTCTGGAAAGACAAGAGATAGCAAGTGTTGGCGAGGCTGCAAAGAAAAGGCACCTTCATGTTCCGTTGGTAGGAATGTGTTTTTTGTTTGGTTTGGTTTGGTGGGAATGTTAATTGGTACAGCCACTATAGGAAATATTATTGAGGCTCCTCAAAAAAAAATTAGAAATAAAACTATCATATGTCCAAAGGAAATGAAATCACTATCTCAAAGATATATCTGCACCTCTATGTTCATTTAGCATTATTTACAATAGCCAAGACATGGAAACAACCTAAGTGTCCACTGATGGATAAATGAATTTAAAAAAATGTAGGCTCTGGTCAAATAGCTTGGTTGGTTAGAGCATCATCCCAATACGCAAAGGTTGCTGATTCGATCCCCAGTCAGGGCACATACAAGAACAGATCCATTTCTCTCTCTCTCTCTCTCTCTCTCTCTCTCTCTCAAATCAACCAATAAATAAAAAAATTAATGTGGCATATACATATATACACAATGGAATGTTATTCAGTCATAAAAAGAGAAATCCTGTCATTTGTCATAACATGTTATGAACCTTGAGAGCATTATGCTAAGTGAAATAAGTCAGACCAAAAAAGACAAATGGTGCATGATCTAACTTATATGTGGACTTTAGACACCTGAACTCCAGAAACAGAGAGTAGATTGGTGGTTGCCAGGGGGCTGGAGGAGAGGTGGGGCTGGAGAAATAGGTGGAGGTGGTGAAACGGTACAAACTTCCAATTATAAGATAAATAAGTCCTGGGGATCTAATGTACAGCATGGTGACATTAGGTAACAATACTGTACTGTATACTTAAAAGTTGTTGAGAGTAAATCTTAAAAGTTTTTACCGGCCCTGGCCGGTTGGCTCAGCAGTGGAGCGTCGACCTGGCGTGCGGGGGACCTGGGTTCGATTCCCGGCCAGGGCACACAGGAGAGGCGCCCGTTTGCTTCTCCACCCCCCCCCTTCCTCTCTGTCTCTCTCTTCCCCTCCCGCAGCCAAGGCTCCATTGGAGCAGGGATGGCCCAGACACTGGGGATGGCTCCTTGGCTGCTGCTCCCAGGCGCTAGAGTGGCTCTGGTCGCGGCAGAGCATCGCCCCCTGGTGGGCAGAGCATTGCCCCTGGTGGGCAGAGCATCGCCCCTGGTGGGCGTGCCGGGTGGATCCCGGTCGGTCGGGTGCATGCGGGAGTCTTGTCTGACTGTCTCTCCCGGTTTCCAGCTTCAAAAAAATACAACAACAACAAAAAAAATTTTACCACGCATACATATATACACACACATAACTATGTTAGGTGATGAATGTGTTAAATAACCTTATCGTGATAATCATTTCACAATATAGCCATATGTCAAATCATTATTTTACTATATATCAATATTAGTATAACAAATCATCAGACTGTATTCTTTAAACTTACACACTGTTATATATCAATTACATCTCAATAAAATTGGGGGGATGGGGGGAAGAACCTGGGGACTTGGGGTTGGGATGTCTGAGTAAATGCACTCAAGAATCTTGAATGCTCAGAATCCTTGGAACCATCTGGGCCTGCAGAAGTGGGCCTTCCTGCCTTTTTGGAAGAGAGAGGCTCAAGACGAGGATGGACATGGACATGGACATGGACATTGTCAATAGCAAATGGCTGAGTTGGCTGGTGAAGGATCTGGAAGGAGCAAGTTTAGAAGATTGGAGACAAGAAAGTCTAGGGCAGAGAGCTAAAGGAGTGAGCAAGTATTGGGAGGATTTTTGTATTCTAGGCTAATGATCCCCGAAGGGCATTCACTATAGCTTGAGGGAAGAGTGAGAAATAGGGGCTTTGGTGTCAGAGAGACCTATATTCAAATCCCTGACTCTGCCATTCACTGGCTGTGAGATTGTGGGCAACGTTGCTTAACCTTTCTAAGTCTCTTCATCCCCACTCATCAAAAGGATGTTTTGAGAATTAAATGATGTGTCTACGGCCATACCACCCTGAACGCGCCCGATCTCGTCTGATCTCAGAAGCTAAGCAGGGTCGGGCCTGGTTAGTACTTGGATGGGAGAATTAAATGATGTATGTGAAGGGCTAACATGGTACTTGGCACACTGTGAACGCTCAATAAATGGCAGGTAGTCATTATTGTTATTTATTTGATATGCTTAACAGTTCTAAGAGGTAAACACTAATAGCTAAGTGTTTCAGATAAGAAACTGAGGCCCAGGAATATTAAATGACTTAACCACATTTTCAATTCACTAAATTTCAAAAATGGGATTCAAATTTAGAATTGTTTGGCTTTTAAGCTCATGTATAGCTTTAATAACCTGCCTCAGAGTAATGTACCAGGAGTGAGATACAAGACCAAGGCTTGCTCCAGGGTAAATTCTCTCTTTCCTTTATAATTCTGAAAAGTGTGAAGGTAAAGATCTATAAATCTGACAAGGTGGAATGACTGAAAGTAACCTCACAGCATGATCTGATCACAGACAGATTCCTAACTGGGCAGGTCATGGTGAGTAGTCAGCTCCAGGCCTATAACTTCTCTGGTAAAGAGTTTATCTTGGCCTTAAGTAAGCCCTGTCTATTGTTCTTGTGCATGTAGGTTAACACACCTTTGAAATGCCAGAGTAATTCTCTTTTTTTTAGATTCTGAGGGAGGCTTAACCACCATTAAGGGAGCATATAATTAACTCCAAATGCATAAAAGGAACTGTAAAACTCTCATTCATTTTCCAGAGCATTTGAGATTTTGCCTCCTGCTCAAATAAACTCATAAAAATTCTCTGTGTTTGGCCGCTCTTATGCCAACATGGAAAGATGATTCTCCCCATTTTATAGATGAAGGAACTTGAATGTCAGAGCCATTACATGACCTAAGTAAAGCCATATGGAAAAGGTGGGATATGAGGTACTTTCTCGGTACTACTTAAATATTCTTTTATAGGGGCAGGATTGGTAATGGGATTCATGTTAGAGAAATTCCATGGTGAAAAGTCTAAGAAACTATTATTTCATTGTCAACATAAGAATGTCCAAACCTGCAGAAATTTTTTTTTTTTTTTTTACAGGGACACAGAGAGAGAGTCAGAGAGAGGGATAGATAGGGATAGACAGACAGGAACAAAGAGAGATGAGAAGCATCAATCATCAGTTTTTCGTTGCAACCCCTTAGTTGTTCATTGATTACTTTCTTGTGCCTTGACCACGGGCCTTCAGCAGACCGAGTAACCCCTTGCTCGAGCCAGTGACCTTGGGTCCAAGCTGGTGAGCTTTTTGCTCAAACCAGATGAGCCTGTGCTCAAGCTGGCGACCTTGGGGTCTCGAACCTGGGTCTTCTGCATCCCAGTTCGCCGCTCTATTCACTGCGCCACCGCCTGGTCAGGCAGAAAATTTTAATAAGAGTTGTTTTTTTGTGGGTTTTTGGTATTTTTCTGAAGTGAGAAGCAGGGAGGCAGAGACAGTAATAAGAGTTTATTTGAGCAAAACTGATGACAACTGCTGGGAAGCAAGATCACAAACTCTCGAGAAAGTGATAGTTTTGCAGTTTTGTTTATGCATTAGAAATTAAGGAGGGAATGTAAGGAAGATTACATGAAGGTGGGAGAAAGCAAGGCTGGAATTAGATTACAAGATAGTTAACAATGTGCTTTCTTTTTCTTTTTCTTTTTTTTGTATTTTTCCGAAGCTGGAAACGGGGAGAGAGTCAGACAGACTCCAGCATGCGCCCGACCGGGATCCACCCGGCATGCCCACCAGGGGGCGACGCTCTGCCCACCAGGGGGCGATGCTCTGCCCCTCCAGGGCGTCGCTTTGTCGCGACCAGAGCCACTCTAGCACCTGGGGCAGAGGCCAAGGAGCCATCCCCAGCGCCCGGGCCATCTTTTCTCCAATGGAGCCTCGGCTGCTGGAGGGGAAGAGAGAGACAGAGAGGAAGGAGAGGGGGGGGGGGGTGGAGAAGCAGATGGGCGCTTCTCCTGTGTGCCCTGGCCGGGAATCGAACCCAAGACCTCTTGCACGCCAGGCCGACGCTCTACCACTGAGCCAACCGGCCAGGGCAATGTGCTTTCTTGAGGGTGGTTAAGCTTATTTCAAAGGTGTGTTAACTTAGATGCATAAGAACAATGGACAGGGCTTGTATGAGGCAAAGATCAACCTTTTACTACAAAAGTTATACTCCTGAGGCTGCCTACCCACCATGACCTGCCCCATTAAGAATTTATGATCAGATCACCCTGTAAGGTTACTTTCCATTGAGCCCCCTTTTCATCCACACCATCGGGGATAGGGAGTTGAGACTAGTTTTGTCCTTCTTAATGCAAAGGACCTTCTTTACCAAGAATCAGTATATCATTAATCGAGTTATAGCCTGAAGTAGGACAAAAGTGTCTTCTATACCAGTGACTTTCAACGTTTTTACATTTAGGGACTAGTGAAAATAGGAGAATTATTTGGGGGACCACTAAGGTAGAAATCACCCTGAGCATATGCAAATTCATCTAAGATCATTGGATCTATACTCTTCATACAACATCAGCATGGTTAACTCTTTTGTGGACTGGTACAAAATTTTTTGTGGACCAGTCTGTGAACCAGCAGTTGAAAAACACTGTTCTATACAACTTGAACTCTGCTTCCTTGGTATTTACCTATCTTCTAAAGTTTATGATCAGAGGTGCCCATGACCCAACATAGTATAAGTTCATGTATGTTGGTCAAATAAGTTTGTAAATATGATATATAGATTTGCCCGCTTATAGTTTGCACTGGGTGTGGGGAACAGGCTGTAAGCAGGCAGGTTGTTATACCCTAATGCTTAGTTTTAAGACTGAGCCTTTCCCACCCTAAGTGACTTTGTATCAGAGACTTCCTTGTTTGTATATTGGATTAAAGGTTTTGATTTCTACACTATAAAATGGGGCAGATGGGGAGCTTTCTCTCTCTCAGTTCCTGAGATTAGCATTAGAGAGGAGAGCAGAGAAAGGCCATGTGGAAGAGAGAAGAAGCAACCAAGATGGCAGAATGCTGAAGGAGAAGCCAGTTTGTGCAGAGTTTGTGCAGAGAGAAGATGGGGAACAGAGGTGAATAAGGCTGGTGAGCTAGAAACCCTTGATTCTAGGATACCCGTGTAAGTCAGTGGCTTTGGGAGCCCTGCATGGAAAGGGAAGTGTTTTCCCACTGTGTGTATTTCTTGCCCGCCAAGTGCAAGCTAGGATTAAAGCTGATAGCCCACCAGTTCTTGGCTCCGTTGTTTCATTATCGTCTGTCCGAATCAAATGCGAACCTGCATGGGCCAGGTGGCTGTGATGGTGGCCATGGCTACTGGCTTTACAATATATTTTAGGCAGTGGGTTGAGCACACAGTACAATGGTCAGCATGGGAAATCCCAGCAGATACACATTATAGGAAATGATCAGATCAGTTGTGCACTGTGGGAGTACGTTTTCTAGGGGAGGTCCCTAATCTCTTGGGTGACTTTAGCATAAATTTACCTAAATTGCAGTATGATGGTTTGGGGCCCTGTTTCATCATACCCTCAATGGGACCTAGCCAGGGTGCTTTAATGCCACACTTCTTGGGATTTGTTCTACAGTCTTTTCCCTTGTACCTTCTGTGATATTGTGACATAATAAGAAATATATATTTGGTCTTTATCCCCATTTCTAGCACAGAGCTTCTAAAAACCTTGTATTTTGTTGAGAGATATTGGGAAGAGAATGGTGATCTTTTGTTATTCATAACAAGCGCCTGTCAACCTGAATTTATGCTAATGACTCCCTGAAGGTAATGGCTGCCTGCCTGAGGAACCAATCCTGATGATTAGAGGGCTGAAAATTTTAATTCCAGCATTCTACCTCCAGGGTGGTGTGAGTGGCTGGAAGTTGAGTTAATTACTAATGGCCACTGACTTAATTAATTTTGCCTGTATAATGAAATTCTCATGAAACAATCCTAAATAATGAATTTTGAGAGCTTCTGTGTTGATGAATACATTGAGGTGCTGGGAGATTGGCACACTCAGAGGGGACCTGGGAACTCCTCCCCATTCTCCCCACCCACCCAACATACCTTGCCCTATATATCTCTCCTATTTGGCCATTCGAAATGCTATTCTTTATATTACCAGTACAAGCAAAGTGTTTTCTGAGTACAGTGAGTTGTTTTAGTCAATTAGAACCTGAGCAGGGCTTCTTGGTGTCACTGGATGGGGACCCGGCCTGAGTCTGCTTCAGGCCAGCTGGTAATAGTGGGTTCTTGACGTCATGCAAGAAAGAGTTCATAACACAAGTCCATGTGATTTTAAAAGTGTATTTATTAAAGCTGGGAACAGTGAGAGTTTAGAAAGAAAATACAAAGTTCATGCTTGAGATCAGGTATGGGAGTGCTCCAGAGAGAGATCCCCATTGTGGCTTCCTTTATCTTGAGGGATTTTACCTGCTTTCCAAAGGTGAGGATTTTAGGGGAGGTCACAGGGGAGGATCTCAACAGACTATTCAATACCGGATCCAGGGTTGAGGTCTCCACTGATTGGTCAGTGTGAGGGCAGGGGGTCATTAGTCATTACACCGGGTCCTAGCATTCCCCACTGCTTTTCTGGGCCTGCAGCTGAAATACAACTGAGGCCTAGATGTTATTTTTAGGGAGGAATGGTAGTGATGGTGGGGGGGAGGGATGTCTGAACTTCATGACCAGTGATATGAAAGGCCACCCTGGGGCTGAGGTAAGGTGCAGCATCAGTTTTGTCAGTTGCTAGGCGCCGGGGCCTTATGCCCTGGTGACCTTCGGTATCTGGCTATAAATTGCTCAGCCAGTTCATTCAGCTACCTGTCTCAGTTTCCTCATTCCACTTGCCAATGAATTTTCCTAGCTTCTTATCATCCTGCCTCACTGGGAATACCCAGTTCATAGCAGGTTGGTCAGAAGTACTGGTGGCCTGGACTTTGGATTAGTGTCTTAAGAGGGGGACAGGCTCTTGGGACTGAGCCCTTAACCTGTGAGGTCTGCATTATTAGAGTAGTCAGTGGCAGAATTGAGTTACATTGTAGGATACCCAGTTGGTGTCCGTAGAGAATTGGAGAACTGCTTGGTGTGGAAAACTGACACGAGTAGTGGGTGTCAGAAGTATTTAGGGCCAAAAAGAGCTAATACTCTTGGACTCCACCGTTTTCATCCTTTACTTCAGGTTCCACCACTTCACCCCAAGAAAGGTCAAAGGACAAAAGGTGACATAAAGAAGAAACCAGGATGATTCATTTAAGTCAGTTAACCTTTATTCAACATCTACTATATTCTAATGTGTAGAGTTACTCAGTTGGCAGGTCTGTTCAGTTAGAGATAAACTATACATATTCATGATTTCAAAACCCATCTACAGTGCCTTCTGGGTTTTCCCTAGTCTGTCACATTAAAAAACTTGAAAACTTTAGGAGTAGGGGAAAGAAAATTTAGAGATCTCTTATTCTCCCAATCTCATTTTAAAGATAATAATATGGATTAAACTCACAGAGGTAATTGGCTGTTGTGTTGGTGTTTCCCTTTGCTAGTGTTTATCTTCCTTAACACAATTTTAGCACATCTTAAATATTTCACTATTTCTGAACAAAATTGGAAAGGGTATGTAGCTGACTGAGGAGAAAAGCACAGGAACTTGATTCACACAGAATTATAATTCAGCTCTATTGAAACTATGCATCCCTAACCTAAATACTTATTATTGTAACACCATAAATTTTGTGAGAACAGGAAACTGGTGCTTTAACAATTCCCCCTCCTTGTTTAATAAACAAATAAAATACATAAGCATACATGAATGGCTGAGAGGCGATGTGTGTGATGTGTGGCTGTGTTTAATTATCTTTAAGATCTTAATTCAGTGACTGTTGAAGGTCAGCAAGAGGAAGGCCTTGTGTAGGACATGAAAAGGGGTTTAATCAGGCCCCACCATTACAGAGTTTTCAAGCCCAGCAGGTGAGGGACAGACATGGCACGGTAGAAAGTGATGAATACCTTTTCCCAGGGGTATGATGAAAGGGCTGTGGGTGCTCAGGGAAGGGAACGGTGGTTCCCCAGCACTGGCGAAGTTCTGCACCTGTGAGGGAGAGCCTGACCTGCGTACCAGGAATCTGCGTTCTAATACCGGTTCTCCCTCTGATTTGCCGCGTGACTTTGCTCCGAGTACATTAGGCTTGTAAATTAAAACTGTCCAGATTTGTTTTCCACTCTGAAACTCTAGGAGTTTGAAGGGCTATCAGTTCGCTGGGACAATGCCCTCTGTGGTTTCCCGTTTCTATTACTGATCGACTCTATATCCCTCGCTCACTCAAACCCCTTTCACCCTGAGATCAGGCGAGAAACGCGTGAGGCCGCTTTAAGGCCGCCCTAGAGGACCCGGGCGCCGTGCCCCACCCCGCCCGGAGCAGGGGCGCCGCGCCGGGGTCCTGGGCTTCCCAAGCGGCCGGGGACGCCGTCGCGTCACGGCGCTCGCAGCCAATCAGTATAACGCCTGTTGGGACGCATTACTAGGGCGACGGGCCGGACGCATCCCGCTTCGGGATGAATTAGCGGCGGGCTGTATTCGGAGGTTGTGACCCCCGCGGATTCCCCAGCTCGCGCACGCGCCCTCCACGGTGTCGCGCGTCGTCCCCTGCTGGTCACAGGTGGGAGAGTGGGGTTGTCAGGTGGGGGTTACGGCGCGGGGAAAATGGCGGCGGTGGCCGAGGGATCCCGGAGTTGGTGGAGGGGGAGCGGCCCGACGGGCTCTTCCCCTTGAGCCGGGCCTCTCGGGCTGCGGCCAAGGTAACGGGCACCTGACCGAGAGTTGGGGTCCCGACGCAACTGGCGGCGTCGCCGGCACAGGTAAGAGGAGACGCGGGGAAGCGACTCCCCGAGGCAGGCGGAGGCGTCAGGGGCCGCGGGGCCGAGTCGTGAGGGCGAGGTGGCGCGGCTTGTGGAGGGCCTGGTGTTTTGGTGTCTGGTTGCTGTTTGCAAGTGATCGTCAGCCCCTCCCTCCGCCTCACCTGGGCGGGTCTGGCGCTGCACTGCTGTTAAATCAGATGTGCAGAAGAACGTCTCAGGAGGCCGCCATGTGTGAGCCTTCGACGTTGAGCTGTCGAGGGCAGGGGCTGAGCTGCCCCGTATGTGTACCCTCCGGGTACCAGTCACACACCTGTAGCTTCCAGAATGGTAGTGCCAGGAAAGGAAAGGTAGGCCTTACCCAGGGGCTGATGTCAAGACTGATCATTAACGTGTATTCTAACTTCTGCTTGCTCATTTGAAGAGAAGAAAGATAAAGATAGGGCACTTAGGTGTCGCTTCGTGATGTTTTGCTTCTTTGTACTTACCTGGATCAGGTGGGTTCATCAGGAGCATTGCATCTGCCTTCGAAGCTCATTACTTATATTCCATGTGAGGTGGCTGTAATGAAGACAGGATTGGGATTCAGGTTAAGCCCAGGGAAGTTTTGAAAATAAGTTTTGGTAAAGGTTTTATGGAGATAAAATACTGTCTTCATGTCAACCACTTACTTGGACAAAGACATTTCATGGAGTATCACTAGTTGGGTTAGTTTTCAAAAAAACTCGAAAACTTATCTTAATGAAAGCCCCGTTTAGCAAAACATATTTTTGAGAGTAAAAGATTATTCATTTACAAAAGTCTTTTCCTTTTTTTATATACTTTTTTTACTCTATGGCTACACAATACTTTGATGTGACAGATAAGCATAATGTTAAGGGACTTTTGGGTAGCAGGCTTGATTTTGTGGAGTGTCTTGTTCTGTTATTGAGACAGCACAGTGGCACTTTGTGTTTCAGTCATCAGTAGCTGTTTGTTGTCTCTGGAGTGCCTGCTATGTATCAGGCGTTGTGACAGTGAGGCTTCGCCAGCTTGAGCAAATAGGGCAGTTCGCTGTTCCTACCAGGTTCCTGGGCTGGCTGTTGTTGACAAACAAGAGGAAACAATGTGGAAAACCCAAAAGATTCCTTCCAAACTGGATTTGTGGAGGTTTGGTCAGTTTGGTCTGGGATTAGGTATGGTTTCCAGTTCCAACTCTGCCACTTAAAATAGCTTAGAGAAATCATATCATCTCTCTGTTAGCACCTTATCTCTGAAATGGGCAAAACATTTTTGTTCAGACAATCTCATTGTACTGTTGTGAGAACCAAGAATACAAAGGTTATGTGTTAAGTTGACATTTATCATTTCTTGCACATTTACTCTGCCAGGCACCATTCTGAGGGCCATCAAGGTGCTAACTCAGTCACCCAGAACCATTGTGAAGTAGGCACTTTCATCGTCTTTGTTTTAAAGATGAGGAAATTTAGGCACATTGAAATTGAGGTTATTTGCCCCAAGTAACACAACTAGCATTGTGATTCCAGCTTATACTCTTAATCACCATGCAGGTGTGTTACATGTTAAGGAGATATATATATATATATATATATAAACAAATTTTTCAATGAAGTAATTTTATTTGTGATCTTTTACGCTTGATCTTAGCCAAAAGGCCGAGAAGCGATTATTTGTGATCTTTTAGTTGTATAAATAATAACTGTGATTCATTCCTTGGCACCCAGTAGTGATTTATAGGGTGATGACTACAGTTTATTTTAAGTGGTATCTTCATCTTATCTTCGATAAAAGATATTTTAAAACAAATAAGCTAGGATATTTCAAACAGGGAGCACAAATCAATAAAGGAGATTTTAGTTTGTATTAAACTTAATAATTTGCTGGGTGACTTTTTAATTTTTTTAATTCATTTTAGAGAGGAGAGAGAAAGGGAGAGAGAGAGACAGAGGGAGAGATAGATAGAGAGAGAGAAGGTGGGGAGGAGGTGGAAGCATCAACTCCCATATGTGCCTTGACCAGGCAAGCCCAGGGTTTCGAATCGGCGACCTCAGCATTTCCAGGTCGACGCTTTATCCACTGCGCCACCACAGGTCAGGCTTGCTGGGTGACTTTTAGAAGAAAACAGGTTCATTACTTTGACATATTGTACTAACTTTTTTTTTTTTACAGAGACAGAGAGTCAGAGTGAGGGATAGATAGACAGGGACAGACAGGAGCGGAGAGATGAGAAGCATCAATCATTAGTTTTTCGTTGAGCATTGCGACACCTTAGTTGTTCATTGATTGCTTTCTCATTTGTGCCTTGACCTTGGGCCTTCAGCAGACCGAGTGACTCCTTGCTTGAGCTAGAGACCTTGGGTCCAAGCTGGTGAATTTTTGCTCAAACCAGATGAGCCCGTGTGCAAGCTGGCGACCTCGGGGTCTCGAACCTGGGTCTTCCAGGTCCGATGCTCTATCCACTGCGCCATTGCCTAGTCAGGCTGTACTAACTTTTTAAAGTTTCTATTTATAGAAAAAGATGACACGAATAAAAGTGGTTGGAACTTTTTTTTTTTTTTTTTCATTGAGCTTTTATGGAATTGCCCTATCAAGTTCCTGGGATGTAAAAATTAAATTCTAACCTTATCTTTGAGAAGTCCAGGGAGAAGCCTCAGGTCTAGAAATTTGTGGCCTGGTGAATGAGACAAAGAAAGAAATGATTAACTAATGCAGTGTGATGTAGTTGTGGTGGGTACAAAGGGCTTTGGCAATACATACAAGGGAATAGTTGCTTTTGCTGGGGTAGCCCTGGCCCAGAAAGGAAGGGAGCTGACTGCAGGATGAAGGGAGAAAGGGCTTCTAGCCAAAGGAGGAAGTAGTGAAGCATCAGTGTGAGTAGGAGTCCATGGGTGTCTAGGGGTCAGACCAGATTTTTTTTTTTTTTTTTTTTTTTTTTTTTTTTTTAACAGAGACAGAGAGAGAGTCAGAGTGAGGGATAGACAGGGACAGACAGACAGGAACGGAGAGAGATGAGAAGCATCAATCATTAGTTTTTTGTTGCGCATTGCAACACCTTAGCTGTTCATTGATTGCTTTCTCATATGTGCCTTGACCATGGGCCTTCAGCAGACCGAATAACCTCTTGCTCGAGCCAGCGACCTTGGGTCCAAGCTGGCGAGCTTTTTGCTCAAGCCAGATGAGCCCGCGCTCAAACTGGCAACCTCAGGGTCTCAAACCTGGGTCTTCCGCATCCCAGTCTGATGCTCTATCCACTGCGCCACCGCCTGGTCAGGCCAGACCAGAGTTTTGCAGGAGTTGCTTGGAGAAAAGCCAGGAACGATTAGGGCCGGGTTGTGAGTTCTTAGCTAAGATCCTTACTATCCTGTGGGCAGCAGGACCTATAGAAGGATCTTAATCAGAGAAATAATATGGTCGATCTCATGTAATGGAGAGGTGACTTTGGTAACAGCATGAAAGACAATGCAAGCAAGACCAGTTAAGGAGGGTAGACAAGAGGTGGTGAGGGAGTGAACCAGGGCATTGGCTGTGTTCAGAGTCTCACCACACACATGTTGAATGGAGGATCTACTGGCTGTTAAGAATAATGAAATGGGGGAGGGAAACACCGCTGAGAGTAAAGAGAAAAGTGAGTTTTTGTTTTGATTTTTTGGTAATATATGGTTAGAGGTTAGAAATATTGTTAACTCATTTAGGAAAAAGTATGGAGCAGGTAGTTCTTTTTACTGAGTTTTGGGAGAATTATAAACCTTTTAAGGTTGTTGGTTCAAATAATAGCTAACAAAATCAGGCTTATAACTTCCTCTAGCTAGCCCTCTAATTTCTGAGACTACAGAAAACTTAATTATGTCATCAAAAGTCAGCAGTGTCTAGTGTAAAGTTGGCTCCATTGGAGATTGGAGGAAAGCCACACAAAAGGAGTGGAAGGAATTCTCTAAGTCATGTTTGGTGTAAAATGCCAGAATGATGGTTATTCGAGTTTTTTTTTTTAAATCAATCATTATTTTATTTTATTTATTTTATTTTTTACAGAGACAGGGTGAAAGTCAGAGAGAGGGGCAGATAGGGACAGACAGTCAGGAATGCAGAGAGATGAGAAGCATCAGTCATCAGTTTTTCGTTGTGGCACTTTAGTTGTTCATTGATTGCTTTCTCATATGTGCCTTGACCATGGGGCTACAGCAGACCAAGTAACTCCTTACTCGAGCCAGCAACCTTGGGTCCAAGCTGGTGAGCTTTGCTCAAACCAGATGAGCCCAGGCTCAAGCTGGCGACCTCGGGGTCTCGAACCTGGGTCCTCCGCATTGCAGTCCGACACTATCCACTGCGCCACCACCCAGTCAGGCAAGTTTTTTCTTTTTTACATTAAGTTTTTAATATACTTACATAGAAGTCATTATAGTATGGAACTAATCAGAAGTGAATTCTCTAGTTATAAAGCTGATCTCCACTGAAACATTCATAACACAGTTGTTGTCTGGAACCCAACAACATAACTGATTATATTCCAAATCGACTGCGAGGTGACATTGCAAATCTTGCAAAGGATTTCATGAATTCACAGCAAGGTCAAGAACTGCTTAGATTCCATTTAACTGAAGTTTAAAGCAGACAACTATTTCCTGTTGGTAGAAATCAGAATAGTAGTTCCTCTGGTGGTGGTGGTAATGACTAGGAAGGGGCCTGAGATGTTGGAACCTGAGATGTTGGAAATGTTCTATATCTTGAGATGAGTGGTGATTATAGAGGTGTCTGTATATATGAAAATTTAAGTTGCACACCTAAGATTTGTGCACTTTACTGTTATGCTTTAATTTATGTCTTAAGAAGAGGTACTAGTGAGAATTTGGCAATGTTAGACCAGTAAACTTTTAAAAAGCTTTTTTTAAAGATTTTGTTCATTTTAGAGAGAGAGAGAGAGAAGGGGAGGAGCACGAAGCATCAACTCCTATGTGTGCCTTGACCAGGCAAGCCCAGGTTTTCGAACCGGTGACCTCAGCGTTACAAGGTCAATGTAACTTGCATCCACTGCGCAACCATAGGTCAGGTCTACCAGTTAACTTTTGATAAGGAAAGCCAGCAGGGTGATGATGAGAGAGGCGCTTAAAAGTTTTTTTTCTTTATTTTTCTTTACAGGGACAGAGAGAGAGTCAGAGAGAGGGATAGATAGGGAGAGACAGACAGGAACGGAGAGAGATGAGAAGCATCAATCATCAGTTTTTCGTTGCGACACCTTAGTTGTTCATTGATTGCTTTCTCATATGTGCCTTGACTGTGGGCCTTCAGCAGACCGAATAACCCCTTGCTTGAGCCAGCGACCTTGGGTCTAAGCTGATGAGCATTTTTTTATTTTGCTCAAGGCAGATGAGCCTGCGCTCAAGCTGGCAACCTCGGGGTCTCGAACCTGGGTCCTTGGCATCCCAGGCCAGTGCTCTATCCACTGCGCCACCGCCTGGTCAGACCTTAAAATTTTTTTTTTTAGTCTGACCAGTAGTGGTGCAGTGGATAGAGTGTCAACCTGGGATGCTGAGGACCCAGGCTCGAAACACCAAGGTCACTACCTAAGCACGGGTTCATCTGGCTTGAGCACACGCTCACCAGCTTGAGTGCAGGGTTGCTGGCTTGAGGATAGGATCATTGACATGATCCTATGGTCGCTGGCTTGATCCCAAAGGTCGCTGGCTTGATCAAGGGGTCACTGGCTTGGCTGGAACCCTTTGGTTAAGGCACATATGAGAAGCAATCAGTGAACAACTAAGGTGATGCAACTACAAGTTGGTGCTTCTCATCTCTCTCCCATCCTTTCTTTCTCTCTCACTTGAAAAAAATTTTTTTAAAGGTGCATGTGAGACTCCTGGGGAATAAATGATGAACTCTTTTTTTCAAAAATGACTTATTTTTATTTTTCAAGTTTTATTTTTGTTTACAAAAGCAGAGTCTACTAAATTGTTGTAAATGTGACATATTATTGTCTTGTAAAAGGCAAATGTGAAGTCAAAATTGTCATATGCTGTTTTACAGTTTGTTCACAAAATTATGTCCCAAACTCTCAGTTCATTAGTTTCTTGTCTTAAGAATTAGTGCATAGTTCCAAGTGTAACCTAAACTTTGGTAAACATAAGATACATTATGAAAATAAATTTATATTTTGTTTCTTTTGGGGGGAAACTCTAATCATATCTCTTTCTCATCTTTATGAAACGTGGCCCCTGAATCACTGAGTGGCCTTTCCCCCCGTACTATGCTGATTGCTCTTGGATAATGAGGAATTACAATTTCTTTTGCTGCAAAGTTTTGAATGTTACCATAGAGCTAAGAAAAGCCTTTGGTGAGTTCTGGGTGGGCTTCAGCCTGATTTGACAGAGTGTTCATTGCATCTCTCTACCTGATTCTCTCCATCTGGTGGTAGGGTTGTGGGGCTCCACCCGTGATAACTGGGAGGCAGATGGAAGAGCCTTCTGAGGAGCAGCCATCAGTGAAAGCTGTCTGAGGATGACTAACCAACAGTCTTTCACAGTTGAGGTTTCTAAAAACGTAATTGTTCACTTCCTCAGTGGAAGTAGATTACTGTTCTAGGGATGATAAAGGGAAGCCTTATGCTACCCTTAGTTTTCCATTTCAAATAGGAGATCAACTCCATTTTATAAGTGAATAGTTGGTCCTCTTGGGAGACCTCCTGGAGCAGGGATCTCGCATTTTGATGAGCTGGCATTCACTGGTGTCACAAAGCAAATGATGGAAGAAGATAGGAATGAGGTACTGATGAAGGAAGAGCAGTGAGTGGTAACACCCATTCTTGTGGCTGTGTGTGGCTGGAGGGTGGAGTGCAAAGATTGTTTTTAACCCCGACAGTGACTCTTCCCCACAGGAATGTTTAGGTGTCTTGGGGAAGGTAGCTTTGTCTGTGGTTCTTACTATTTCTGCTATCCTGTTGTAATACAAATTTCATAGAATTACGTAATTTCTTTTTATATTGGGTACCCTTTAAATAAAAATTTGCCTATTTGGCATTAGGAAGGAAAATGATGGTAAATAGGAGTGGTTTGAACATCAAAATGTTTATTTACTTAACTTGGACATTTTGGACAAGTACTTACCATGAATTTGGTGATGCAGACAGAGTTGAGTAAGACATGGTCCCTGTTCTTGAGCTTACTGTCTAGAAGGGGATATACAAATCAATGCTTTCAGTACAGAGATCATTGAAATTTTGTCATCTCTTGTCACCTCTAAGTTTTCTGTGATGAAAGGTAAGCTTGGCAGCTGACACACTATTATAAGGTTCATAGGTATTGATGGCGACCCTCTATTTTAATAGATCATAATAGCTGCCAACATTTATTGAGCACTTACTAGATACTGGGTTCAGTTATAAGTGCTTTAAGTTTTTAACTCCTTTAACCCTCACAACTTCACCTGTGAGGTAAATCTTTATTTTATCTATTAGAAAACGGAGGCTCAGGGAGGTTAAGTAACATTGATTTGAACCTAGGTAGACTAGTTCCAGAGTCTGTGCAAAAATGCCTGTTTTAATCCACTTTAAATTTAAAATATACTTTGTGAATGTGGCTTTCAGTGTGTTTGATTATTTAAATAGAGTATGCCCTTTTTTGTGTGTGACAGAGAGAGAGAGAGAGAGAGAGAGAAACGGAGAGATAGGGTCAGACAGGAAGGGAGAGAGAAGCATCAGTTCTTCATTGTAGCTCCTTAGTTGTTCATTTATTGCTTTCTGTAGAGTATACCTTTTATTACAAACTATATCTAAAGTTTCTGAATATCTATGCTGAATATAATTTTCTGTAGCTGTTTAGGGTTGATTCTCTCTATAATGGAGTTTTAAATAAGACATCTTTTTGTCCTTTTCAACCTTATTTTTAATTAATTTATTTTGTAAAAATTTTATTTATTGATTTTAGAGAGGAAGGGAAAGAGAGTGAAAGAGAAAGTGTCCGTTTCTGTATGTGCCCTTGACCAGGTATCGAGCCCACAACGTTTGCATTTTGGGACAATGCTCTAATCACATCAACTATCCAGCCAGGGCTGTACCTGTATAGATTTTTTAATTAAATTTAATGAGGTGACATTGGTCAGTAAGAGTACATAGGTTTCAGGTGAACATCTCTATAGCATTTGAACTGTTGATGACGTTGTGTGCCCATCATCCAAAGTCAATAATTTTCCGTCATTGTATATTTGTCTCTCTTTACTCCCCTCCTTTTTAATTTTTTTGTGTACATGATTGTTTTGGCACTCTTTTAATAACCTTGCATATTCCATTATAATATTCTAAAATTCATTAAAAATATGTTACTGGGTTTTAATGTTTGTGTTATAAATATACATGGTATTTTTATGATGTATTCAAACTGGAGAGTTTGTGAATTACTGGAATAACATACTTGTAATGTGAATAACTACAAGTTGAAACTTAAGTTGTATTTTTAGTATGCCTGTTCATTAGGACCAATTGATTAAAGGAAGAATTATGTTTGCTTTGTTCTCTGTAAGATGGGGAGAGAAGTGTAGAAGCAAATTTAAATAATCGAGAGTAGTCCTGGGAGTACTAAAGTGACCTTATTTTGCAGAGTTTATTTATGGTAGTAATGAAGCCAGCACACTTGAGCTTTTCTCCTCTACAGAGAGGAAATACACTAAAAGTCAGTTAATCAAGGTTGAAATTTTGCCAGAGCTACTGATATAAACAGTTCTTATCTAATGAGTGGGCTAATCTTTGGTGAATTAAGTGTACTGTTGGATACGATTGTTCCAACATATCCAGATTTTTTTAATCTAGATTTCTTTGACCCTCCAATATTAGGAGTGTTATATATTCTTATTTTGAATTAAGAACTCTAAAATTGTATCTGTGTCCCCCCCCCCCCACAACTGTACTTCAGACATCTTGGGGGCCTTTTCTATGCATATTTGTTAGCTCTTTACAACATTTCAGGAAATGGGTAAGTGTTATTAGTTTCTTGTGGCTGCAGTGACAAATTACCACCATCTTGTTAGCTTTATATACCAGGAATGAATTTTTTCACAGTTCTGGAGGCCAGAAGTCCAAAATCAGAATCAGTGGGCCTAGATCGAAGTATTGGAGGGTGGCTCCACCTCCAGAGGGTCTGAGGGAGAATCTGCTCCTTGCCTATTCTAGCTTCTGGTGCTTACCTGCATTCCTTGGTTTGCAGTAAATCACAGAGGCAGGGGCCTCTGTGGTCACATTGACATTGTCTTCTCTTTTTTGTCACCTCTTTTTTTTTGGAGCGTAAGTTTATCAGAGCTGGGGACAGTGAAAGGAGGGCAGGCTTAGGATAGAAGAAGTAACAGGAGAGAGTCTGGGCGGGGCTGCTTTGGCTCTTGAGCTGTTACAGGAAAGAAGTGAGCCACATTGGGCTGCTGAAGGCTTACTGGAAAGTCAGAGGAAGGGGGCGCGTTTATACAGGTTCAGCGGGTTAGCCCAGGATGAGCTGCTGCAGCCCATCACTCCCCTGGTAGCAGGTCTTGTGGGGATCCTTAGAGTTTAGGGAGAAAAGGCAAGCCTGAGAAAGAAAGGCTAAAGAAAAGGTGTAACATGCTCCAGAGGGAGACTACCCATTTGTCTCCTCAAAAGGTTATATAAATTTCAATTTAGGGCCCACACTGATAATCCAGGATAACCCCTCTCTTCTCAAAATACTTACTTTAATATCTACAAAGATGTTCCTCCCCTGCCCCCCCCCCCCGACATATAAGGTAACATTTACAGATTTTAGGGTATCTTTTGAGAAGGTCATTATTCAGCTATGGTATTTGTTAAGCTATGTTTTGTAGGTAAAGACATTAGATTAATTATTTTAAGTTATGCCCTGAATGGGTAGCTCAGTTGGTTAGAACATCTTCCCTCTACACCAAGTGTGCCCAGTGAGGGCACATACAAGAATCAATGGATACATGAATGGGTAGAACTACAAATCGATGTTTCTCTCTCTCTCTCCCCTCTCTCCCCCTCCCTTTCTCCTCCCCTCTTCTTCCCTCCCCTCCCCTCCCTTTCATCTCCCTCTTGTATCTGTAATTTTGCTGAACTCACTTATTCTGGGGGACTTGGGAATTGATTTCTTGGGATTTTCTATGTAAACAGTTGTCATCTGAAACAGTTTTTTTTCTTCTGTATGGCTTTTTATTTCCTTTTCTTGCCTCTTTGTATATTGAATAAGAGTAAGAATGGTAAGAGTGGACATCCTTGTCTGTTCCCAATAATAGAGGCAGTTCTGTGTTTATGCATTTTGTCTTGTTTTATTATGTGGAATAATGTTCGCTCTAGGTTCTTTTTAAGATACTCCTTATCTAATTGAGGACGTCCCCTTTTATTCCCATTTCTTTCCTGGGAGTTTTTCTCAGGAATAGGCATTGAAAATTTTTTTCAGGTATTGAATTTTACCAGATAGTTTTTCTGTTATAGATTTTTTTTTTTTTTTTACAGAGACAGAGAGAGAGAGGGTTAGACAGGGACAGATAGACAGGAACGGAGAGATGAGAAGCATCAATCATTAGTTTTTCGTTGAGCATTGCAACAGCTTAGTTGTTCATTGATTGCTTTCTCATATGTGCCTTGACCACGGGCCTTCAGCAGACCGAGTAACCCCTTGCTCGAGCTAGCGACCTTAGGTTCAAGCTGGTGGGCTTTTGCTCAAACCAGATGAGCCTGTGCTCAAGCTGGCGACCTTGGGGTCTTGAACCTGGGTCCTTGGCATTCCAGTCTGACGCTCTATCCACTGCGACACTGCCTGGTCAGGCTCTGTTATAGAATTACATGATCATATAAGTATTTTTTCAGTTTGTTAATATTGTGGATTGTATTAAATTGATTTTTAAATATTGAATTACACTTGCATCCTTGGGTTAAATTCAGCTTTTTATATATTGCTGAATTCTGTTTGCTAATATGTTAAGGAGTTGGTGTCAATGTCCATATATTTGCCTGTAGGTTTTTTTTGGGGGGGGCGGTTAATACTATCTTTTTCTTGGTTTTGCATCAGGGTAATAATAGCTTCATAAAGTGAATAGAGAAGTACTCCTTATTCCTGTGTATTCGGGAAGAGATTGTGTTAATATTCTGGAAGAGATTGTATTAATTCTTCTTTAAATATTTGGTAGAATTCTCTGATGAAACAGTGGGCCAGGTGATTTCTTTTCTAGGAAGTTTTTAATTACAAGTTCAATTTCCTTAATAGTTACAGGGCTGTTCAAATTATTTCCACTTTGGGTATGTTGTGAGCTTTAAAGGAATTGGTCCATTGACACAAAAGGTGGGACTCCTCGTGGCTGCTAGGCTGGGGTGGAAGTTTCAGCTTCTTTCTGGTCTTCCACCTATACTTCCTTGCTGTTCTTCCCATGGTCTCTCCTGACTCTGCTGGAAGGGGTTGGCCCTCTTAACCGTGCCAGGTGGTAATGTCCTGACTCTACTAGGCCTCGACTCATACCGTCCCCGTGGGCTGAGAAAGGGTGCCTCGTTACTGTCGTGGGAGTAGTGAAGTCCAGGCATTCCAGGTAGTCTTCATAGACAAGGCAGGGGATGTGGGTCTTACTACCTACCTCCTGGCAGGGAAGAAAGGTCGGCCTTTGATATTATCCCTGCAGGGGTGGGGTTGGGGTGGGTCATGTTGAGGCACATTACAGCCTGGTGAGAGTGAAAGTTTAGTATCCCTACATGGCCTTTGCTGTCATGGGTGAGGGCGGGCCACAGTTTATTTCTGTGTATGTGTCTGTGTTTCTGAAGTGCAGTGATTATTGTATAAAAGTTTTCTGTTTTGGTATGCTGCTCTTTTCTTGTTTTTTTTTTTTTTTTTTTTTTTTTTTTTTTTTTTTTTTTTGAAAGAGCAAGGACTTTTTATCAGCTTCCTTTGGTGTTTCTGGACTACTGGCTTCTTCAGTTCTGTCCATGTGGTATATGATGCAAAAAGAACCCCCAGAGAACTCACCATAGTGTCGTTCTGTGAGTCCCAGGGTCCCTAGCTGGTTTGCCTTTTCACAGTCTTCGTTTGTTATCCCATTCTCAAGCCGGCGACCGTGGGGTTTTGAACCTGTGACTTCAGTATCCTAGGCTGATGCTCTACCCACTGTGCTACCACAGATCAGGTCTTACTTCATTTTAAATGAGGTGGCTGTTCACTTTATTTTTATACTTTCTTATGGAAGAAAGCAGAGGAAATTAAGACTCATAAATTGGCCCATAAAAATACATTAATTTTTGGTTCAGTTGCTTGGAAGTGACTGTTTATGTCTTTATTTTTCTAGAGAGTAATTCTGTGGGTCACTGTTAGTAAAACCAAATGTTTAGTTTTTAGATCTGTTAGGAAGCTTGACCATCTGATGAATTAATTTATTTCTGCATTTAGTTATAAATTTGTAGTAAAGCTAAATTTCTGGCTTAGTACATGATAGAGAAGAATTTATCTTAGTGAAAAATTAGTTTTATGGAGGGACTAATTCAGTGTTTCTAGGGGTTGTCAGAGATCTTGAAGCTGTGCATTCTTTTCTAAACCAAGAAATAGACATTGTGCATAGTGATTAACCTGCCAGGAGGCCCTGGCAGGTTGGCTCAGTGGTAGAGCATCTGCTCTGCATGTGGATGCCCTGGGTTTGATTTCCGGTTAGGGCACACAGGAGAAGTGCCCATCTGCTTCTCCACCCCTCCCCATTTCACTTCTCTCTCTCTGTCATCCCCTCCCACAGCCATGGCTTGATTGGAGTGAGTTGGCCCGGAGTGCTGAGGGTGACTCTTTGGCCTTGGCCTGGGTGCTAAGAAGAGCTCATTTGCTGAGCAACAAGCAATGCCCCAGATAGGCAGAATATCGCCTTCTAGTGGGCTTGCCAAGGTGGATCCCAGTCCCGGAGTATCCTTCTGCCTCCCTTCATGTCACTGAATTAAAAAAAAAAAAAAGGTAGAATTTGAGAAAGTCTTTGAAATGTACCGAAAGGATTATTGGGTGTCTTCTATGGAAACTAGGTGATGTCTAGAACACATTTCATGAAGAGCTAATCTATAGGGTCTGTAGCTTTGTAAATTGTGAATAATTGACAGCAATGCAAATAATTCTTGTCCTTAGACATGCAAATTAATTTTGTTGGTTGGCAGTGCAATTGATTTCTTTTTCTCTTTTGGAAGAAGCCCACTTTGGATTGGTTAGGAAGACCCATATCATTCCCTGATTGCTTCTATGTTTGTACTCTTTGGATTCACTTTTGAACAAGTTGGAACATTTTATTTGTTTCATAGTTAACTAATGAGTTAAGTAAAATTATAGCTAGGTGTTCATTTTATTTATTTATTTATTTTATTTTTTTTTCATCTTTTCTGAAGCTGGAAACAGGGAGAGACAGACAGACTCCCGCATGCGCCCGACCGGGATCCACCCGGCACGCCCACCAGGGGGCGACGCTCTGCCCACCAGGGGGCGATGCTCTGCCCATCCTGGGCGTCGCCATGTTGCGACCAGAGCCACTCTAGCGCCTGGGGCAGAGGCCACAGAGCCATCCCCAGCGCCCGGGCCATCTTTTGCTCCAATGGAGCCTTGGCTGCGGGAGGGGAAGAGAGAGACAGAGAGGAAGGCGCGGCAGAGGGGTGGAGAAGCAAATGGGCGCTTCTCCTATGTGCCCTGGCCGGGAATCGAACCCGGGTCCTCCGCACGCTAGGCCGACGCTCTACCGCTGAGCCAACCGGCCAGGGCCTTAGGTGTTCATTTTATATTTGTATGGGAGACACAGTGTTATTTTTTTGTTTGCTTAAATTATCCTTTAAGCCAGACCTGTGGTGGCACAGTGGATAAAGTGTCCACCTGCAACGCTGAGAATCCCTGGTTTGAAACCCTGGGCTTGCCTGGTCAAAGCACATATGGGAGTTGATGCTTCTTTCTCCTCCCCCACTACTCTCTCTTCTCTTTCTCTCTCTCTCTCTCTCTCTCTCTCTCTCTCTCTCTCTCTCTCTCTTTCTCTCTTTCTCTCTTTCTCTCCCCTCTCTAAAATGAATAAATAAAATCTTTAAATTGTCCTTTAAAGAACTTGAACTCTGAATTTAGCTTGATAGGTTTGAATCCCAATGTAGCACTATTGTCATTATGATTTGGAGCAGGGAATTTTGTTTTTTAAGGTAAATCGGTTTATCCACTCTAAAAGGGGTCAAGTGCTATTTTTCTGCTGTAGTTGTGAGGATTTACAGAGATGTTGCTAGTAACACACTTCTCACAGTACCTAATAATGTCTTAAGAACTTTTCTATTACTGGGAGGCAGTGAGCAACTAATTTCATTTTAAGATTTAGTTTTTTAATCTGTAAAAAAAAATACAAAAACCAAAAAAGCAAGGGGACTTTTTACCTTGGTGGTTAGGTTGTAAAGTTGTCCTGGAAATAACTGGAAGGAATGGAACGAGGTGACCAATATTAGTTGCTTTTGGAAGGAAGAACATTTTAACATGCAAGTGACTTTGCTGTTCTGAGAAAGGGAAATACAGAGTTTGACCTGCTGAGCAGTTAGGACAGCAGCCTACTAATTCAACTCAGTAAACATCAGTTGAGAAGACCCTGCCCTGTCTGCCTTTGTACTAGGAAGAAGCATTAAGGCTGGCAGTGTGGCTCAACTGTGTTAACAGAAATATCTTTTTGCTTTAAAAATTTTGGAGAGCGGATTCAGTTACATGCAAGGCTTTAGAGCTGAGCACCTGTGTGTATGAATTGTGGGCATGCTTGTCAGGGAGTGGGACCTGGGGAGTCTGAATTCTGCTTAACCTAGAAATAACCATTTGGAGTTTTGAAGACACTTTTTGGGTGAGTAGGGATGTGGGGTAATTGAAGAAGAGAGAAGCAGGAAAAGTGGCTCAAGGTCATTTTATTTAAATTGACCATTCCCTCTGACCTTTAGCATTTACAAATGTTTTTACTTAAGGTTTTTTGTTTGTTTGTTTTTGGGTTTGTTTGTTTGTTTGAGGGTTTGAGGATGAGAGTGGATAGGAGTAAGGTAGAATTGGTGAATTGGTTGAGCTAGAACAGGGAATCCTCAGAGGCTGAGTGAATTTAAGTTCTTCAGAAATTAGCAGTGACCTGGAGCAGACCTTGGCCTTCTGTGGGTTGTGTAATTGGAGCGAGTTGGTTCAGTCCAAGGGCATCCTCAGCTGCTATTAGCTTAGGACAGTGGTTCTCAAACTTTCTGAAGTTGGGGCGCATTTAAAATCCTACAAATAATTGTAGGCGCACTATATACAAATTTCTGAGAAATATGTTATAATTAAGTCAAATATTAAAGAAAAAGATATAAAGTCTAAGCGTGCTTTCATGGTAATTAAACGAAATAAATACAACAAAATTAAATTTATTCTGACATTAAAAAACACTTTTATGTTACAATTTTTGAGTTATGCTGTTTAGAATTTGTAAAAAGGAGGGGTTAAAAATTTTAAAAATGACAAAAGAGTTATCTTTATATATATAGATACATTCTTAGTAAGATTTAGTAAATTTGGCAGGTTCCTACATGATTGTGTTAAGTTTCTTCATTCTTGTGTTTATGAGAAACATGAGCCTGATGTGTACTAGCGATTTCTTCAATGTTTGGGCATATATTTGAAAGGCAAACTCTCATTTCCTCGTCAATACATTGAAGAATTTCTCTCTTTTTACTCTTGTGTTGAATGCAGAAAACCCCTACCATATATATCATCTTTTTTTTTTTTTTTTAATTTTTATTTTTTTATTTTTTATTTATTCATTTTAGAGAGGAGAGAGAGAGAGAGAAAGAGAGGAGAGACAGAAAGAGAGAAGGGAGGGAGGAGCTGGAAGCATCAACTCCCATATGTGCCTTGACCAGGCAAGCCCAGGTTTTGAACCGGCGACCTCAGCACTTCCAGGTCGACGCTTTATCCACTGCGCCACCACAGGTCAGGCATATATCATCTTAACTTTACACCAAACAGAGGATAGAAGGAACTTGCCTCCAGTCTTTCTGGGGAACATGGGGGTAGTGTAAACAATCCAGCACCACAGCTTCACAGCCTTTTGCAACCTAATCAGGCAAGTGAGGTGGGTGGTTGGGTAGACTGTCAGCTTACAGCCAATTGCCCACACCTCTGTCCCCCCAAAATCTAAACTCCAAAAACCCTGTTGGATTTTTGGTCCCCAACAGGCACATATTTCTCTGCAATACCATAGGGCGCACCTGGAAATCTTCTAGGGTACATCAGTGTATCCTGGCGCACACTTTGAGAACTACTGGCTTAGGATAATGAAAATAATCCTCAATGGCAAGTGTTTACCTTGCGAACAACAGGAGTTTATACATAGGTAGATATATCTATAGTTAAAACTGGTTTATATAATACATTCATTTTGATGTAACCAAATTAAGTAGTATAAACAAAAGCAAGAGCTTGCCTAATACAAACATATTTTAAAGTTTGATGCAAAATAAAATGGGCCTTGTAATTTGGCTTTAGAATCAGAGTAAATTAGTAGAATCATGTCTGCTTTCTTTAGTTGAGAAGGTCTTTGAGTTTCTATAGCCACCTTTGGAACTTGAATATCCCAAGTATTATGGAGTACGGGGAGGGGAACTGCCCCTTGCTCTCTTTCCTCTGGAGATTGGGATCTAGGCTCAGATTTTGCTCTCACTATCCATATTCTGGCTAGGGGTATTGTCATCAGGGAGAAGCTGAAGCTCCAAGTACCTGGCCAGTGTTGACATTGCTGCCTTCCGCTCTCTCTGGAATGATGAGGAAGCGGTGAGAGATGGGAATGGGAGATGATGGATGGATGGATGGGACACATACTGGGCTCTCACTGCACTGTTCTGATATTCTCATTTTAAGCATTCTGATCATTATCATCCTCCTGGTTAATCCCGTCAGTACTTGAATGTCTCAGTTCCATGGGCCCATGATAGCTTTACTACACCGTGAGTCATCTACCTAGCTCACTACGCTGTTCCTAAACTTTGCTTTTCCTTTTTTCTCCCACTTGTCACCTTCACTGACTGAAAGACAGAGTTAGAACTCTTTCTGGGAAGCTAGCACAAAAAGGATGAGATAATGTGTGCATTGTGGGGAAAAATACATTCTGATGCTTCTGAATCATAGACAATTAACAAGGCAGTTTCTAGCTATTGAATGTACTTTCTAAAAGCTTTGAGTAAGTTTTTGTAATGGTTTCTATGCATAAAGTGTTTATCCTGTTTCATGAATCTGAACAAGAAGCTTCTGTGAATTGATCATGAATAGTTCTGTTTATGTTGCTGTGTTGTTGAAATGTTCTATGATTGTTTCATAAACTTTCCTTTGAAAAATAAACATTTCTGTTAGAGAGACACATTGTAAATTTTCTATTGATGCAAAATAAAATGTTGTTTCTGTTTGGAATTGGTTCATGGGATTCTTTTGAAATCTTCATGTTGAAAATGAGGTACCCTTTGGTTTAAAGTCCAAAATATTAAATGAAATATATATATTCTAGAGGTTGGCTCTTACATTTGATGCTGTGTACAATACCATGTTTTTATTTAACTTAGATGCATGTGTGACACCATTAGCTGGTATCCTTAGAGTAGTAAGGGATTTTGTGGGGGGTGGGGTATCTTAACTATGTGGATAACTGTGACAACTGATCCTGGCCATGTCCTCTCCCCCTGTATGTTCATGTTCTTCATGTTCTCATATCTGTCCATTGTCTGCTTAGAATCCCCAGTTGTTGCCTTTAGTCCCAGCTTGACTAGTACTCAGTCATTCTCAATCTTGTCTTTATTTTCTGTGTGGATATGTCTGTTTCTATTTAGTCATCTAGACTTGAACCCTCATACTCCTTTGACCCCTCTCCTTTTTTTTTCTATTGCTTTTTCTTTTACAATACTTCTGATGTTTTTCTCTCCTCCTTATCGCTAAACTTAATGTTGTTTTAATAGTCTACTACTTGTTTTCTAGAATAATAGCTTCCATTGATTGTGTATGTGATATAATTAAATATATATCTGGTCATTGAACCTGGTTCTGGACACAAAGTTTCAAATACCATTGTATTTTCCTGAATGGTAGGAATATCTTTTGTTCATCATAATGAGCCCCTTAAAACCATACCTGAGTTTATGCTACTGAAGTAACTCAGGGTGGGCTCCCCAGTAGTGTCCAGAGTGGGGTCTAGTCACACCCCCTGTGTGACTTAGCTGTTCATTAGAGGGTTGGCATTTTACCGCTCCCTTATCTCTGGGCTGGTAGAAGGACTGGCCATTGAGCTTGATTACATGGCCAGTGATTTAATTAATCATGTGTATGTAATGAAATCCCTTATATAAACTCTGGGGCAATAGAGTTTCCAGGTTGGTGAACACATTGATATGTTAGGAAGGTGACATCTGAATTTCTTGGAGAAGGCATGGAAGCTCTGAATCCCCCATTCCTCTCCTCCTAGACCAGGGGTCCCCAAACTTTTTACACAGGGGGCCAGTTCACTGTCCCTCAGACCGTTGGAGGGCCGGACTATAAAAAAAACTGAACAAATCCCTATGCACACTGCACATATCTTATTTTAAAGTAAAAAAACAAAACGGGAACAAATACAATATTTAAAATAAAGAACAAGTAAATTTAAATCAACAAACTGACCAGTATTTCAATGGGAACTACGGGCCTGCTTTTGGTTAATGAGATGGTCAATGTGCTCCTCTCACTGACCACCAATGAAAGAGGTGCCCCTTCCGGAAGTGCGGTGGGGGCTGGATAAATGGCCTCAGGGGGCTACATGTGGCCCGCGGGCCGTAGTTTGGGGACCCCTGTCCTAGTCCTTGCTCTACACATCTTCCACTTGGCTGTTCCTGAGTTGTGTCCTTTATAATTAAACTGTAATCATTTACATATAATGTTTTCAGTGACTTCTGTGAGTCATTCTAACAAATTATAGCACTTGAAGGAGGGCTGTGGGAACCCCAAATTTGTAACCAGGTTGGATAGAGGTTTTGATATCTTGTGGACGTCTGAAACAACGGTAGTCTTGTTGGGTACCTTGCCCTTTAACTTGTGGGATCTGACTGTCGGAATTGTAGGATACACAGTTGGTGTCAGATAATTGGTTTCAGAATGCACTGTGCTTACCCTTTGTCCGACATTGTGGTATTTTAAAAAAATTTTATTTATTGATTTGAGAGAGAGAGAGAAAGAAACATTGATTTGTTGCTCCACCCATTCATGCACTCATTGGTTGACTCCTGTATGTGCTCTGACCAGAGTTTGGTGCATTGGGACGATGTTCCAACTGAGCTCCCCGGCTAAGGCAAAGATTTCTTTTTAATGTAATACTCAGCACAGATAGGTAGGTAGGTTCTTATTTTATTGTCCTTGCTTTACAGATAAAGGAAATGAAGTTTCTAAGAAGACATATAACTGACCTAGAGCCACAGAGCAAGAGGTGTTGGAGAACCCAGTGCTTCCTGACTTTAAAACCTTCACTTAACTGTATAAGCAGAGCCCACTGGCTTCCTTGCTCTACATGTTATCCCTCCACTCTCCCCCACTTCTCCCTCTGGCAGCTGTGGACCAAGGACTGCTTTTTTTAAAATACACTTTTTTTTGTATCACTTTTGAATTCAAGAACTTTCAGTTTTCCATCACTGCAGGATAAAACCTATACTCCATAGTCAGCCATTCAAGGCTCACCATAGTCCATCAAATCTAAATTAATAATACTGTCCCAATGTTCATATAGAACAAATACCTGTTCTCTTTCTTGGCTGAACGACTCAGTGTGTATCTCCAGTGAAGTGCATTGGAGTGCATATATAGAAGATATATCTTCCAGTTCATTATAAGCTGTAATTGGGAAGTCAGAATATATTAAAAGAACATCAGCATGAAAATAGCACATGCTAACCTAGTGAGCTGTACAGAAATTGAAATGCTTCTGGAATTCAAAAGAGGAACTGCTTCATGGAACAGGTATATTTTGAGCTGAGTCTTTTTTTTAATTTTATTTATTCAATTTTAGAGAGGAGAGAGAGACAGGGAGAGAGAGGAGAGAGAGACAGAGAGAGAGAGAAGGGGGGAGGAGCTGGAAGCATCAACTCCCATATGTGCCTTGACCAGGCAAGCCCAGGGATTCGAACCGGCGACCTCAGCATTTCCAGGTCGACGCTTTATCCACTGCGCCACCACAGGTCAGGCTTTGAGCTGAGTCTTAAAGAAATGGTAGGACTTTGTTAACAGTCATGGCTGGGGAGGGGACCCTTCTGGCAGGAAGCCTCTGAGTAAAAAGAAATGGAGTAGGTTGTTGGGCATGCATTGAAAGCTGGGGTTGGTGGCAATGAATACTTCTGTTTATCTGGAGGGGACTTTTCTGAAGCCAGGGACTACTCCCTGTCTCACAGGCTTCAGCAGATTATTTTAACTAATGAAGTTGTGCTAAATCTTTCTTTTGTGAAGCTAGGATTGTTTAAAATGAGCCAAAAGCTACTTTAGGGCCAAACTAGGTGATAAGGTTGGGTGATTTTGTTGGGTAATACCAATTTTACTTAAAAAATAAGGTGTAAATACAATCAAGAATTACCTTTTTAGCCTGACTAGGCGGTGGCGCAGTGGATAGAGCATCGGACTAGGATGCGGAGGACCCAGGTTTGAGACCCCGAGGTCGCCAGCTTGAGCGCGGGCTCATCTGGTTTGAGCTTAAAGCTCACCAGCTTGGACCCAAGGTCGCTGGCTCGAGCAAGGGGTTACTTGGTCTGCTGAAGGCCCATGGTCAAGGCGCGTATAAGAAAGCAACCAATGAACAACTAGGGTGTTGCAATGAGCAATGAAAAACTAATGATTGACGCTTCTCATCTCTCCGTTCCTGCCTGTCTGTCCCTGTCTATCCCTCTCTCTGACTCTCTCTCCGTCTCTGTAAAAAAAAAAAAAAAAAAGAATGTATAGAGAGCATTCATGGAGAAGGGGAACAAGGGAGACAGAACCTTCAGACCTCTCTGAAGTCAATGGTTGCCGTTGATGATTACATCTACTTCTAAGGCTTCACTTTTTATTACTGGCATATGAAAAAAGCAAAGTTTGCCCAGATTGAGCTTTTTCAAATTTAATAATTTTTTCATGTGTTAAATTCTTGATTTGAAAGAAATGTTTGTGTGTGTGTGTGTGTATGTGTATATACTGCTCACAAAACTAGAGGATAGTTTATCGCTTCATATTTATTTTGAAATATCCCCTAATTTTTGATATATTAACACAGAAGGAAAGGATCATGGACTGAAGGCTGCATTGGAAGTTGCTGAGATATGTGTTGGAATCCATGGGAGTCTGAAAAGACCAAAGTAACAGGCTTTATTGAAAGGAAGAAAGGAACCCTGCCAGGCACTTCGGGGGGGGGGGGGGAGAAGGGGGCATCGGTTACAGACTATGCGGCGAATTTTATAGGGCTTGGGAGAGCCTGAGGGGTACTGAGTCAAAAGTTCTGGTATGTTTCCTTTTATGGTTTTAGGATTTCAGCTTTCTGGAATGCTCCTCCTTGGGTGGTTGATCAGCTTTCTGGAACTCTTCTGCCTCAGGGGAGATTATCCAGTAAGTGAGGGTGAGGTCAGGCAGTCAGGTGGGACAACAAAAGGACACTTGGAAGTTCTGGTAAATTCATATATCTATCAATATGGAAGCCTGTTTTCTTTTCTTATGAAAATGAAAGTGCCCCTAGAGTCAGAATGCACATTGTTCTTGCATTTGGTAAACTGTTTTATCTCTCATCTTCTTTATAGATATTTTAATGATAGTCAGATAGGGTTTATGCAAAATATTTTTGATTTACCAAGTCTTAGAAATAGTTTTTGCAGAGAGGCAGGATACATACTGTATCTTTTCATACTCATTTCTGATATTATTTTTTGGAAAATACCCAAGAGCCCTATTAGAATAGTTTTGCAAGTCTTGCCAGCCCTCTCCCCACCCTCCCATCATGTAATGGAATCTTTGTGTCATATTTAGCTAATGCATTAAATGAGATTTTTAAGTCACAGAGATGAGGAGAAGAGATTAGCTGTGGATGGCTGTGTTGTCTAAAACTATTTTTCCATTAAACAAATTGTAATTATGGCTTTCTCAGCATTCTCTCTGGAGTTTAAAAAATAATGAAATGATTTGTTATCTCTGAATACAGTTGATATTCAGGCCCTCAACAGATTGAGTGATGCTGCCACATTGGAGAGGGCAGTCTGTTTTTCTGAGTTCACCAATTCAAATGCTAATCTAATTTTGAAATACCCTCACAGACACACCCAGAAATGTCTAATCTGGGTACTCCTTTGCCAGTCAGACTGATACATAAATTAACTGTCACAATGTGCCTCTTAGTAGTGAAAGGAATTGACATTATTAAGACTCTTTATTTTAGTTAGTGTCTTTGGGATAAATGAGCAGGCAGGCATACAGATGTAAAGATAAATATGATTTAGGGAATTTAATTCACTATCAGGCAAATGGTATAAATGGTGCCAAAGAAAAGTAAAAAATAAAATCCCTACAAATGTATATGAAGTAAAGGAATGTTGAAATGGATTGCAAATGGAGACAAACGTGATTTGTGGGAGGGCAGAAGCCAGGGAGCAGTGATGGACGTCAGCTGAAACCTCTACCTGACAGGAGAGTCTGCAGATCTCTGTAACCTACAGCGTATAGAGTTGTACAATCTCGTAAGAATGAGAATGTGATCTGGTGGAAAGGCGTGCTATGATAGTGCCTAGTTTTCCATGTTTATTCTTGTACATGTTACTGTGATTTACAAGGGGGAGCTGAAGGGTATTTGAGAACAGTTCTGAACCCTCTTGGAGCCTGATGAACCATCACTTTGTTAATGAATGCAGACTTTTAAAAATAATTTGGTTTTAATTAGATCATTTAAGTAATTGGTTATGCACAGATCCAGGTTTGGATTTTCTTACAGGAGTTATTTTTCTTTCTTCTATTTCTTTAAAAATTTTTTTTTATTATTAATTTTAATGGGGTGACATTGATAAATCAGGGTACATATGTTCAGAGAAAACATCTCCAGGTTATTTTGACATTTGATTATGTTGCATTCCCATCACCCAAAGTCAAATTGTCTTCCGTCACCTTCTATCTGGTTTTTTTTATGCCCCTCCCTTCCCCCTTCTTTTTTAAAAAATTATTTATTGACTTTAGTGAGAGAGGAAGAGAGAAAGAGACAGGAACTTTGATCTGTTCCTGTATGTTCCCTAACTGGGGATCTAACCAGCAACCTCTGTGCTCGGGGACCATGCTCTAACCAGCTGAGCTACGTGGTTAGGGCTAGAAGTTGCTAATTTTTCTTTTTGCCATTGGGTCTTTCTCTGAAAAGTTGGTGGTGACTTGAAGTATGCATCAAGGAGCAATAATAAATATAATCTGGTTTTGTATGCTTTGCTTTTATAAATATATAATTATTTATATTACTTAAAATTATTGGGAGGCCTTATTGTGGGGCTAGAAAGAGCCCAAGCTGTATGATAACTTAAATCAGTGGTCCCCAGCCTTTTTTGGGCCACGGACCGGTTTAATGTCAGAAAATATTTTCACGGACAGATAAATGTATCACGTGACTGAGACAAGCGTCAAGAATGAGTCTTAGATGGATGTAACAGAGGGAATCTGGTCATTTTTAAAAAATGAAACATCATTCAGACTTAAATATAAATAAAACGGAAATAATGTAAGCTATTTATTCTTTCTCTGCAGACTGGTACCAAATGGCCCACGGACCCATACCGGTCCGCGGTCCGGGGGTTGGGGACCACTGACCTAAATCACTTTCTTTATACACAAAAACATATAAGTATTATGATTTTACAACCTAACCTACTATTAATTCCTTCAGAACATTTTAATGTATGTTTAAACAGAATAATTTTTAAATTAACAAGCATGTTTTATATAACTGGATGCAATATTTTTCTATTAGTTGGAATAAATGTTAAAAAATGATTTGTTTCTTTTTATAATTTTTTCTGATAAATGATTTCTCCTAATATTGTGATGCCCTCTAGTGAACTCAGCATTTTGGGTGAGAAGTTTATGAGAGGCAGTAATCGGTACAATGAAATATTCAAAAGGAACATTCTGGTAATTAGAGCTGTTCTTATATGTGTTGTTGAGATAGCAAGTTTCTGTCCCTGGAAATGTTTAAGCAAAGATTTGATAAGCTCTCATGAGTCTTATTGTTGAAGTAAGTGTAATTGTTCCAGAGGACTTCTAAAATCTCCTTCAGCTTCAAAGTTCTGGATTCCTATGAGCCATTAGTTATCAGTCCGAGGGTTGTGAAGGTTTCAAAGGTAGTGTTAAGTCATGGATGTGACTTCAAGTAACTTGTATGATCAGTTTGGAGAAAACAACAGTAACTAACCAACCTTTATGAATTTTCTGTACCTGCAGCTGCTCAAAGCAGTTTAACTTTACGTCATTTAATCCTCACAATAATCATGAGGTAGGTACCATCTTTAGTTCTCACTTACTAGTCCAGTAATTGGGACCCAGAGAGGTTTAATAATTTGCTCAAACTCATACACTAAGTGGTGGAACCAGGACCAGCTTATATCAAATAATAGTGGGTAGATTAAGGTCATTTTTAATTGTCTACAGTTTGGCAGCTCTCTGATAGAATATTTAGTTGTCTGTTATCAAGCTAATTCCTTTTGGGTACATTATCTTTATATTGCTGCACTTAAATGTGTGGTTTCTTATGTGAGCTTCAATCACAAATATTATATAAATTATAGTTTAATAATTTGTACCTAAGTTTTTTAGTCTATATAAGATTTTTGGCCCATAAGGTACTTATTTAAAAGACTTACCTGACAGACAGAATGATATACTATATATAGTCTTACCTTCCTAGCTTACTTTCTGTAAAACATCCATTCTTTAAAGTTTAGAGAATCTACTGTTCATTTCTGTATTAAAGAATTATTTTAAGGGCATTTGTGATTTTCAGGTTTCTTTTGGCTTTCAGAATCATTTACCATCTTCATTGGATGTTAAGGGTACTATAGCTTCTTTCGTTTTGGTTTTCATCACCTAGACTAAGTAGAAATTGATTTCTCCAATTGTTGATAAGGTAAGTTCATTAGATCAGGAGGTAGCTTTTTGATACCCTAGGTTCTCGCTATTTGTGGTGTACTCAGGTCAGTGTTAGTTACAGAGACAATAAGAGAATACATCTTCAGTCTAATTATTAGAAAGAGTAAGCTATAAGCTAAAAGGAATGTTATATTGTGAAATATAAGGTAGTTTTCTTTTTTTTCCATTTCTGGAAACTTGTCTGGTATTCATTTATGAAACTATTTCTTTGTTCCAGAGCATTTTTGTATCATTTGTAACTTTTATATAGTAAGTTACATATTAATGGTGACCTTAATGGCTTAACTACTCCTTAGGCTCCATCTCCCCCTTATTTCAATGCTGTGTGTGCTTAGCTAAAAGACTTGATGTTATCAGCATACTCCTTTCTTTTTCTTTCCATTTAGGGTCCAAATGAGAAATGAGAGAGAATGTGAAAACGAATGAAATAGGAAACTTTCTAATGGGAAGGGAGGTCCTCAGAAGTGCCCAACATGGGATTTTAAAGTCCAGAAGGACTGAAAGGGTCTCTAGAGAAGAATATTTCAATGAAAGTAGGGGCTTAGAAAATTTTGTGACTTCCTGTGCCTATTCCATGTGACTATTCTATGTGAAAACAGAATAACTAATTTTAGTATTTCTTTTTTTTTAATTTTTTTTTAATTTTAGTATTTCTTGAGAGTTTTTAAATATTCCCTCTATTTCTCTTTGTCTTTTTCCTCCCAAAGTTTTTTCTAGCAGTGAAAATCTGAAAGGATTATTTAAGGGATAGGAATTATAGGATAAGTTGTGGTCTGAATTCTGTGGCCCAGGATCTGGGAACATAAAATGAAGAGTGTTGGTGAGGGATAAAAATATAGGCATAAGCTGGTCACAGAGCATTTGGAAGAAAAGACAAGGGGATAGGAGTGGGTCTTCCACAGTTTGAGAGTTATTACAAGAGATTGGGGTATTACAGTACAGTTCTGTAAATTATTATTCCAAGTTAGGTGTTTATTCATAGTGGTTAACGGCTGTGTATTATTGTTAGTAGTGCTATTTTCAGGTATATTTGAGTCAAGTTGGCTTTTGTAGGCTGATTTGAAAACCTATCACTATGTATTCTATGACTGCTATGAGAAAATGCTTTCTAAATTCCAGACAATTGACTTAAACGCAAAGTTTTGGAATTCTACCTGCTAATAATTTGGGATTGTTGTCTCTGTCCATATTTTGATAAAATTCCTAACTTGTGACATTTCTAATCTGGGAATCAAATTTTTATTCGACTGTAAAATAGATAAATCTCTGTGGAATAGTGATATGTATGAGAATAAACTACTTCTACCCCAAACATCGTAATCTCATTGAATGACTTAAGTTAGGGAAGATGACATTGATTTTCAAAGTTTTTAATAAAGTAATGGTGGTAACCAGAAAGTACAATAATATTTGGCATCATATATGTAACTGAAGACTTGCTTTTGCATTGCACAAGCATTAAAAAAATCTTTAGGGTTTAGAGGGACTTTGACTGCTGTGTCATAGAGTAAAGGGAAAGTCAGTCCTTCTGAGATATAGTTGGGTTGCCTAATTGCTGTGTTTTTTTGACTAAGTCATTTCTCCTTTCTGGGCCTTAGCTTCTTCATTTACAAAGTAAGAATGTTTGTAACAGTATTATTATTATTTTTTTTTTTTCTTTTTTCTGAAGCTGGAAACAGGGAGAGACAGTCAGACAGACTCCTGCATGCGCCCGACCGGGATCCACCCGGCACGCCCACCAGGGGCGAGGCTCTGCCCACCAGGGGGCGATGCTCTGTCCATCCTGGGCGTCACCATATTGCGACCAGAGCCACTCTAGCGCCTGAGGCAGAGGCCACAGAGCCATGCCCAGCGCCCGGGCCATCTTTGCTCCAATGGAGCCTTGGCTGCGGGAGGGGAAGAGAGAGACAGAGAGGAAAGCGCGGCGGAGGGGTGGAGAAGCAAATGGGCGCTTCTCCTATGTGCCCTGGCCGGGAATCGAACCCGGGTCCTCCGCACGCTAGGCCGACGCTTTACCGCTGAGCCAACCGGCCAGGGCTGTAACAGTATTATTAATGATAGCTAAAACCTGGAATTCTCAAATGTCTAAGAGTAGAATAGGTAAATTTTGGTATATTTGTATAATGAAATTCTATACAGTAGTGAAAAAGAATGGGTCATTGCCATACTTATTAATATGGATAAGTCTCACAAACAATCTTGAATTAAAACAGATACAGAAGAGTATATACTTGTTGGTTCCATTTAAATAAAGTACAAAAATGGGTAAGATTAACTATGGTGTTAGGAGTCAGATTAGTGGTTTCCATTGGGGATAATGATTGGGAGGTAGCATGCATGAAAGGGGGCTTCTGCATGGCAAGTACTGTTCTGATTTGATCTGGGTATACTCACTTTGTAAATATTGTACTCTTAGGATTTGTGTACACTTAGGATTTGTGTATTTTATCCTTCTGTTTTAAAAAGGCTGAAAGTATGCCTTGTATGCCTTGGCTGTACCACTAAAAAACTGGGTTTTTTGGGCAATTCATTGAGCTCTCTGTGAACCTTATTTACTTTATTTATTTATATATTTATTTGAGAAAGAGAGGGGGAGAGGAAGGGAAGGAGGAAGAGAGAGAGATGAAAAGCATCAACTTGTAGCTATGGCACTTTTAGTTGTTCATTGATTGCTTTTTGTACATGCCTTGACTGGGGGCCTCCAGCCAAGTGACCCTGGGCTTCAAGCCAGTGACAATGGGATCATGTTGATGATCCCACACTCCAGCCAGTGATCTTGAGCTCAGGCTGGTGAGCCTGGTTTCAAGCTGGTGAGCCCACACTCAGGCCAGTGACCTTGGGTTTCAAACTTGGGACCTCAGCATCCTAGGCTGATGCTTCATCCATTGCGCTCCCACAGATCAGGCATCTGTAAGCCTTAATGATTGTATCTGTAAAAGGGAAATAATGTCTGAGTCTGTGTTTCAGTTAAGGTAAACATTTGAAAGCACACTGGAATTCCTAATGCCTAATGCAGTACCAGGATGCTCAATAAAATTTTACTAGATGAATGTTTGAATAAATAAAAACTAATGCCATATTACTATATATATATATATATATATATTCTTTTTTTAATTGAATTTATTGGGGTGACATTGGTTTTTAAAATTATATAGGTTTCAGGTGTACAATTCTATATAATACATCATCATCTGTTTATTGTATTGTGTGTTATTCACCACCCAAGTCAAGTAAACCATATACATTCTTGGGAGAAAAAAAAAAAAAGAAAGCACACGGGAGATTACAAAATGTTCTCTGAAGCATCATTTTTGTTGTACTTCTTTCTGTATTTGTTGTATTGTTGCTCTCACATAGAATGGACCCCATATAAATTTAAAAGTAGTAAAAAGACCAATAATTAAAAGACATTTTGATAAACTAAGCACTTTTGTTTATACCTGCTTTCAAATTCCTGACAAAATATAAAATGGTAGAGCAATTTAATTGACTTTCTTCCTTTTTTTTTTTTTTTTTTTTCATATTTGGAAAATTTTATTGTTTTTTTTTTTATATATATAAATAAATTTTTATTTTAATGGGGTGACATCAATAAATCAGGGTACATACATTCAAAGAAAACATTTCCAGGTTATCTTGTCATTTAGTTATGTTGCATACCCATCACCCAAAGAGAGATCGTCCTCTGCCACCCTCCATCCAGTTCTCTCTGTACCCCTCCCCCTCCCCTCCCCCTCTCCCTCCTTCCCTCCCCCCACCCCCCTTAGCCACCACACTCCTGTTCATGCCTCTCAGTCTCGCTTTTATGTCCCACTAATGTATGGAATCCTGCAGTTCCTGTTTTTTTCTGATTCGCTTATTTCACTCCGCACAATGCTACCAAGACTCCACCATTCCGCTATAAGTGATCCAATGTCACCATTTCTCCTAGCTGAATAATATACCATGGTGTATGTGTGCCCCATCTTCTTCATCTAGTCCTCTATTTTTTTTACAGTGATTAAATGCCTTTAAGCAAACTCTTGGCCAATACAGCAAGAATCCATAAATGAGTAGTGTCCTTAACATGTTCCCCAAGTCCAGGTTGGCCCCCTCACCATGCCAAATCCCTGAAAAATGCAACCCAACCACAGTTCAGTCTGTTAGGAGCTGTCACAGGGAGCAGGAGTCCAGGAAAGTTCCCCACAGGAAAAGTCCGTATGGCACTGGAATTGTTGTCACCATTCTATACTTTGCAGCTCATGTCCAAGTCCCAATGACCGCTGCTTCTAGCTGGTAATGATTCAGGTAGACTGGAAAAAGCCATTTGCAGCATGCGTGGATATGGAGCTTCTGTTCTCCTCTGCCTGGAGAGTTGAGACCAGGTTGCTTTTCCCTGGAGCTCTGTGACTGTGGCCTGGTAAAGAGAACCTTGGGATACACTAAGCTGGGTGGCAAAGGTAAATTCATAATACAAGTTGGCAAAAGGAGGAAAGAGAGCTCTAAATTAAGAGTAGGTCCCAGCCTGAAATATGAGTGGGGCATTGAGGTAGGAGGAATAAAGGAATCACTATATATTAAGCAAAGCAGCAGAAAATAGGACTATCAACACCCACAACAGAGATCTTTGAGGGAAGAATAAAGAACCTGACTATTCAGGCAAAACATAGTTAAGTGGCCCTTGTGCAAATGAGATCAGTTTACCTGCTTCTTGGAAGAAATACCCTAGGCTCGTCCACAGTGTCGTAGATGGGGTCGACGGCCCTGGGCACCTTCAGCCTTCAGTGGCAAACCCCAGCATTCTGGGCAAGGTTAGGTCATAGGTGGCTGGAGCAGGCCTGGAAGAGACTGAACCCTCCCTTAGAGGAGCGAGGGGGAAGTCCACCTTCCAGTGTCCCTGTTTCCTCACAGCAGAGGTGTGTAAGCCTGGCAGGCTTTAGCTCAATGACCTTCCTTTCCACTATTGAAGCAGGACCCAGATGGCATCCTATGAGACCCCTTTGGGGTGCTGGAGCCTTTAAGGGTGTATCCTAAAAGCTGGTAGTTCCCCCTGATCTCTATTGGGCTTTTTCTGCCTCTAGGTATCTTAAAAGCCATTCTCAGAAGATCTCACTGAGGGGTTTGAGGATCCCCATCCGCCTATATAAATCTTTTCCATATATCTGGAGCTATTTGGAAAAAAGACAGAACAGTGTTATTAGCTAGATCTAATAAAGAAGGTAGATTTGGTGTCTCCTGTTCATCAGCTTTCAAAAGAAATGTAAATTTTTTTTTTTTTTTTTAAGTAAAAAGCATGATATGGTAGACCCGTCGGAGTCATTGGCCTGGTGTGCAGGATTCCCGGGTTCGATTCCCGGCCAGAGCACACAGGAGAAGCGCCCATCTACCTCTCCCCCCCTCCCCCTCTCCCCCCTCCCGGTCCCTCTCCTCCCGCCCACAGCCAAGGCTCCACCGGAGCAAATCCACCCTGGGCACTAAGGATGGCCCCATGGCCTCCGCCCTAGTTGCTAGAATGACTCCGGTTGTAACAGAGCAACATCCCAGATGGGCAGAGCATTCCCCCCGGTAGGCATGCCAGGTGGATCCCAGTCAGGCGCATGCAGGAGTCTGTCTGCTTGCCTCCCCATCCCCATCCTCAGAAATATACAAAAAATAAATAAATAAAAGAAAAAATACAAAAAAAAAAATACAAAAAAAAAAAAGGGGGGGGGCATTCCCTTGTGCTAAAGCACCAGGAAGCATGGAGTGAGCTTGAGTATGTCCTATGAAACTTGGAGCTCTATGTTTACATATAAGACTTTGAAGAAGGAGGAACTGCTGAAATAGTTTGTCAGCATTTGTCCCTAAGACAGCAGTCTTTATAGTGGGAACACCATACGTAAATATTTGCTGTCTGTCTATAGATTAAGGGGGGAATATGGCCAATGCTGACAAGCCATGATCTTTGTGCCCCTCCCCTCCCCCAACCCCCTCCCTCTCCTCCCCCCACCCTGTAACCCCAACACTGTTGTTCATGTCTCTGAGTCTCATCTTTATGTCCCACCTATGTGTGGAAACATATAGTTCTTAGTTTTTTCTGATTTACTTCTTTCACTCAGTATAATGTTATCAAGGCCCATCCATGTTGTTGTAAAAGATCCTATGTCATCATTTCTTATGGCTGAGTAGTATTCCATAGTATATATATACCAAAGCTTTTTAATTCACTCATCCTCTGATGGACACTTGGGCTGTTTCCAAATCTTTGCTATTGTGAACAATGCTGCCATAAACATTGGGGTGCATTTCTTCTTTTCAAACAGTGCTATGGTGTTCTTGGGGTATATTCCTAACAGTGGTATAGCTGGGTCAAAAGGCAGTTCGATTTTTAATTTCTTGAGGTATCTCCATACTGTTTTCCACAGTGGCTGCACCAGTCTGCATTCCCACCAGCAGTGCAGGAGGGTTCCCTTTTCTCCACATCCTCGCCAGCACTTATTCTGTGTTGTTTTATTGATGAGCGCCATTCTGACTGGTGTGAGGTGATATCTCATTGTGGTTTTAATTTGCATTTCTCTAATCATTAATGATGTTGAACATTTTTTCATATGCCTATTGGCCATCTGTGTGTCCTCTTTGGAGAAATGTCTATTCATTTCTTTTGCCCATTTTTGGATTGGATTGTTTGTCTTCCTGGTATTAAGTTTTACAAGTTCTTTATAAATTTTGGTTATTAACCCCTTATCAGACGCTATGTCAAATATATTCTCCCATTGTGTAGTTTGTCTTTTTATTCTGTTCTTATTGTCTTTAGCTGTGCAGAAGCTTTTTAGTTTGATAAAGTCCCATTTGTTTATCCTGTCTTTTATTTCACTTGCCTGTGGAGACAAATCAGCAAATATATTGCTGCTAGAGATGTCAGAGAGCTTACTGCCTATGTTTTCTTCTAAAATGCTTATGGTTTCATGGCTTACATTCAAGTCTTTTATCCATTTTGAGTTTATTTTTGTGAGTGGTGTAAGTTGGTGGTCTAGTTTCATTTGTTTTGCAGGTAGCTGTCCAGTTTTCCCAACACCATTTGTTGAAGAGGCTGTCTTTACTCCATTGTATTGTCTTACCTCCTTTGTCAAATATCAGTTGTCCATAGAGCTGTGGGTTTATTTCTGAGTTCTCTGTTCTGTTCCACTGATCTATGTGCCTGTTCTTATGCCAGTACCATGCTGTTTTGAGTACAATGGCCTTATAATATAACTTGATATCTGGAAGTGTGATACCTCCCGCTTTTTTCTTCCTTTTCAGGATTGCTGAGGCTATTCGTGTTCTTTTTTGGTTCCATATAAATTTTTGGAATATGTGTTCTATGTCTTTGAAGTAAGTCATTGGTATTTTCATTGGTATTGCATTGAATTTATAAATTGCTTTGGGTAATATAGACATTTTAATGATGTTTATTCTTCCTAACCATGAGCACAGTATATGCCTCCACTTATTCGTATCTTCCCTGATTTCTTTTATCAATGTTTTATAATTTTCTGAGTACAAGTCTTTAATCTCCTTGGTTAGATTTATTCCTAGGTACTTTATTTTTTTGGTTGCAATGGTAAAGGGGATTGATTCCCTGATTTCTCTTTCTGACAGTTCATTATTAGTGTATAAAAATGCCTCTGATTTCTGAGTATTGATTTTATATCCTGCCACCTTGCCAAATTCTTTTATCAGGTCTAGTAGTTTTTTGACTGAAACTTTAGGGTTTTCTATATACAATATGATGTCATCTGCAAATAATGATAGTTTTACTTCTTCTTTTCCAATTTGGATGCCTTTTATTTCTTTTTCTTGTCTGATTGCTGTGGTGAGGACTTCCAGAACTATGTTGAATAAGAGTGGTGAAAGGGGGCAACCCTGCCTTGTTCCTGATCTTAAGGGGATAGCTTTTAATTTTTGCCCATTGAGTATTATGTTGGCTGTGGGTTTGTCATAGATGGCCTTTATCATGTTGAGGTATGTTCCCTGTATTCCCACTTTGCTGAGAGTTTTGATCATGAATGGGTGCTGGACTTTATCAAATGCTTTTTCTGCATCTATTGAAATTATCATGTGGTTTTTCTCCTTTCTTTTGTTTATGTGATGAATCACATTGATTGATTTGCGAATATTGTACCAGCCTTGCCTCCCAAGAATAAATCCTACTTGATCATGGTGTATGATTTTTTCCATATATTGCTGGATCCGGTTTGCTAATATTTTATTGAGGATTTTTGCATCTAAGTTCATCAGGGATATTGGCCTATAATTTTCTTTTTTTGTGTTGTCTTTGCCTGGTTTTGGAATCAGAATTATGCTCGCCTCATAAAAGGAGTTTGGAAGTCTTCCTTCCTCTTGAATTTTTTGAAATAGCTTGAGAAGGATAGGAGTTAGTTCTTCTTTGAATATTTGGTAGAATTCACTTGTGAAGCCATCAGGCCCAGGACTTTTCTTTTTTGGGAGTTTTTTGATAGCTGTTTCAATCTCATTTGTTGTAATTGGTCTGTTTAGGTTTTCTGATTCTTCCAGATTGATTTTTGGAAGATTATATGATTCAAGGAATTTGTCCATTTCATCTAGGTTGTCTAGTTTTTTGGCGTACAGTTCTTCATAGTATTTTTTTACAATATTTTGTATTTCTGTTGTGTCAGTTGTTATTTCTCCACTCTCGTTTCTAATTTTATTTATTTGAGTCCTCTCTCTTTTTTTCTTGGTGAGTCTTGTTAAAGGTTCATCGATCTTGTTTACCTTTTCAAAGAACCAGCTCCTGGTTTCATTGATCCTCTGTATTGTTTCTTTAGCCTCTATGTCACTTATTTCTGCTCTGATCTTTATTATTTCCTTCCTTCTACTAGCTCTGGGCTTTACTTGCTGTTCTTTTTCTAGTTCTTTTAGATGCAGGGTTAAGTTGTTAATTTGAGCTTTTCTAGCTTCTTGAGGTATGCCTGTAATGCTATAAACTTCCCTCTCAGGACTGCTTTTGCTGTGTCCCATAAATTTTGAGTTGATGTATGCTCATTATCGTTTGTTTCTAGGAATTTTTAAATTTCTTCTTTGATCTCAATGTTAACCCATTCATTGTTTAATAATGTGCTATTTAGTTTCCAAGTGTTTGAATGTTTTTCAATTTTTCTATTGTGGTTGATTTCTAGTTTAATGCCATTGTGATCAGAGAAAGTGTTCGATATGATTTCAATCTTCTTAAATTTGTTGAGCCCGCTTTTGTGCCCTAACATGTGGTCTATTCTAGAGAATGTCCCATGAGCGCTTGAAAAGAATGTATATTCTGCTCTTTTAGGGTGAAAGGTTCTGAAGATATCTATTAAATCGAGTTCATCTAATATGTCCTTTAAGTCTGCTGTTTCTTTGTTAATTTTCTTTCTTGAGGACCTAATGATGTTAATGGGGTATTGAAATCTCCTACTATTATAGTATTGCTGTTGATCTCGCCCTTTAAGTCTATCAAAGTCTGCTTTATATATTTAGGTGCTCCTATATTAGGTGCGTAGATATTTATAATGGTTATATCTTCCTTTTGTATTGCTCCCTTTATCATTATGTAGTGACCTTCTTTATCTCTAACTATGGTCTTTGTTCTAAAGTCCATTTTGTCTGATATAAGTATTGCTACCCCAGCTTTTTTTTCATTTCCATTTGCGTGAAATATTTTTTTCCATCCTTTTATCTTCAGTCTGTGTGCATCTTTTGATTTAAGGTGTGTCTCTTGTAGACAGCATATGTATGGGTCCTGTTTTCTTATCCACGCAGCTACCCTATGTCTCTTGATCGGATCATTTAATCCATTAACATTTAAGGTTATTACTGATATGTAATTGTTTATTGCCATTTTTTTTCTTTAAAACTGTTTTTCTCTTTTGCTATATTCTTTTTTTCCTTTGATCTGTTTACAACAGGTCCCTTAGCATTTCTTGCAGCCTTGGTTTGGTTGTAGTGAAATCCTTTAGTTTTTTTTTGTCTGTAAAGCTTTTTATTTCTCTTTCAATTTTAAATGATAGCCTTGCTGGATAAAGTAGTCTTGGTTGTAGATTCTTGTTCTGCATTACTTTGAATATTTCTTGCCATTCCCTTCTGGCCTCAAGTGTTTCTGTTGAGAAGTCAGAAGTCATCCTTATGGGGGCTCCTTTGTAGGTGATTGTCTTTTTTTCTCGAGCAGCTTTTTATATTTTCTCTTTATCATTTAGCTTTGGTAATTTAATTATGATGTGTCTTGGTGTTGGTTTCTTTGGATTTCTCCTTAATGGAGTTCCCTGTGCTTCCTGAACATGTGAAATATTTTCCTGCCTTAATTGGGGGAAGTTTTCCGCTATAATATGTTTGAACAAAGTCTCTATCCCTTGTTCTTTCTCTTCTTCTTCAGGAACCCCTATGATGCGGATGTTATTTCTCTTCATGTTGTCACAGAGCTCTCTTAGAGTTTCCTCAGACTTTTTGAGTCTCTTTTTTCTGCTCTGCTTCCATGCCTTTATTTATTGTGTCCTCTAACTCACTGATTCGATTCTCTGCTTCATCCATCCTGCTTTTAATTCCTTCCATTGTATTCTTTATTTCAGATATTGTATTTGTCATTTCTGTCTGATTCTTTTTTATTATTTCAATGTCCTTTTTTATCTTTGTTATCTCTTTATTTAGGTTTTCGTAATGGCCATCTATGGTGGTTCTAATATCTTTGAGCATCCTAACAATCGTTATTTTAAACTCTGCATCTGGTAATTTGGTTATATCTGATTCACTTAGGTCCTTTTCTGGGGATTTCTCTTGGTTTATTTGTGTTGTATTTCTCTGCCTCCGCATTTTCTCTTCACGAGAGTGGCTGTGATCACGTGCTCGGGTGCACAAGGGTTGGTGGCCTTGGCCTTTGCCCCGCCCCCGTGTGTGATGTTATGCTCGGTCCTGAGGGCACTGGCGAGCACCTTTGCTCAGCTGCGGGTCTCCGCCTGTTTCCGAGCTTTCACCCTGCCTTTGCAGGATGATCCCACTCAAGGAACAGCTGCTAGCCTTGGCTCTACCACCAGGAAAGGCTGCGTGCCCAAGCTCAGCTTCGTAGCGGAACTCCGCCTCTTCTGGGCTTTTGGCTCCACCCCCACGGGAGGAGCCTGCTACCAAGTCAGACCGCAAGCCTGGGTTGCACAGGCGGGGCAGGGATGTGCTCCTCTGCCCTTGCTCCGGGGCTGGTTTCTACCCTTTCTGGGTTTCCCGCCCTTCTCCCGGAGGCTGGATTACAGGCTGCCTGCAGCTGAGCTTAGCCGCTTTTGCACGCCCCCTTCTCCCTAGCCGGGCAAGATTGAGCTCACACCTGAGCCTACTGGTGGCCAGCCGGCTTCCGCCTCTGCCAGCAGAACCGCGCTTTTGTCTCCCGCTGCCGCCCGCTCTCCGGTGCGCCCTCAGCCGTGTGGGTGGGGGCGTTGCAGCTCGGACCCTAAGACTCACTACCGTAGACCCGAAAGCTCCCTCCTTCTATGCGACTCTGCTTTGAATGCCGCGGGGGAGCTTGTTTGGCTGCTCTCCTGCTTCCCTTTGCTGGTATTGCTGTTTCCGGGGGAAATATTCACTTCAGCTTTGGGGAGTGACTCGTCCCAGGGGTTAGAGTGGCTATCTCCCAAAAATGTTTCTCCCTATGCCTCCTAGATTGCACTCTCTTCCTGTTACTGTGGTTCTCTCCCCTCTCCCTCCGTCTCCAGGAGCCCCGGGTGAGTGTTTGTGAGAGATATGTTCTGCGTGGTCCCTTTAAGAAGGATCCTGGGTCTGAGAAATCAGACTCTCTCACAGACAGTATCCTGACTTGTTTCCAGCTAAATACTGTCCTTATGCTTCTTCTGGGCTCTGGGGCTGCAGGCTGGGGCTTTGTTCCTGGGGCTCAGGGCCCTTTCCCCTCTGCTAAACTCACTTCCCGCCACGCGAGTCTCTCCCTGCTGCTGTTCGCTCTGAGAAGCTGGGCAGCCCTCTCCGCGTTTCCGCTTTTCCTACCAGTCTCTGGGTGGCTTCTTCAGCGTTCCTGGGTTGAAGAGTCCTTTTTTAGTCCAAAGTTGGTTTTTCCAGTTGATAGTTCATAAAATTAGTTTGTAATCCACATTGGTTCTGGGAGGTAGATGCTGGTACGTTCGCCTACTCCAGCGCCATCTTGTCTCTCCTCAAATTTTTCGCTTTCTTCCTTTTTAATACCAAGCCATTTAACAAGTAGTAACTGGGTTCTTTCTGTCCAAGTGTGCTGGGTCTTAGGTTGAGGCTATAATAATGTGAGCAATAGCAGTGTGGTCCGCACACTGTAGAGCTGTTAGAACTAAAATTCTAGAGGGAGGGACGGACCAAAACAAGAAAACAAACAAATAAAACAGCTGCAAGTTGTAGTGAGAGCCATAAAAAGGAAGCATTGGGGATTGAGGCAGAACGGAAAACTACTAAGGAGATCTTGCTTCAAGTAGTGGACAGCCTTAGTGAAAGTTGACACCCAAAAGGAAGGAAGGAAGTTAGTTTAAGCAAAAAGTCTGAGGATCATTCTAGGCAGCCTGGACAATTTGCACCAAGGCTCGAGGGAGGAAGTGACCTGTGGGAGAACTTGAAAGAAGAGACTGGTTGGAATGTAGGTGAAGGGGAGTGGGAGATGTTACACTTGGGACGATGGGTGGGAACAAACTTATAGAAGACTTGTGGATTTTGCTGGGAATTTGATTTTTACTCTAATCTTAATTGAAGATCATTAAAGGGTCTTAAACAGTATGATCAGGTTCAGATTTTAAGATTTTTTTTTCCCTACAGTGTGGAGAAAGGACTGACTAGGTGGAAGTATGGTTTGGCCAAGAGTGAAAGAAAGGAAGTCAGTTGTAGTCCAAGCAAAAGATGATGATGGCTTGAATTATGTGGTGGCAATTGAGATTGATGGGTGTATTTTGGAGATAAAGTTCACATCTTTTGCTGCTTTTATTGGATTTGGGGAGTGAGGGAAAGGAAAGAATGAAAGATGATTTCTTGGTTTCTTGGTAGAAAATCTGAGTGGATGCTGATATTATTTACAGAGATGGAGAAAAATGAGGCCAAGTCGGGGTAGAGGAAGGGGGAGGACTGATTATGACATATATTCTATATATGTTCAGTTTGATAGAATCAGATATTTGATAGTATCAGGTAATCAGCTGAATCTGTGAGTCTGGAGCTCAGTGGAGAGGATTGTGTTGGAGATATATTTTGGAAAGGTCAGCATGAGGATAATGGAAAGGAGAGAAGAGAAAAATGATTGAAATAAGACAACTAATGTCCAACTGGTAGGAAGCCCCAGCAGTTAGAGGTCCAGTAAAGGAGGTGGAGCCAACCAAGGAGTCCATGGGAGAGGGATTAGTGAGGTCAGAAGAAAGCCAAGAGAGTGGTGTCATAAAAGCCAAAGGAGGCCTGACCAGGCAGTGGTGCAGTGGATAGAGCGTTGGACTGGGGTGCGGAGGACCCAGGTTCGAGACCCTGAGGTCATCAGTTTGAGCACAGGCTCATCTGGCTAGAGCTAAAGCTCACCAGCTTGGACCCAAGGTCGCTGGCTTGAGCAAGGGGTTACTTGGTCTGCTGAAGGCTTATGGTCAAGGCGCGTATGAGAAAGCAATCAATGAACAACCAAGGTGTCGCAATGAAAAACTGATGATTGATGCTTCTCATTTCTCTTTGTTCCAGGCTGTTTATCCCTCTCTCTGACTCTCTCTCTGTCCCTATAAAAAAACAAAACAACAATAAAAAAAAGCCAAAGGAGGCTGGCATTTCAAGGAGGAAGTGGTCATTCACATAGGATGCTGCCAAGAGGTGGAGTAAAATGAGGAAGAGAAATAGCCTTAGGATTTGGCAGTGTGACAGTTGACTTTTTTGCTGAAGTGGTTTCACTGGAATGGTAGAGACAAAAGGCCGGACTGTGTAGTTGATTGAAGAAGGAACGGGAAATGGGAAATTTTGTGTGTCCTTAGTGCATTCTCTGTTGTGTAGGCAGTAACTTAATGTGTATGGGGAGTCAAAAACTCATTCAATAGTATTGGGGGTTTGCGTTGTCCATAAATGGCTTAGGAAGTTAGCCTTTGCATCCAAATAAGTTTCTTTAGTTAGCATTTGAATGTTAATTTATTATTTCTATTTTTATTTATTTTTTTTAAATTTAGAAATTAAATTTAATGGGAGCCATTGATCAATAAGAGTACATAGGTTTCAGGTGAACATTTCTATAGCATTTGAACTGTTGATAGTATTGTGTGCCCATGTCTCAAAGTCAAATCATTTTTCGTCACCATATATTTGTTCCTTAAATGTTATTTTTTATTTATTTATTTATTTTTACAGGGACAGAGAGAGACAGAGTTAGAGAGAGGGATAAATAGGGACAGACAGGAATGGAGAGAGATAAGAAGCATCAATCATCAGTTTCTTGTTGCGACACCTTAGTTGTTCATTGCTTGCTTTCTCATATGTGCCTTGACTGTGGGCCTTCAGCAGACCGAGTGACCCCTTGCTCGAGCCAGTGACCTTGGGTCCAAGCTGGTGAGCTTTTTGCTCAAGCCAGATGAGCCCACACTCAAGCTGGTGACCTCGGGGTCTCGAACCTGGGTCCTCCGTATCCCAGTCCAACGCTCTATTCATTGCGCTACCGCCTGGTCAGGCGAATGTTATTTTTAAATGTTCTGAATTTCATAGATGGCTTTTATTTTAGAGTAAAATAGAATGTTCAGTCTATGTTAACTTCTAGAGTTAGTATTATGTTAAATTGAAACTTGGAGTATTTACCTTTTCAGGAAAGTAATTATAAGCCTTGAAAATCATGCAAGGACTGTTTCTTTTTGAAACACTTAATTCATTTTGGTTTTTGTAATTACAGTGTTTCAGTAAGAGAGACATCTAACCAGGGGTTGCATTTGGCAGTTACGTACATGTTCTTGTTCTAAACTAGGCACTGTTTCTGTGGTTTAGATTTTTCCTTTAGAAATAGAATTTCAATCAGTGTAGGTTAAACTTTTCCCAGGCATGTTATAATTAGCACAGGCTACAACTTAATCCTAAAATTTGTATAATAAATTTAGTACTTTGCAAGCACTCCAGCCATTAAATGAACAGATAGGAATTATTTGGATATTTAAAAAGTTTAGTTTGCTTTTCTGTAATAGTGTGAAAAGTAAGTATGGCTACTTAAAAAGAAGTTAATACATTGCCTGGTTAGTCCTGACCCTGGGAATGATGTTATTTATATTTTGGAGTCACATGATCTTAATATTCCATGACAGCTCATTCATATATTAGTTTGAGTATATTATGTATTAATGTAGTTACTGGGAAAGAAAGTGTTACTGTAGGATCTACCTTCCAAATGTGATTGGTCTGCCAATTCAGGCCCACTGCACTGACCAACAAATAGACCTATAAAATTTTCTAAGGGAAAGTAATTTGGATTATGGGAAATTGTTTAGGAGAGTTGTTAAGAAGCACCTTCTCTGGAGTAAGACACATCTGGGATCTCAGTTTCACTTCCTAGGTTACCAGAAATAAGGAAAATCTGAAAATCCTACAGCCAAGAGGAGCCTGGAGAGACAGGATGACTAAATGTAACGTGGTGTTCTGGAACAGAAGGAGGACATTAGATATACAAATTTAAAGTATAGTTCAGTGGTAGTCAGCCTGGTCCCTACTGCCCACTAGTGGGTGCTCCAGCTTTCATGGTGGGCGGTAGCGGAGCAACCAAAGTATAAATAAAAAGATAGATTTAACTATAGTAAGTTGTTTTATAAAGATTTATTCTGCCAAACTTAGCAAAAATCCGACATAAATTACTTGGTAAGTAATTAATATTATATGTTTTAACTTGCTGTAACTCTGCTTTATAAATTTTATAAAGTAAAGTTACTTCCCTACTTTATAAATCACCATTACTGTGGAACTGGTGGGCGGTTAGAAAATTTTACTACTAACAGAGATACAAAAGTGGATGGTAGGTATAAAAAGGTTGACTACCCCTGCTCTAGTTGATAAAATGCATTAGTGTCGATTCAGTAATTATTACAAATGTACCATATTAATTTAAGAGGTTAACAAGAGGGGATACTGGGTGTGAGGTAAGTGGGGATTTTGTACTACCAGCACAGTTTTCTGTCCATTTAAAACTGTTCCAAGACAAAAAGCTTATTTTTAAAAAAATCATGTAGATTAGGAGATACTTTTATAGCCATCATTAGAAAACACAGTCTGTTACACTATATGACTCTGGCAGGTGTTTAACCTTTGTGGATCTTAGTTTCCTTATATTTAAAATGGGGATATAACAGTACCTACCTTCATAGGATTATTGGAGGATTAAATGAAGTAATGCAAGTGCCTAGCATACTGTCTGGCATCTTAAATACTCAATAAATGCTGTTAAACAGTAATAATGACAGTCCTTTACAATTTTTAAAGATGTCTGCATAAGGATAAAAGCATTTTGATTGAGTTGTAAGAAGTTTGGCTTTTCCAAGATAGACCTAGTTTAGGGTCTTGACCACTTTGAACCTGAACTCTACTATATCATCCATCCTTATTGATGGTTCTGCAGCTTGTCCCTGCCTACTCAGTATAGCAATTGGAATTGGCCTTAGTAAATGTCTGTGTTTTAAAATCAAATTGCATATTCTTACAGAATTTTGTAGCTTTCCCATTATCTTAATTTGAATTTAAAACTCAAACCCTTACTGGCACTTCTACTTTTCTCTTCTCAAACCATGAGGCAATATCGTTTTTTGGAAAGACTATTGAACTAGTAATTAGTTCTGATTTTTATTTTGTAGTTGGGCTCTAAATAATTAGGTGATTTGGGACAATTTCTTTCACTTCTTAGAAACTTAGTTTTCTCATTGGTAAAATGAGAGTTGGAATGAATGATACTTAAGTTATAGAGTTATTTACATTGTTATCAAACTGAGAAATATGCTTAGAGCTGTCTCTTTGGGAGGGTTGCCTCACAAGAAAATTGTCACTGCTTATGTTTACATCTCATTTTTGACCAAGTTATATTACTTTGTTTGATGATCCATCGTATTCTCACATAGCAGAGCCCATGTCACATTTTAATTGCTTCAGAAATTCAAATTCACTTTCCAAGTTTGAATGTATGTTAATAGAATGTGCTAAAGGTTCTGTAGGGATTTTCCTAAAATTTTTTTAAAGATATTATAAACATTGACAGCATCATTGTTGTAAATATTGTAGCCTCCCAAGTCAGTCTTTTAGAAGCCATACAAGTTTCATTTGGAAATAATGACTTCAGTTTTTTTTCTTTTAAGTTGATTTATTTTCTGGGACTTCCCATTATACTCTGTGATCCTAGATGTGCGACTCTTATTTTAAAGTTTAGTATTTCCTTAATATCATATAACTCACAATTTTACCATTAAACCGATATTATTTTATTGGCCCTGGCTGGATAGTTTGGTTGGTTGGAGCATTGTCCTGATATACAAAGGTTTCTGGTTCAATCTCTGGTCAGGGCACATACAGAAACAGATTGATGTTTCTGTCTGTCTGTCTGTCTTTCTCTCTGTTTCTCTGTAAAATTAAATAAAAATTTAAAATATATTATTTTACTGTAATTTTTAGATAATAGCACTAGAAGAGTATTATAGGCAAGAGCTATGTTGTGCAAAACAAAATCCGTAATGCAGATCTAGTTTCTGTTTTTTTCTTCCTTTTTTTTTTTCTTTATCATTAAGTGAGAGGCGGGGTGGTAGAGACACAGACACCCACATGTGTCCCAACCAGTATCCACCCTACAAACCCCCTGTACTGCGATGCTCTGCCCATCTGGGACTGTTGCTCCATTGCTCAGCAACTGAGCTATTTTAGTGCCTGAGGCGAGGCCTTGGTACCATTCTCAGCAACTAGGGCCAGCTTAGCTTGCTCAAATGAGCCATGACTGTGGGAGGGGAAGAGAGAGAGAGCGAAGGGGGAAGGATGGAAAAGCAAATGGTTGCTTCTCCTGTGTGCCCTGACTGGGAATCAAAGCTGGGATTTCCACACACTAGGCTGACACTCTACCGCTGAACCAGCTGGCCAGGGCCTTTTCTTTTTCTTTTTCTTCTTTTTAGGTGAGAGGAGGGGAGATAGTGAGGCGGCAGACTCCCGCATGCACCCCAACCAGAATCCACCCTGCAGCCCCGTCTGGGGCCCATGCTCAAGTACCAAGCTATTTTTAGTGCCTGCGACTGACATGCTGGGACCAAGAGAGCTACCCTCAGTGCCTGTGGCCACACTTGAACCTATCAAGCCACGGGCTGCAGGAGAGGAAGAGGGAGAGAAGGGGGAAGAGGAAGAAGCTAGATGGTCAATTCTCCTGTGTGCCCTGACTGGGAATCAAACCTGGGACATCCATACACTGGACTAACACTCTATCCACTGAGCCACTGGCCAGGGCCTAGTTTCTGTTTCTCAGTCTAGAACTTAAGGGAAGCTAAAGCTTGTCCATACATTTAATAAATTTTAGCCACCCATTTTAATTTGAATAAAGCTGGTAGGATCAGAGTGTTTAAGTATGTACATGTTTACCTAAGTCTGAACTTTGGTAACATATTTGCTAGACTTTGTAAAAGAAGTGACTCAGTTTTAAATAATTAAATTGAATTATCCAATACTATTTGACTTTTTAAATGTGTGGTAAACTGAATTTCAGTGAACTGAAATTCTATCTGTAGAATTAACTTTTCAGATCTTTTCCATGCTAATGACATATTGTGTATTAAAATTTTTTAAAGTAATAACTCAGGGCCCTGGCCGGTTGGCTCAGTAGTAGAGCGTCGGCCTGGCGTGCAGGAGTCCCGGGTTCGATTCCTAGCCAGGGCACACAGGAGAAGCGCCCATCTGCTTCTCTACCCCTCCCCCTCTCCTTCCTCTCTGTCTCTCTCTTCCCCTCCCACAGCCGAGGCTCCATTGGAGCAAAGATGGCCGAGGCGCTGGGGATGGCTCCTTGGCCTCTGCCCCAGGCGCTAGAGTGGCTCTGGTCGCAACAGAGTGACGCCCCAGAGGGGCAGAGCATCGCCCCCTGGTGGGCGTGCCGGGTGGATCCTGGTCGGGCGCATGCGGGAGTCTGTCTGACTGTCTCTGCCCATTTCCAGCTTCAGAAAAATACAAAAAAAAAAAAAAAAAAAAAAGTAATAACTCAGTTAAGCAGAAAGTTCTTTAGATCCCAACTAATTACATTATCAAAACATAAACTGCTATGTGGTAGTAGTTTTTTTTATTTTGATTTTTTATTTATTCATTTTAGAGAGGAGAGAGAGAAGAAGAGAGAGACACAGAGAGAGAGAGAGGAGAGAGAGACAGGGGGGAAGAGTTGGAAGCATCAAGTCCCATATGTGCCTTGACCAAGCAAGCCCAGGGTTTCGAACCGGCGACCTCAGCATTTCCAGGTCTACGCTTAATCCACTGCGCCACCACAGGTCAGGCTGGTAGTAGTTTTTGATAATAATTCTACTTAATTTAGGCTGATCTTTCAGCAAGGAATACTTGAATATAGTCCATGGAAAGTATTACGATAAGAGATATATGGCGCTATTAGCTTTCGGAACTATTCACTTTAGAAATTATCCGCAGTTTTCCTTACATGGTTGCTTTCATTTGGTTTGGTCACCCGTTTAGCTCAGGGATTTTCAACTGATGTGCCACAAGAGTTTTTAAAACCTGCCATCCTGATTATTTAACCAGGGGCACTGACCTCTTTTCCCTTAGATTGTCAAAAAAAAAAAAAAGGGCAGTAGCCAACACATCAATCATCAATAGTTGTCTGGTGTGAATGAATCAAAATTATATCTATTTTTTTTTGTCAGATTGACAAATAATATATTTTTAGTGTGCTGCAGAATTTTTATAATTAGTTTATGTGTGCTATGAGATGCAAAAGTTTGAAAATCACTGCCATAGCTGAATGAGTCTGAGCTGCCCGTAAGGATGCATGGCTCCCCTTTCCATGAAAGTTTGGAGCTTATTCAAACATACACCAGGTTTCCAACAAACAGAATTTGCCCATTTTCATTTCTCTGACAGGTTTTTTTCCTCTCCATTTTCAAGAAGGCATGCTGTACAATATCATCTTTTTAAACTGTTGCCTTTAGAGGTATATAGGGGAAAAGGTAAAAAAAAAGTGATTTTTATAAAGCTTTGTTTGGTTTTACTAGAGGTTAGGAATTAGCTGTCTTTAATAAGCCTGTATTTTCATTGGTCATAGTCTTTTCTAACTGTTCACTTTTTTAGTGTTTAAATCGAACATTTCTTTATTCCAAATAAAATTTTTATTTCAGATTTGAGTGATAACATTTGAAATTTTCTATTAAAAGCAGCATTTACTTTTTTATTGCTATTTTAATGGTAATTAGCATCCCCTCCAACCTATAATAAATAATTAGAAAAATAAAGTATACCATTTTAAGATTAAAAGTAGTTATTCAGAAAAGAAAATTTGGGGTTAGTGCAATAGATTATTTTTTAGTTTGCTAATTTTTGTGGGTTTTTAAAATAATATTGGAAATCTTTAATTCCTACATTTTGGGGTTCTTTTTTTGTTTTTTTTTTTTACAGAGACGGAGAGAGAGTCAGAGAAATGGATAGACAGGGACAGACAGACAGGAATGGAGAGATGAGAAGCATCAATCATCAGTTTTTCATTGCGCATTGCAACACCTTAGTTGTTCATTGATTGCTTTCTCATATGTGCCTTGACCGCGGGCCTTCAGCAGACTGAGTTACCCCTTGCTCGAGCCAGCGACCTTGGGCTCAAGCCGGTGAGCTTTTGCTCAAACCAGATGAGGCTGCACTCAAGCTGGCAACCTTGGGGTCTCGAATCTGGGTCTTCCACATCCCAGTCCGATGCTCTATCCACTGCACCACCGCCTGGTCAGGCAGTTTTTGTTTTCTTCAGTTTCTCCTTTAATACTTGTCATATATGTTATATTTTTTATATAAGAGTTTGAACTTGGGTCAAAAAGAGTCAGCTACTTTTCTTCCACCTGTCTTTGGAGCTTGTATTTTTTTTTTTCCTTATTTATTCATTTTAGAGAGGAGAGGAGAGACAGAAGGGGGGTAGGAGCTGGAAGCATCAACTCCCACATGCGCCTCGACCAGGTAAGCCCAGGGTTTCGAACAGGCGACCTTAGCATTTCCAGTTCGACGCTCCATCCACTGCGCCACCACAGGTCAGGCTGGAGCTTGTATTTTGAACATAGTTTATATATGTTAGACTTTCTGCCACTCACTGTCAACTCATGTTTTTTGTATTTTAACCTTTATGACTGTTTAGAACTAATAAGCCTGTTTTAGTTCCCAAAGCAATACAGGCTTGCTAGAAAATATTAAAGAATAAAAAAATATACAAAAAACCTGGAAAGTGAAAGTAAATGCCCATTCTTACAGGGCAAAGACTGAACCTGTTATAGAAAGGAAAGGACATTGTCTTAGAACTGTAGTCAGTTTTACCTGCCATGCTTACAAACATTTTTAATGTAAAAATAAATTATGAAATTTTAACTTTATGATATCACATTGTATGTATATAAGTCATAGAAAATTGAATTAGTATAAAATTTATCATTCTTGACAAGTTTCAACTTGTACTTATTTTTCTCACTTCATTATAGACTGCTGGGAACTTTGACATATATTGGGATTGGTCTTCAGTTTACATTGGGGAATCATTGACCTAACCAACCTCATCTTCTCTCACTATTACTCAGAATATAGCCAGATAACACTTTTGCTTAGTTTTGACTTGCTTGTTTTCATTCATGTGGTTCCCTAATTTCTGGTTCAGTTTTATCCCCCTTGTAGTAGAAACTACTAGCTGTCCACCAAAATTTGTCCTCTTCTTTCTAAACCTGAAGGTGACTCTTCTTTCCCATGTGACTGAGTTTTAGTCAGTGGATTGTGAATGGAAATGGCAAGTTGTGGTTGTCTGTGTTATTTCTTCTTCTGATGGCTGCATAGGTACCATAATGTGGAACAGGAATGCAGAGCCGTAGTGAAGCAACCTGGATTCCTGAATAACTGTGTGGAAGAGAGTTGTCCACCAACCTGAATCTGCCACCCCACTCCTCTACTATTACATATGCAAGAAATAAATTATCGTGTTAAGTTGGGTTCTGAAATTTATTACCTGTTTGGCCTACTATAATAATACTACTATTTCAGTTCATTTAGATTATCATTTTCTTCTCCAAAAATTTTATGGTACTTATTAAGTGTTTGCTATTCACATTTTTAAAAATTATTTATTGATTTGAGAGAGAGAAAGAGAGAAACATTGATCTGTTTCTGTATGTGCCCTGACCCAGATGGTCTGGCTACTTGTGTGTATTGGAGCAACACTCTAAATAAACTGAGTTATCTGGCCCATTTAGTTAAAAATCAAAAACAAAAACAGAAAAGAAGAGGCAACATGCATTTATTTAATGTGTGCCTGTCTTGTATGACTTTGTCTGATTTTGTGTGTGTGTGTTTGTTCACTTTGGCACACAGTTTAGGTAGCAAAGACCATAAGGAATAAAAAGTTGGGAACTAATCTTGAATATAAGGCATAGATATTGGTGTCTGCAATGGTGTTAAATTTGGTTAACTTCATTCATTTTAGTTTTCTGTTTAGATGATCATTCTTAAGTAGAAAAACATGTTATAGAAAACCCACAATTAGAAATGAGAACAAAGAGCTTACAAACTAGTGAAATTTGTAGTAATGTAGCCACTTCCTTTTCACAACTCTGCCTCCCTTTTTCTCTTCTACAAATACTAAACTTTTACAACATGCTATGTTCTAGGCCCTGGGGGTACAGCAGTAAGTAAAAGACAAAAATTGCCTTCTTGGAATTTATAGACAATAAACAAGTAAAACATTTGGAATGCTCAGTTAATCGGTTACTGGAAAAAATAAGTGGGGGCTTGAGGGTGGGGGTAGCAGTGATAGGAGGATGCTTGGAGTGTGTGCTGCATGTGGTTGGTGTTACAGTTTTAAATTCGGTGGTCAGAGCAGGCCTCTGAGAAGGTGGCTTAAGGCTAAGACCTGAATCAGGTGAATAAAAATGTGTGGCTTACTGGAAAAAGAGCTATTACATAGAGGAGACCACAAGTGCTCTTCAGCCAGGGGTGAGAGTGATGAAAATGTACCAAAACTGATTGTGGTAATTGTTGCACTGCTCTGTGAATATGCTGAAAGCCACTGAAATGTAAACTAAATGCATAATGTTTATGGTAAATGACTTACACCTCAGTGAAGCCGCTACAGAGAAAACTGTCAAAGCTTTAAAGGTCTTCAGCATCAGCCTAGGAAAACCCTATCTTTTCCTAAATGTTCTCAGAAGTATTTGGTTGTGTAGTAGGAGCTATTACAGCAAATCAAATGAATCATGTCCAGTTAGACCCAGATACAGTGAAACACAGCAGTCATTATGAATATTAGTAAATTTGTATCATTACTTTGGTTGTAAGTTTTTAAAAAATTCCAGCACTAAAATCTGGTCATGTATATTCAGTTTCCATAGCTTGCTGCTAAAGTAACAATATTATTCATTTATAAAGTAAAGTATTATTCATTTATAACCTGGTAGTGTTGGCTTCATGCTCAGTAACTGCACAGTCTCAGCGATTGAGGCTGTGCCGACTTTGCAGCTACATTGCTCACCAACATGGCAGTTGCCCTTAGAGTCATGTTTGCTTTCTGTTTCTTTTCAATGGTTTACATTCAGAGTGGCTTGACTGTCTTAGGCTGTCTCATACTTTTTAAAATTCTGGTTCTTAGATATTATCTTTCATTTTTTTCTTTTTTAACTCTGCAAACAATCTTTAGCAGTCAGTAAGTGTGTTATACCACAAGTCTACCTAGTTCCCACCCACCTAGGCAGCACGGACTTAGATTCCTCTTCCTCGATAGAATTTTAGTGCTAGAAAGGGTCTTAGTGTTGAGAATTATATAACTAGGTACTGCAAAGTTGTATTATATGCTCAACAGAGTATAACAAGTCACTACAAAGCTTGTATTAGATGCTCTTTTTAAAAAAGATTGTTAGCCCTGGCCATTTGACTCAGTGGTAGAACGTTGGCCCAGCATGTGGAAGTTCTGAGTTCATTTCCCAGTCAGGGCACACAGGAGAAGTGACCATCTACTTCTCCACCCCTCTCTTTTTCCCTCTTTTTTTTTTCTCTCTTTCTCCCCCTCCTGCAGCCAAGGCTCGAATGGTTCAAGCAAGTTGGCCACGGGCACTGAGGATGGCTCCGTGGCCTCACTTCAGGTGTGAAAATAGCTTGGTTGCCAAGCAGTGGAGCAGTGGCTCCAGATGGGCAGAGCATCCCCAGGTAGGTTGATTGCCAGGTGGATCCTGGTCAGGATGTGTGTAGGAGTCTGTCTGCCTTTCTGCCTCTTACTTAAAAAATAAAAAGATTTTTATTTATTGATTTTTCAGAAAGAGAGAGAAAGGTGGGGGTGGGGAGTGCAGGGTGTCAGGGAGGAGCAGGAAGCATGAACTTCTGTGTGCCTTACCAGGCAAGCCCAGGGTTTTGAACCAGGGACCTCAGCTTTCCAGGTCAGCGCTCTAACCACTGTTCCACCACTGGTCAGGCACTTGTATTAGATTTTTAATATTCTGAATTTCCAGTCCTCAATGTCTTTTTCTAATGACATTACTATATTTTCACAAGGAATTATAATAATACTGCTCATTAAAGGCAGCTTCCTGGCCTGACCTGTGGTGGCGCAGTGGATAAAGCATCGACCTGGAAATGCTGAGGTCGTTGGTTCGAAACCCTGGGCTTGCCTGGTCAAGGCACATATGGGAGTTGATGCTTCTAGCTCCTCCCCCCTTCTCTCTCTCTGTCTCTCTCTCTCCTCTCTAAAAATGAATAAATAAAAAAAAAAAAATTAAAGGCAGCTTCCCATTGACCCTAAGGAGATTCTTTAGACTCTATTACAAGTGTATAAAATTGTTGCCTTTAAATTTGTATTTTATTAAATAAACCATCAAAATTTTGTCTCAATCTGTAATTACTCTTTGCCACATGACCATTTTTACTTTGCATTGATAAGTTATCAAATGACCTCATTGTAGTTTGGAGTTAAGAACACTTAACTTTGTTGTTCTAGGCCTAGTTCTGCCACTAACTCATTCTGTGACCTTGGCAAGTATTTTTGTCTGATTAAAGCAAATTTTGTATTTCGAAGGTAGATCTGATAAGATGAACCACCCCCCCAGCAAGTGAATGGATTTTATGTAGAAAATATAACTCACAAGATATGAGTAAAATATAAGTAAATGTAATATTTTTTCTTTACTTCCTTAAGACCCAGTGGGGAGGAAAGGGATGGGTTTCCACTCTGTATCGAAGTAGAGCTTCACAGCTTCTTACCACGTAGGCAAGATGGAGCAGGGAAAGAGCCAGCTCTGTGTCATCGGGTCAGGGGAGAAAGAGTAATTCTTGCCCACAGGCTTCTCAAGTCAGGGTTGAGGAGTGCCCTGTGGCCTCAACCTGGTCTGAAGAGGGCCAGCTGCTGTGTTCAAGAAACCTGTGGTACATTTACACAGTGGAATACTACTTGGTCGTCAAAATAAAGGAAATCTTATCTTTTGTGACAGCATGGATGGACCTGGAGATTATTATGCTAAGTGAATAAGCCAGTCTGAGAAGGACAAATACCATATCATCTCACTTATATGTGGAATCCACTGAAAAATGGATGACAAAATGGAAACAGAGGCATGGATACATGGAACAGACCGACATCTGTCAGAGCAGGAGGGGTTTGGGGGCTGGATGAAAGAAGGCGAAAGGATTAAGCACACACAAAGAAATACGTATAACACATATCCCCACATAGAGGGAAAGGGGGCTGGGAGTAGGTGCCGGTGGGCAAAAGGGAAATGGGGACAAAAGAGACTTTGCTTGGGCTGACAGATGCACAGTGCGTTGTGCAAACGGTGTTTTGTTGAGTTGTACTCTTGAAACCAGTATGATTTTGTGAACCAGTGTCACGCCAATAAGTTCAATTGAAAAAGAAATCTACCATTACTCTTAAACATTGCAAAAAACTGGTCACACTCTTACCTTTCAGATGAAGCATTATCTAAATTCCCTTTTTTTTTTTTTTTTTTTTGCTAGTTTTATTTTTAAAAGATTTATTGATTTGAGAGAGAGAAAGAGAGAAAAGGGTTGGTGAGGGGCAGGAAGGATCTACTCATAGTTGCCTCTTGTATGTGCCTTGGCTCAGCAAGCCCGGGGTATTGAACCAGTGACCTCAGCATTCCAGGTCAACGCTTTATCCACCACAGTTCAGACCACTTGTATCTAAATTCATGTGATGCGTCTTAATATTGCTATATGAGTTTGCTTTTAATAACAACCAATATTTACTGTGTGCTGTGTACCAACCAACTGCTGCTCCAAGCACTTTGCATGTATTTACTCATCAGATTTTCACAGCTGCTTGACCTGTACTGCTGTTACCCCTATTTTTACATTTGAGGTGGTAGCAGATGGAAAATTTCACAGTTATTAAGTGGCATATCTGGGATTCAAACCCAGAGAATCAAGTTTTGGCTAATTTATGGGTGAGCCTGTTGTTGAAGAGGAGTAAGTGTCATTGTAAGAGGCCTAGGACTCAGAAAGATTTTCATAGGAACTACTACTGATACACCAAGTTACTTTACTCTTCTGGGTTTCTTCATCTGTAAAATAGTTTCAAGAAACTAGGTCTTTGAACTACGTCCTTCAAGAAACTAGGACCTCAAAGTGCTTCCTGTTCAAAAGTCTAAGATTTTAAACTCACAAGTTTTGGGGTTTTTTTTGTATTTTTCTGAAGTTGGAAACGGGGAGGCAGTCAGACAGACTCCCGCATGCGCCTGACCGGGATCTACTCGGCACACCCACCAGGGGGTGATGCTCTGCCCATCTGGGGCATCGCTCTGTTGCAACCAGAGCCATTCTAGCACCTGAGGCAGAGGCCATGGAGCCATCTTCAGCGCCCGGGCCGACTTTGCTCCAATGAAGCCTTGGCTGCGGGAGGGGAAGAGAGAGACAGAGAGGAAGGAGAGGGGGAGAGGTAGAGAAGCAGATGGGTGCTTCTCCTGTGTGCCCTGGCTGGGAATCGAACCTGGGACTCCTACACGCCAGGCCGACACTCTACCACTGAGCCACCAGCCAGGGCCTAAACTCACAAGTTTTAATACCTAAATTATTCTTGTTACTTTTCAACATATTTATTTTAATGCAGCATGAGAATCTTATTATAGATTTAATCTTACCTTGTAGTCATCAGTATGCACTATGCACGCCTGTGTGCAGAAGTGTATTAAAGCTGCGCTGCCCAAGACGGTATCCACTGAATGCATAAGGTTTGAGAGCTTGCAGTGTGTCCAGTGCCAACTGAAATGCACTGTAGGTTTAAAATAATAAGGACGGTTTTGCAAATGTAGTATGAAAAAATGAGTGTAAAGTAGCTTATTAATAATGTATTTAAGCCTGACCAGGCAGTGGCGCAGTGGATAGAGCATTGGATTGGGATGCAGAGGACCCAGGTTCGAGACCCTGAGGTCGCCAACTTGAGCGCGGGCTCATCTGGCTTGAGCAGAAAAAGAAAAAGCTCACCAGCTTGGACCCAAGATCGCTGGCTCGAGCAAGGGGTTATTCGGTCTGCTGAAGGCCCACAGTCAAGGCACATGTGAGAAAGCAATCAATGAACAACTAAAGTGTCGCAACGAAAAACTGATGATTGATGCTTCTCATCTCTCTCCGTTCCTGTCTGTCTGTCCTCCTCTCTGACTCTCTCTGTCCCTGTAAAAAAATAAATAAAAAAAATAATGTATTTAAGTTGATTATATATTGAAATACTATTTTAGACATATTGAATTAACTCTTAAAATTAATTGTATCTATTTTTTTTAACAATTACATATGTGGTACATTATATTTTTATTGGACAGTACTGTTGTTGGCAGTCCTAAACGAGAGAAAGAAGGTGTGGTTCCAATGGGTAAGAATGTATATGGCCAATTGATAGCCAATAAACTTCTTATAATTTAAATGAGTGGTATCAAAGGAAATATAGAATTTGCCATTAGCTTTTCTTTGCTGAGAAGCTATCATTTAGGCATTAGCTGCAGGAAAGATAACCTATTTAAAAAGTTTTCATTCTAAAAGAGAAACTATAATACTATGTCTAGGTTGAGCATGTAATAGATATTTATATCACATATATTGTATGAATATACTTAGGTATCATCCTAAATTAGTCTGTAACTTAAAATTAAGAACTACATATATTTTCTGCCTACCAATAGGTGTGAGGTGCTGTGAATAATACAAGAATAGATGTCACTGGTCTCTGTCCTGTAGAAATAATACACAAATGAAAAATGAAATAAATATTAGTTCAATACACTGACTGTGTATATCACAAATAGACAAATAAGCCTTATGGACATACTGAGGAAAGGAGGAAACTGTTTTAAACTAGTAGTTTGGGAAGGGTGAGTGGAGAAGGAGAGAATTGAGCTGGTCTCGTGGGATGGGATGAATTTCCTTAAGTGGAGTGAAGATGGTACCTTAACAAAAGCTTAGACATGAAGAAGCACATGTTGAGCTTAGTGAACGGGAAGAATTCAACCATGGCTAAACTGAAGTGTTAGGAAGCTGAATAGTGAAATTTTCAAAAATTAATTTGGGCTAGATTGTAGAAGACCTTGAGTTAGGTATAGGAATTTGGATCCTTAGAGTTGAGTGGAGAAGAAAAAGCTTTGAGTTTATGACACTTTGTCCTTGAATTACTGCATATGTGGTGGATATCACTAATAACTTACGTTCTTGACTTAAAATGCTAGCTATTTTTAGTTGTTGGTAAAAAGAAATACTGGAGAGCTTGTTTTTTTTGGTTATTTGTCAAATCCAGTGCATGAAATAAGCTTGTTAGCATCATCTCAGACTTCCTGGTTGGAAGAATTTTATATCATATAGCAAATACTTGACAGTTGTCTATTTTTAGAGATGACAAATCAGTGTTTTGCACAAACTGTTAATTTCATTTGTATATTTCCGCTTGCTGTGAATTTATCCCCTTAACAAGAAAACACTAAACCTTGCTCATATTTTAAATCTCTGGTTTATACTGACTCCACTATCTCATTAGCCTGGGAACTAGGGGCTGTATTGTTTAACCTGCTGAATCTCATGTTCTTTCTTCATAAAAGGGGTGGAGAGATTGTCCAGTGAGATTAGACAGTTTCAAAAGAATGCAGTTATGTTTGGCAAATTATGGAGGAAGATACTCAGTAATTTTTCTCTCCCTTTTTCATGATTTTGAAATGTTGTTAGTAGAGATTTCTTATTACTTAGTTCAAATACAGAATTTCATGTAGTGGAAGTCAAAGAAATTTGGGAAGCAGTTACTATTGAAAAGTCATTATAATAACTTGATTTTTAAAAAATGTTGACATATCAAAAGAACTTGTGATTTTAAAAAGATGTTTGCAGTTGTTTAATTTGAATCAGCATAAAAAGTGAATTATCAAAGGACTAAAGTGTTTCTATAAAGTTATTTTATTTCATGAGCTAAAAGCATGCTCTGACTCTGGCATTGAAAGGAATGAAGTCTGGGAGAAATATTCTGTACCTATCATTTTCTATATCATGCTGTTAAGGAAATGCAGCTAAACATTTTTTAAGTGACTTTTTTTTCTTTTTGATGTACATCTATGAATGTTAAAATATGTATAGATTTGTGTAATTCCACCACAATTAGTATATAGAATAATTTCATCGCTCCAAAGCCTCCCTTGTGCTGTCCTTTCATAGTCACATTCTCTCCCTAACCCCTAGCAACCACTGGTTCATTTTCCTTTTCTTCCTTTATAGTTGGATTAGTAGAGGCTATCAAAAGATAAATATCTTATCAAATATATCAATTAAGATAAAATATGAAAAATATCAAATAAGATAATGTATGTGAAAGCACTTTTAGCATCCAGAGGCACCAGGTGCTTGATACAAAATAGTTTCACACATATAATTAGGTCAATAGATAAAGTTTAGCTGGATTCTTCTATAGAGTCAAATTTGTGTAATCTTTGATAACATTTTTCCACCTGACTTAGAGCTTTAGGCTTATTTTAGAAAGTCTTTTGTTCTATATGGTCCTGATTGCTGGAAATCTCTGTTGTTATTTAATTTCTTTTAACCTTGTGTTCTTCATGAGAAAAAGTGGGAATTAAAGTCTAAAAAGTGGGAATTAAATTGATGGGTTACTATGGCAATCAAATGAAATAATATATACAAATATAAATGCACGTGTATGTAGATGGTCTGGCCCATTAGTTTTTTAAAAAGATATTTTATAAATAACATGGCTTACAGTAACTTTTGCAGTAGCTTAGTAAATGAATACATATCTTCTTAATATCAGGATCTTCCCCTCCCTTTCCCCTACCTCCAAGCTACCAGAATGGGAAGGTTGATCCTTTTAAATATCATATTTCTATTTTAATGATTTTTAAATTTATTTATTAAGTGAGAGGTAGGGAGGCAGAGGCGACTCCCTCATGTGTCCTGACTGGGATCCACCCAGCAAGACCCCCTACTGGGCCACTGCTCCGTTGCTTCACAACCAAGCTATTTTATCACCTGAGGTGAGGCCATGGAGCCATCTTCAGCATCGGGGGCCAACTTGCTTGAACCATTCGAGTCATGGCTGCGGGAGGAGAAAAGAGAGAGAGAGAAGGAAGGTGTAAAGAAGCAGATGGTTGCTTCTCCTGTGTGCCCTGACCGGGAATCAAACCCAAGACTTCCATACACCAGGCTGATGCTCTGCTACTGAGCCAACCAGCCACAGCTGTTTTAATGATTTTGACTAATGTCATTTGAAAGGCATCACCTATTTCTCTGTATTAGGGTAGAGAGTAATACGCCAAAACTATTTAATTTTATCTTAATATTTCAGGATTCATTTTATATTATGCCCGTTTCATAAAATATAATTTTTTAAATCGATAATTGGAACATGGGGCATATAATCTCTGCCAACCTCAGGGCTCCCTTTTGAACTTGTACTGCTAAGCTCCTACGAAGATAGTGATTTTTTTATTTAATATTTTATCTTTTTCTTAAAAGTAAAGTACACATTGTTCTAATAAATAACATACTCAGTGGTCGGCAAACTCATTAGGCAACAGAACCAAATATCAATAGTACAACAATTGAAATTTCTTTTGAGAGCCAAATTTTTTAAACTATACAAATATTGATTGACTTACGACCTATGCAACTTATGACCATTCGACCTTATGACCACAATTGCTAGCCACGACTGCTCCGTGTCTGGCAGTGCAAGCGTTGCCCAGCTGGGTGTACGGCAGTGCGGGCCAGTTTCCGGCAGCACTACCATCTCCGAGTGCACCATTTCAACTGTTATCCCAGACATGGTACAACAATTTGTGTTTTGTGTCTTGGATATTTTTCATCAAATCCCTCCCAAGATGTCTACCAAGAGGAAATTATCTTTGCAAATATTAAACCAGTTGTACTGGTAATGCAGTGTTTTACTTAAACCTGACGAATGTAAAAATAAGAAACAAAATGGTGTAGAGATGATACAAATGGCATAAAATGAACAAAGAAAATTATGATATATAACAATAATGAAAGAAAATTATGATAAAATATGACTTAAAGATTTTTATAACATCATTTCACAGTACTGTACATATAGCCTACTCAACTTATGACCAAATCATTCTACGACCGGTCTGTCGGAACTAATCGTGGTCGTAAGTCAAGCAGTAGCTGTGTAGATAGGTACATTTCTTATCAAGGTAGTGCCCACACGTGGTATTTTGTGGAAGAGCCACACTCAAGGGGCCAAAGAGCCTAATGTGACTTGTGTGCCACGGTTTGACGACCACTGTCCTAGGTGATGGGATATAATAGCTGTTCTACAAATTTAATTATTTAATCAAGTGCAGAGTCAAATTTCATATTTTTTGCTCTTGACCACAAATCATCATGTACACTGTCGTTATCATTTATTGTTAGTGTTCAAAATATTAATTGAATCAGTAAATTATAGGACTTGAAAGAACCTTTCATATCTAATTAGTTACTTCTCAGTTCTATCTAATCCCAACCCCCTTTTCATAATAAATATTTTGTGATATTCTCTTGAGCATTCTGGAATGAAATTCATAGTTAATGAATTTTTTTACCCATATAATTAAAATAAATCAGTAAAATTCCCTAACTGTAATTTAAAGGTTAGACAAGAAAATACAATATGAGTATACTAGAACAGTAGTTTTCAACCTTTGATATACTTGGGGACCAGTGAAAATAGGAGAATTATTTCGGGGACCACTAAGCCAGAAATCCCCCTGAGCATAAGCAAATTCAATTGAGATCATTGGGTCTGTAATCTTCATACAATATCAAGGTGTTTTAACTCTTTTGCAAACTGGCACTTTCTGGCAGACCAGTAGGTGAAAAACACCACACTAGAAGACAAAAACAAAGAACAACCCAATAGATTTCTAAAATGCTCATGGGGGCTTCTGTTTCATGGATAACTATTATCTAGCCTCAGTCTTCTCATTTCATAGATAAAGAAGTAAGAGGTGGAAGGGCAGAGGAGGGGGTGTTGTATGACAGGGCTTGTAAGAGGAGGATGGACCCAAAGGGCCATGAATCCAGGGCTGAGAGGTAAGCAGTTAGCACAAAACTTGTTTCATGGGTTTTCTAAAAAATTACTCGTAAAAAATTTTAAATTAATTTTGTGACAGAGAGGGACAGACAGGAAGGTAAAGAGATGAGAAGCATCAATTCTTATGTGCCTTGACTGGGAGGGGGGCGCTCAGCAGACTGAGTAACCCATGGCTCGAGCCAGCGACCTTGGGCTCAAGCTGGTGAGCCTTGCTCAAATCAAATGAGCCCACGCTCAAGCCTGCAGCCTTGAGGTTTCGAATCTGGGTCCTCTGTGTTCCAGTCCGACACTCGGTGCACTGTTGCTACCACCTGGTCAGGCAAAAAAAAATTTTTATTTTTAAATGAGATAATTAACTGGGTATTATTCTTGACTTGTTCTTATTGTTCTGTGATGTAGTGACAGCACAGTGTACTTTTAACCTTTGGCACACAGCAACCTCCTAGTTGGTAAATGAAGTTATCTGGGGTTTTTCTGCTGGAAAAACCAGCAGAAAAGTAACATCCTAGTAGGTGGCAGATAAGTAACATCCTAGTGATTCTGGACATTTCATATAAATGAAATCATACAATATGTGGACTTTAATGACTGGCTTCTCTCATTTAATGTGATGTTTTCAAAGTTCGTCTGTGTTGTAGTATGTATCAAGTACTTCATTCCTTTTTTTGTTGAATGATATCAACTGATGACTATACCACTTTTTAAATTTATTTTTCAATTAAAGGATATTTTTTTTCCATTTTTTTGACTACTATAGTGCTGTTATGAACATTTGTGTATATGTTTTGGTGTGAACATGCATTTTTTTAAAGACAGGTGTATATATATATATATATATATATATATATATGTCTAGGAGTGGAATTGCTGGGTTACATGGTACTCTCTATTTAATACTTGGGGGACTATAAGTAATTTGAACAAGGAAGTGTAAAGCCAGGAGCCACGGCCAGGGCCACTATCACAGCAGCCTGGCCCATGCAGGTTCGCATCGGATTCGGACAGTCGGTAAAGAAACAACGGAGCCAAAAACTGATGGGCTGTCATCTTTAATTCTAGCTTGCACCTGGCGGGCAAGTAAAAACACACACTGGGCTCCAAAACCCACTCACATTCAGTGCTCACAAAGCCACTGACTTATCCGAGTTTCCTAGAATCAAAGGTTTCTAGCTCACCAGCCTTATTCTCCTCAGTTCCCCATCTCCTTCCTTATCCCAGATACAAACTCTGCCAAACTGGCATCTCACTCAGCACTCCGCCATCTTGGCTGCTTCTCCTGGCCACATGGCCTCTTTCTGCTCTCTGCTCTGCTCCCTCTGCTCTCTCCTGCTAATCATCCCAGGAACCAAGAGAGCAAGCTCCTGTTCTGCCCCCATTTTATAGTGTAGATTCAAAACCCTTGAATCCAATATACAAAATAGGGAAGTCTCTAATACAATGTCACTTCTCTGAGGCATGATTGGATTGTACTACCCCACATCAAAAAGGGTGGGAAAGGCTTAATCCCAAAACCAAGCCCCAGGCTACAAGGATTCTCAACACACATTAATATTACCTGGGCGACGGCCTCATGTGGGCAGCACCATCTTTAACAAAGTGAGCATAATACATTTTATCTGCCCAACAGAAGGTAGTCTTGAATAACAGGCAGTATAATAGAGTTATATTAACCAGTCTTTCTGAAATGGTTTCATGTAGTAGTGTTCCACTTAGTGTGGGTGTATGTGGTTTTAACTTTTACATCTTATAAGTAAACCTTGTGTAATAACAGGAAATTGTTAAAATGTAGTGAGTGTGCTTGCCATTTTCACAGAAAAAAAATGACTTTTTATTTAAAAAAAATGCTTGCTGTTAACAATATTGTTGGAAACAATTTGGAAGAAACAAAACCCAACAGAAATCCTGAGACTTTTGGAAAAACTTCCTCTTGACTAACCAATGACTGTTCAGTGCGCACTAGAAAGAAGAAACAAGGTCAAGATACCAACTGGCCTTTCTCTTTTGTCTTAGCTTGAGTGAGTACTCTTCTTCCTTTATGCGGAGGCCTTCTTTACATCTTAATTCCTCTGAATGTTTTTGTTGATTGCCTTAGCCTCTGTGATCCCTTTCTAATGGGAAGAGCGCTGAGCTGGTAATTGGAGATTGGAGGGCTCAGCCTAGCTCTGCGTTACCATTGGCTGTGTCACTTTCTTCACTGGTGCAATGAGACAACCATTTGCGAAACCAAAAGATGTTTAAAGCTTAGTGATCTTCTCTTAAATAATTTTTAATTTTTCAATTACAGTTGGCATGCAATATTATATTAGTTTCATCCCAGTAAATCTAGTACATGTCTGACACCATACATAATCATTACAATATTATTGACTACTGTTCTGTGTTGTACTTTACATCCCCATAACTATTCTGTAACTACCAATTTATATTTCTTAATTCCTTCACCTTTTTCACCTATCCTCCCAACACCCTCCCATCTGGCAACCATCAAAATGTTTTCTTTATAAGTCTGTTTCTGTGATCCTAATTCTAGCTCTAGACTTCTAAGATTTTACAAACTGATTGTCACACAACTGGGTTTTTTTGTTTGTTTGTTAATTTGGCATTTAGCATATGCTGTCTTGTATTCTTCCCTCTCTCCCTCCTTTCTTTTCAAATTTGTTAAGTCTCTACCTAGATGGTATGCCCCAGGAGGGTAAAGATTTGTGGTACCTTGCCTGAGATGGTTAGTATTTAATAGTGCAAATATTATATGAGGTTTTAATGACTGTGGAATAACTCTGATTGGTATTTACTCTGTTTAAATTATTTATTTATTTTAGAGAGGAGAGAAAGAGAGAGAGAGAGGGAGAGAGAGGGAGAAAGAGAAAGGGGGGAGGAGCAGGAAGCATCAACTCCCATATGTGCCTTGACCAGACAAGTGCAGGGTTTTGAACCATACTCTTTTTAAATTAAATGATTGAAATAACTTGGTCAGTGCTCTGGCTGGTTGGCTCAGTGGTAGAACATTGGCCCAGTGTGTGGATGTCCCGGGTTCGATTCCTGGTCAGAGCACACAAGAAAAGCAATCATCTGCTTTTCCAGCCCTCCCTCTTCTCTCTCTTTCTCTCTTTCTTCCTCTCTCATAGCCATGGCTCAGTTGGTTTAAGCACATTGACCCTGAGTGCTGAGGATGGCTCTGTGGAGCCTTCGCCTCAGGTGCTAAAAATAGCTCAGCTGTGAGCATGGCCGGAGGTGGGCAGAACATCAGCCCCAGATGGGGGATGATGGGTGGATTCTGGTTGGGGTACATGCAGGAGTTTGTCTCTTTATCTCCCCTCCTCTTACATAGAAAAGAAGAAGAAAAAAAAGAAATAACTTGGTAAATTTAGACAGATATTTTAACTTTCCTCTTTCTCTCTTTTAAAGAGTATTCTTTTGATTAAAATAGATGTGGGTATAGTTAGAAATGAACATTGTCTTTTTGCTAACTTTTTTTTTAACTTTTATTAATTTTTAGAGAGGAGAGAGAGAGAGAGAGAAAGAGAGAGAAGGGGGAGGGAGGAGCAGGAAGCATCAACTCCCATATGTGCCTTGACCAGGCAAGCCCAGGGTTTTGAACCGGTGACCTCAGCATTCCAGGTTGACGCTTTATCCACTGCGCCACCACAGGTCAGGCTTTTTTGCTAACTTTTTAAATTACTTATTTTTTTTTTTGCTAGAACTTGATCCTTTGTGATTATATATATACATATATATATCTTCCTGGGCTCTTATTTTACATATAGAAGAGTTTCAGTAAACTCGTTTGCTTTCTGATAGTCCTTGTATTGATACCTTCATTATTTCATTCTTTTTAAATTTTTTTTTTTTATTTTGACAGAGAGAGAGAGAGACAGATAGGGATAGACAGACAGGAAGGGAGAGAAATGAGAAGCATCAATTCTTCGTTGCTACTCCTTAGTTGTTCACTTACTGCTTTTTCTTATGTGCCTTGACTGGGGGCTACAGCAGCATGAGTGACCCCTTGCTCAAGCCAGCGACCTTTGGGCCCAAGCCAGCGACTGTGAGGTTATGTCTAAGATTTCACGGCCCGTGCTCAAGCTGCTGAGCCACTGTGCTCAAGCTGGTGAGCCCACGCTCAAGCTGGCAACCTCGGGGTTTTGAACCTAGGTTGTCTGCTTCCCAGTCTGACACTCTATCTACTGCGCCACCTCCTGGTCAGGCTCATTACTTCATTCTTTAATAACACATTTTACTGGCTAGCTTTGCCTCTCATGAAGGGATAGTAAAACATAAGCTTAAACTTCCAAGTTAACAGAGCTAAATGCTCTAACATAAATTGAATCATGGTTTTAAGTGACTGTTTTTAGGCCAAGGATCCTTGGGGTTGCTGGCATGTTTTAGTTTACCTACAATACTTTATCATTCCTATCTCAATTTATTTTTTCAGGTTTTTTTTTGTTTGTTTGTTTTTTGTGGCAGAGACAGAGAGTCAGAGAGAGGGACAGATAGGGACAGACAGGAAGGGAGAGAGTTGAGAACCATCAATTCTTTGTTGCGGCTCCTTAGTTGTTCATTGATTGATTTCTCATATATACCTTGACGGGGGGTGGGTTGGGGGGGCTACAACAGACCAAGTGACCCCTTGCTCGAGCCAGCGACCTTGGGCTCAAGCTGGTGAGCCTTGCTCGAACCAGATGAACCAGGGCTCAAGCTGGCAACCTCAGGGTCTCGAACCTCGGTCCTCTACATCCCAGTCCAATGCTCTATCCACTGTGCCACTGCCTGGTCAGGCTGTTTTCAGGTTTTTAATTTGTAAAATTTACTTTGAGTTTAAAGTGTGGCCAACAGTAATTTTGCCACAAGTTATGAGTTATTTTTACCTTAGCATTTAGTCATTTTAACTTTGTGGGATCTTGAAAAATAGGCACAACTGGCATTACTGGCAAGCCGATTTGTTTTGGCTATACTTAAGCTTCTTCATTTCCCTCCTCCTTTTCTCCTTCCCTTTGTTCCTTCCTTCTTTCATTTTTACTATATAAGTATCAATTGAAAATATTCTCATTTTAAAACATTACAGAAAGTTCTGTTCCTCTTTGACCATCATCCTTAGTCACAGCTTCTTCCATCGTCATAGAGGTGGCCATGGTAACATTGGTGTGAATCCTTCCACACACCAATTCTGTAATTGCATACTGCAAAAAGTCCAAGATTATAATAGCTACTTATTAGTTTGCTCTGTAGTGTTACTGCCTCTATCTATGAAGGCAAAGACATCAACAAATGAGTTTTAGAATATCAAAGACAAAATTGAGACATTTTTGCCAGTCTGTAAGAAAAATGGTGTTTTGTTGTTTTAATTTGCATTTCCTGAACATTTCTTTATCTTTATTGACCATTTGTATTTTTCCCTATAAACTGAAGACATTGAATTGGGTTACTTAAAAAGTATCTAAAGTTTAAATTATTATATATGTATTTTTGTGAATATTTTTGAAATATATAGAAAAGTACATATATCACAAGTATATAGTAGCTCAGTGAATTTTTGTAAAGTGAATATACCATGTATAATCATCACCCAAATCAAATGGCATTACCAAATCCCCTGAAGCCCCCTGATATCCCTTCCAGTCAGTATCCATGTTCCACCTCTCCCAGGATAACCATTATCCTTACTTACAACAGTATAAATTAGTTTCTCTGTTTTTGAATTTTAGATAGGTAGACTTACATACTCTCCTTTTTTGTCTTAACTTTTGAATACATTTTCAGAATTGCATCACAGGTGAAGAGAACGATGACTATTTTTACAGATAGTTTCTTCTCTCACTAAACTTCAAGAGGTTAGTGTCATTTTTGTATAACCCTTGATGTCATTATACAATTCTAAGAACTCTCAGAGTGGATGCCTTTGCCTCCTCTTGGGAGTTAGCAAACTTGTTTACTGAAAACCAGTTGATTGTTGAAAGTCTTTGCTTCATTTTGGGTAGATCTGAGATTTGATCCTATTCTGCTTTTTAACTGTCCTGTTGTTTTATCAAAATTGGTGAGCTATGGTTTTATTTTGTCTAAGTGCTCTCTAACTAGAATGCCTGCTTACCTTATACCTTCTTTTTATTTGGCAAAGTGTTATTCTCTTTTGCTGTTTCAGGAAGATGAAACTGCCTAGTTTGTCCCTTTCCTGCTACTGTTTGTGTCATTTTCCCCAAACAGGTAACGGTGCCAGAATAAACTACATATTATCCTTTTCAGCTTTCCCTACCTGCCTTATGGATTCTTGCTTAAAATAGAAAGGTGTTTTAAGTTCTTTTTAACTTATTTTTGTTTTTTATTTATTTTGGTGATTTGCTTATTAGAGCAGGGTACCTTTTTGTCTTCAGAATATCTTGAACATAAATTCTAAAATAAAAAATTTTTTGTGTGATTTCCTGACATTATGTTTTAGGAGAAACATTTCTTAAAATTTACTTATGTGAGTAAAGATGAATAAAATCACTAATGGTGACATTCTTTTAAATTTATTTTTAATTAATAGTCTTCTTTCTAAAAGAATTTCAAGGGATTTACAATAAAAGACATGCGACAATGCTATTTAGAATATAAATAAAAGATTGTAAGAGAATAAAGAGATAATAATAATCATAATTTTTGCTTCTGGAATTGAATGCTAAATTTAGCTATGAGCCATTGTCTTTTGAGACTGGAAAGGCAAACAAATTCAGTTCTCATTGAGGAATAAAGCATACCATTTCATCAGGCGAGACAGATGTGTTTATGTTACTAAATTCTGAAAAATGCAGAAATGTTCATTAGAATCAGGTCATGCAAATAAATATGCATTCAGGGATTTAAAAATATATTGGATTTGAGATAAGTTAGTTAACTCCTAAATATTTAACTTATGTTTGTAAAAAAACTAAGTCAGTGTTATTGTTTCGGTATAAAGAACTCATCTAATTTATAAGAGTAGCATTTGGTTTAAATTATTTAAATAATGAACACAGTTAAATTCTTTCACCTTGTGAAAATAATCTCAATAATCAGGCTGTGATTGTTTTAGCTATATATTAAAATATTTTTATTTTTGTTGCTAAGTGATCCTTTTACAATAATTTTTTATCTCATATGCATATATGCAATAATTGATGTAAAGCCAGTATCCATGGCCATCATCACAGCCGCCTGGCCCATGCAAGTTCGCATTAGATTTGGACAGACGGTAATGAAACAATGGAGCCAAGAACTGGTGGCCCATTAGCTTTAATCCTAGCTTGCACCCGGCGGGCAAGTAAATACACACACTGGGCTCCAAAACCCACTCATTCAGTGCTCACAAAGCTACTGACTTATCTGAGTTTTCTAGAATCAGGTTTCTAGCTCACCAGCCTTATTCACCTCTGTTCCCCATCTCCTTCTCTCTGCACTCTCCTCCACATGGCCTTTCTCTGCTCTCTGCTCTAATGCTAATCTCAGGAACCAAGAGAGCAGGCTCCCGGTCTGCCCCACTTTATAATCTAGAAACCAAAATCTTCAATATACAAACAAGGAAGTCTCTGATACAAAGTCACTTATCTGAGGCATAATGGGATTCCTCATGAGAGTGTACCACCCCACATCAAAAAGGGTGGGAAAGGCTTAGTCCCAAAACCAAGCCCCAGGCTCTAAGGATCCTGTCTGCCCACAGCCTGCCACCAACATACTTTAATATAAAATCACGCCCATCCCAAGCAATCACCTGGGCGACGGGCTTCCATGTGGGCAGTGCCATCTTTAACAAAGCGAGCATAAGATATTTTATCTGCCCAACAATTGACATTAGTTTTTTATGCTTTTATTATATGTATTTGATTTTGCCATGTGAATCAAGGTCAACATATTGCTTATTTACGTTATGGCGTCATCTTTTTTTTTATTTTTATTTTTTCGTATTTTTCTGAAGCTGGAAACGGGGAGAGACAGTCAGACAGACTCCCGCATGCGCCCGACCGGGATCCACCCGGCTCACCCACCAGGGGCGAAGCTCTGCCCCTCCGGGGCGTCACTCTGCTGCGACCAGAGCCACTCTAGCACCTGGGGCAGAGGCCAAGGAGCCATCCCCAGCGCCCGGGCCATCTTTGCTCCAATGGAGCCTTGGCTGCGGGAGGGGAAGAGAGAGACAGAGAGGAAGGGGGGGGGGTGGAGAAGCAAATGGGCACTTCTCCTGTGTGCCCTGGCCGGGAATCGAACCCGGGTCCCCCGCACGCCAGGCCGACGCTCTACCGCTGAGCCAACCGGCCAGGGCCATGATGGCGTCATCTTGGAAAAATTATAAACTTGTTCCATATATTATATTTGTCTCAACTGATTTAATTAGTGATTAAAACAAAGAGATCATTTTAACTTGGATTAATTAAGGTGTTCTTAAAATTTTTATAGTTAAAATAGTTTTAATTATAAAGCAATGCATGTTTATTTTTCATAAATATTACAGTTATATAGTAATAACATGAATTAAAAACTAAACGCTCTCTGTTTCTTCCATTTCCACCAGGGATGTAATCACTAAAAACATTTTTGTTGTTGCTAACATATCATATAATTAGAATAAATCATCATAATTATAATGTATGGTATATGGGCAGACTGGCAAAAATGTCTACATCTGTCCATTGATAGAATATTTTAAGTCCTTGATTGTGAACACCTAAGTAATCTGTCTTTAAAAAATAGACTATTTCTAGTACCTTAGAAACCTCTTAGGTCTTCCCACCATGACAAGTATTATCCTTTAATGTTACTCATTATTTTTCTTTGAAATTTTACTATAGATGTATATATTCCTAAACAATAATTTATAATTATTTTTTAAAACTTGAGAAGTAGGTACCATAATCTATCTAACATTGCCACTATTAGAAAAAGACTCTCGGAAGCACAGAGTCTCTGCTTGATAGTCTGACGTCAGCCCCCAGAGGGTTGAGCAGATCCTTTTCTGGGGAAGGTAGTGGGCAAGTTTATTCATAAATGACTCCTAGAGGTGCTTACAGCTCTTTTTGAATTTGTCTAGTAGGTCTTCCGGTGTTTGCCAGAAGGCCCCCCCCCCCAAATAAAAAAATAAATGACTCCTAGAAATCCACTGTCAAGGGCTCCTAACAGTTAGGGCATCTGCTGGGACTCTGTAGATATTAGCAGGATCCTTTTACAACCTCAAATTTAAGATCAATGGCTATCACTTTCCCCACTGAGTGCATATGAGGTAAGTAGAACAGAATAAAGACCCATTGAATTAGGATACTGGACATTTGACCAGATTATTACTACCTAAAGATTTTTTTTTTTTTTTGAACAAAGACAGAAACAGAGAGAGAGGGACAGATAGGGACAGACAGACTGGAAAGCAGAGAGATGAGAAACATCACTTCTTTGTTGCGGTATCTTAGTTGTTCGTTGATTGCTTGTTCATTGATTGCTTTCTCACATGTGCCTTGATTGGGGTCTACAGCAGAGTGAGTGATCCTTTGCTCAAGACAGCAACCTTGGGCTTCAAGTCAGCGACCTTTGGACTTAAGCCAGCGACCATGGGGTCATGTCTATGATCCCAGCTGAAGCCAGTGACCCTGTGCTCAAGCCGGATGAGCCCAATCTGGCGACCTCGGGGTTTCGAACCTGGGTCCTCTGCGTCCCAGTCCAACACTCTCTCCACTGCACCCCTGCCTGGTCAGGCAGATTTGTTTTCTGACAGCACCCTTGCAGCGTTCAACTTTCAACTTTGAGTTTCTGCAAAATTACAGATAACTCACAGGTCATGCATGGACCTTTCGGTTGCTCATGAATAGTTGACCTTTTAGGTGTTAAATATATAAATATCAAGAGCCTTCCACAATGTGCCTGCTAAATAGTAGGTGCCTAAAAGGTAGGCCTTTGAGAGTACATTTCCCAACTTGCTCACCTGGTTGAATGATGTGGTGGCGAGCATTGGGCTGTGAGTGGTAGAGCTAGTGCAGATGATTGTGGCTCCCAAACCTTTCTGACACCAGCATCTGTCAATATTGGGATTTCTGTCACGTGTCCATGCATGGTCTGTTTTAAAGGGCAGAGACGCTTTTTACTCCTAAGGCTTTTATTAAAACTAGTCTGTATATTGATTGAGTCTATGCTTACTGTACCATATTACTTTTAACACTTATCACCAAAACATGAGTCATATACCTTAAGTTTTTTCCCTGCCCTCTCCTGGCTTGGGTGCATACACTCTGTCCCTAGGACTTGTGCCCTTCAAATTTCCTGTAGTTCCCTGATGTACACCCTATACCTCAGTATCTAACAAGTTACAGTTCCCTGCTTAAGCCGTGCTGTTTCAAATTTCTGACTCTGCATGTGTTACTGCCTGAAATAATCTCTCTCAAACCCTCATCCTCCAAGAGTCAAATGCCTTCTTTAATCCTCTTTAGCAGAATTTATCTGGCTTTCCTTTGATATACTCTTTTTTTTTTTTTTAATTTAATTTTATTTTTTTTACAGAGACAGAGAGAGTGTCAGAGAGAGGGATAGATAGGGACAGACAGACAGGAATGGAGAGAGATGAGAAGCATCAATCATCAGTTTTTCGTTGCGACACCTTAGTTGTTCATTGATTGCTTTCTCATATGTGCCTTGACCATGGGGCTACAGCTGACCGAGTAACCCATTGCTTGAGCCAGCGACCCTGGGCTCAACCTGGTGAGCTTTTTATGATCAAACCAGATGAGCCCGTGCCCAAGCTGGCGACCTCGGGGTCTCAAACCTGGGTCCTCTGCATCCCAGTTCGACGCTCTATCCACTGCACCACCACCTGGTCAGGCTCCTTTGATATACTCTTAATACCTATTGCATACTTATTTATACCCCTATCATAGCATATATCACATTGAATTACAATCATTTCTTAGCTTCAATATTAGACTATGAGAGCAGCACTAGTTAACATTGGAATTATGTGAATAAAATAACTAATAAGATTTTATGAAACAAAATGTGTTTCCTTCCTGAGCAAGGATCTATATAAATAGCCCCAATGGATTCAATTAATCCTTCTCAGAGAGTGTCCGCCCACATTGTCATACTCCAGGAATAATATATACAACTCAGTTAGAAGCCCAGGTGGGCTGTGTGTTTTGATTCTTGTACGGTACTCTATTTTTTTGCCTTTGTTTGGTATTGTGATCATTTGAACTATAGGTGGTTAGACAGCACTGGCAAGCATCGGAATCGGAATCACATTATGAGCTAGGAAGTTAGTGGGTGAAGAGCTCTTGTTAACTCATTGAAGGGAAAGTGGTCTTAATGGGAAAAAGTTCTTAAGTTACACTGAAGTGCAGGCATAGCTTTTTAATATGACCAACAGTTTGGGGTTCTGTATCTCTGTTTTAGGCAACAAAATGGATGTGCCATTTTTATACTATGATTATTTCTTTTACAAATGACTTTTTTTTTTGAGAATGCTATTAATATTATACAAAGAATACACAAAAATATTAAATTACAGTGTTTGTAATTACTTCTTAGAGATGTAGCCTATATTTTTTATGTTAAAGGATTCTAGAAGATTACCAGTAGATGTTTATATTTACCAGTTATATAACCAGACTTTTTTCCAGCAGAAGCTGGCAACCCCTCCGTCCTGACTCTCCAAGTTTTTGTGTGCTCTATGTTCTGTTAGGTACTAGGGAACATGAAAGTAAGAAAGGCATCAGGTTTCTTCTCTGAGTTCCTGCGGACTTTAAAATTCGAAGTACTCTTTGCACAAGGTATTAGAAATTTGCTTTAGAATTGTGCCATCTTTATTTTATAGATGAATTATTTTAAAGTGTATGTGTTTAATAACAGAGGTAATCTACAGTGTGTCTGTAAAGTCATGGTGCACTTTTGACCGGTCACAGGAAAGCAACAGAAGATGATAGAATGTGAAATCTGCACCAAATAAAAGGAAAACTCTCCCAGTTTCATACCTATTCAGTACAGTTCGATGTGGGCTCACGCACAGATTTTTTAGGGCTCCTTAGGTAGCTATCCTGTATAGCCTCTACAGTCTCGTCACTGACTGATGGCCTACCAGAACAGGGTTTCTCCACCAAACTGCCGGTTTCCTTCAACTGCTTATCCCACCAAGTAATGTTATTCCTATGTGGTGGCGCTTCGTTATAAATGCACCGATTTCACGTTGCACTTTGGTCACGGATTCAAATTTAGCGAGCCACAGAACACACTGAACTTTCCTCTGTACCGTCCACATCTCGACTGGCATGGCTGTGGGCTTCTCTACTGTGTACACGGTGTTACATCACCACCTGCGCATGCGCACATGCTGCCACATCATCCTACAGAAACTGGGAGGGTTTTCCTTTTATTTAGTGTAGATTTCATATTTCCATAGTCTTTTGTTGCTTTCCTGTGACTGGTCAAAAGCGCACCGTGACTTTACGGACACACTGTATTTTTGAAAAAGCAGCATCGGTAGCATTTCAGACTGAGCATGGATTCTGACATCCAGTTACTTGGATTCAGAACCCAGCATTGGCATTTACTAGCTATATTAATTTTGAGCATGTTACTTAATCACCTTGTGCCTCAGTATCCTTATATATAAAGGGTGGGGCCATGAAAGTACATACAGCATGGAGTTATTGTGAGTGTTGAACACAAGATCACACAGATAAAATATATTACACAGTGCCTGCATAGTCTAAAAGGTCACATAGCATGATTTTAAAACTAATATTTTTATCTACATTAAAAAAATCACTTTTTAAATATACAGTCTGTGAGTTTCAACAAATACATAGCCTTGTAACTTTACTACAATCAGGAAACAGAAAACTCCCCCAAAACTTCCCTTGTGCTGTCCCTTCATAGTCACACCCTCTCCTCAACCCTAACCTTTGGCAACCACTGATCTGTTTCCCACTCTTAGAGTTTTGCCTTTTTCAGAATATTATATGAGTAAAATCATACAGTAAAAAAATAAATCATACTATCTGAGTCTGACCTCTGCCAATCAGCATAATGCATTTGAGATTAACCCAAATTATTGCGTGTGTCACCAGTGTGTCTTTATTGCAGAGTAGTATTCTATTCTATGGATTTAATTCAATTTGTTAACCCATTCACCCCCTGACCAAGATTTGGATTATTATTTTCATTTTTTGGCCATTGTGAATAATGTTGCTATAAACAATTGTGTATAGGTCTTTGGTTCAACATAAGTTTTCATTTGTCCTGAATATTCTGTAGTGGGCTTGCTGGGTTAACAGTTAACTTTTAAGAAACTGCCTAAACTGTTTTCCAGAGTGGCCATACCATTTTGCATCCCCCCAGCAATGTATATTTTAGTTCTGAGCCTAGTCAGCGCTTGATTTTGCCAGTTTTTTAAGAAAACTTAGGCATTCTAATTAAATGTATTACATAATTTTTAACCATGTTTGTCTATCAAAACCTTGAGACTTGGGAGAAAATGTGGACTGGGGCTAGATTAGATGCAGAGTCAGGGAGGTGTTTATTAGATTTGTTGGAGGTTGGTATGTCTGTTATAGTCATTGTTGTATCCCCGAATGACTAGGTATGTTTATTGTATGTTTATTTGTACAGGTATTGGGGGGGTATAGAAAAAATTAGGGGCTGAAAATGCTGAATTTAGAAGCTTCTTTTTCCCTTTTAAGGTAAGCTATAAGTTAAACTAAAGTTAAACAAAAAGAAGGGCCTGAGTCTCAGATAAAGCAAAGCTGAGGGTGTGTAGGAATACAGACAATTCTGGGCCCTGTGTGAATAGATTGTTTGACCATGGCTTTCCAGTGGTCTTTTTTCCTGCCCTCACTCTCTCGCCTCACTTATTAGTTCAGAGATAGAATTTAGTAAAAAAACCCAACAAACAAACAAAAAACAATTCTTAGTAGATATTTATTCTGTTTGTACTTTAAATAATTTTGTACATATGTTGTTAAGTATTGGTAGAGATTTGATAATATACTTATTACCCAAGTGAACTTGATTCTGTGTTAAGGAATTTGATCTGTTGTTTGTCTGAATTTTTTTTAAATTAAATGAGAGGCGGGGAGGTGGAGAGACAGACTCCCAGATGCGCCCTGACCAGGATCCACCTAGCAAGCCCCCTACCAGGCAATGCTCTGCCCATCTCGGGCCATTTCTCCATTGCTTGGCAACCGAGCTATTTTAGCGCCTGAGGCAAGGCCATGAAGCCATCCTCAGCACCTGAGGCCAACTTGCTCCAACTGAGCCATGGCTGCAGGAGGAGAAGAGGGGGGCATAGAGAAAGAGAAGGGACAGTGAGAGGTAGAGAAGCAGATGGTTGCTTCTCTTGTGTGCCCTGACCAGGAATCAAACCGAACCCGAGACTTCCACACACTAGGTCGGTGCTCTATCACTGAGTCAACTGGCCAGGGCTTGTTTGTCTAACATTTTTAAAAGTACCATAACATTTGAAATTCTATTTGTTTCCTGTTGTGATTCTTTTTAACTATTCAGAGGTCTTGATAGCTGGAATACCTTTTTTAATATGTATATTTTCAGGCCATTGTTGTTCTTAGTTTAATATTTCCAATAGTTGTATGATCCTGAGGTAAACCATAATTTTACTCTAATATAGTTTAGGTTGTAAAATAAAATGTTTGGTTATTTTAGGCTGTGTTTCCAACAGTTTATTTTAAAACATCAGTATGTTCTTCTGGTTAAGAGGACCCATGAAATAGCAGTTATCTCTGGCATCCATGGGGTATTAGTTCCTGGGCCCTGCAGATACAAAATCTGAGGATGCTCAAGTCCCCCTTAAATAAAATATCACCGTTTTTGCATATAATCTATGCAATCCTCCCATACTTTAAATTATCTCTAGATTACTTGTAATAAATACCTAATACAATGTAAATGCTATGTGAATAGTTGTTACACTGAATTGTTAAGGGAATACTGAGAAGAAAAAAATGTCTGTACTTGTTTGGTACAGATAAGACAGGAACAGTAACATTGTTTTTCTCCAAATATTTTCTGTCAGTGGTTGAATTCAAAGATCTAGAACAGGCCGCAGGCGGCCTCCTGAGGCCATTTATCCGGCCCCCACTGCACTTCTGGAAGGGGCATCTCTTTCTTTGGTGGTCAGTGAGAGGTGCACTGTATGTGGCGGCCCTCCAACGGTCTGAGGGACAGTGAACTGGCCCCCTGTGTAAAAAGTTTGGGTACCCTTGAGAATCTGCAGATTTGGAGGACTGACTATAATCCTTTGATAAATAGTTTAGGAAAGAAATTGAAGAATCTGACTTCTCTAGAACCTTTCAGGTCATAAAAAGCCAGTTTAAGACTAATTTACCGAAGATATTACTTTCAGGTTCTAATGTAAATAATTAACATTTCTAGATTTAAAAACTTTTTTCAGTGCACTGTAAAATTGTCATCACTTTTAAGCGTAGTGACTATTAGGAAGAAACTGTTCTGCAGTTCTTAATCCACTAAGTCTGTTTGTTATAGTAAGATATAAAAAACTTGGGAGTATTTTAAGATTTTGTGTTGGATAATATGATGGAAAAGAAAATATACAGGTTTATGTTAATACTAATAAGCAGATAAAAAATAAAGGCTTCTAAACAAGACAGCTTTATTTTTGGAGGTCAGACATATACTCTCTTGAAAGTATCAATTTCAAATGTACTGACAGCTTCTGGGACCAGTAGGGCATGTAAGAGGGTCTCACCTCTATGGTATTCAAGCTCTTATATCCTCTATCAGAGCTTATTCTGTAACCCTATAATTAAAGATTATTATAGGCATCATTCTGTGATTGAATTTGGGCAGTTATATGTATAGTAACAAAATATACCTTTTTTTAAAATATCTTTCAGAATCATGGTGTCATGGAAAGGGATTTTCTTTATACTCACTCTGTTTTGCGGAAGCTTTTTTGGAAGCATTTTTATGCTGGGTCCCTTTTTACCTTTGATGTTTATAAACCCATCTTGGTATCGCTGGATCAACAACCGCCTTGTGGCAACCTGGCTCACGCTTCCTGTGGTAAGTTACACACCAGAAAAGGAGACTGGAACAAAGTGGTCCAAACTATTGATTTTTACTTTGCTTGAGTCCGATTTAGCTGAATGTTAGACCTAAATCGTTCCTGTTAAGAGGTGCATTAGAATTTAAAAGAGGAAATACAAAAACGAGAGAAATAAAAGTAAAATATGTACTTTAAAGTATCTAAGAGATATTTAAAAACTGAGTCTCTTCTCATGAACTTTTTTTTTAAATTTTTTCTTCATTGAGGTATGCTTTACATATAGTTCAGACATTTGGTTTCATTATTGGCCTTACCACTTTCTAGTCATTTAAACTTGGCAAAGCTACTTAGTCTCCCTAAACTTCTCTTTCTTCATCTTTAAAAAAGGGCGTATTGATACTATCTACATGCCTCAGAGAGTTATTGTAGGACTACATGAGGTGATAATATAGCCTTTGTAAAATAGGCAAGCTTTTGCTTGTCTATTCATTTTAAAGGGTAGGCTAAACTGTCCTATCAAAGAAAATTCAAAATACATGGTAGCTTGAACAAGGTAGAATTTTATTTATCCTCAGGTACAGGTTGGCAGGTAGCTCTCTCTGCTCCCTGATATCATTTAAGGACTGAGATTCCTTCTGTCCAGCTTGGTGTAATATCCTCTTCTGTATGGTCAAGACTGGTTCAGTGCCATTTCTTTGCCCCACTCCACAGGCAGTGGGGAGGGAATGACGTCCCAAGCACGTTTCTTTTAGAGTGGTGAATTACAAAGTGCACACATGTCCCTTACTCACCCATTGGTGAGACTATCTAAAAGTTGGAATAGAATCTGGGAATTGTAGTCTTTTCTTTTTCTGAGCAGTCATGCACACAGTTAAAATGTATTGTTCTAGAAATGCTGGATTTTACTGGACAGATTCTGCTGTAGCTGCTGCTACTACTGCTAGTAGTACCTTTATCATTACTGCAGAATTACATTATATATTTATTTACCTTATACAACCTTAGTAACATACGCTGGGATGAGTGAGGGAAGAGTGGAGAGAGAGTAATTTTTTAAATATAGAGTTCCTCCCAAGCCTCCACTTCATGTGTGATGAAATGGGAAAGGTCCTGTGCTGAGTAGGCCCTGTGTTTAAAACAATAAGCAATCCAATTACTTCATCTGGTGGTCAACTGGAGAAATGTGGTCCAGCATTCAGGAAAACCTGGCTCAGCTGGACTCACGGACAATGTGCTGGTCTCTTGTAAGGCGCATTCCCATGAAGATTTTCAAAGGTAGTATCATCTGTTTCTCACTTTTGCATTATTACACAATTTGAGAACTTAACACACAGGCAAGATTCAACCACCATCATACTATTATATATTTGAAAAGAACTGTTACTACCTAGCTGTTTAACTCATGCTTTTCTCACTAGTATAGTGTATCAGGCAGAGTCTTTGGTTGAGAAATGTATTGCACCTGAAACCTGTGTTACCTCAACAAATTCAGTAACAATCAAAAAAAATTATTGATGTTGAATCCCCATCAATTAAAAATTGATGTTCTAGTTTTGAGATAGTGAACATCTCTGTTCAAGGGAATGGAGAAAAATGTCAGGATGTCTTATGACCATGAATTTCATACTTTTATAAGATACTAAAGGAGTTTGTATTTTGAAGCAAATAGGTCATTTTTTATTTAGAAGGAATTTAGTCATTTTCTCTCATAGTAGGTGTACTTTATTTTAAGCAATCTCAAACAGTTAAGGGTCAGTTTTCACTAAAAATAAATGAGGGTAATGCACTTAGACTGTTTATTGTTCACAGAAATAATCTCAAAATGACCCCTTTTGTAAGCTTCTTTTGTGATTAAGATGATTTCATTGGCAGGATATTTCTTGCTGTACTATTTTTAAGGAATCACATGTTCTGTGTTAAATGAGGTACTACAGTAAAATCACTTAGTGTAGTCCTCCAGCCTGCTGGGAACTACCAGTGTTATGAGGAAAAACTGCTCAAGCCACAAACTGTTGTTAAGAGAAGCGGGAGAGGCAGCCAAGAGAGACTAACCGTCAGAGTCTCCTTTTCCCAGAGCTTTTATTGATCAAAAGGTAACAGGATTGCAGGAGAGGGAGATTAGGTGATATGGGGAAAGTATGTAACAGGATTTCAGGGGAGGGGCAATCTATAAATCTCTAGGCTAATTTCCTAAAGCCCGTTCACGTGCATTCCTTTGTGTTTGCAGAAAGGTCATTCACTCACATAGTTTCTTGGTCTGAGAAACCTGCTTTCCTGTGTTTGCAGCAGGGATCACATTCACATCATCATTCACACTCAGGACTTTTTTACTAAAGTTCCCCAAGCCAGGTTATAGAGGGTCCAAGATCAGATAGGTGATTCCCTACAATTTAGCATTTTAGGTGAAGCATTGAGGTCACCTAGCCTAACCTACCTGTGTGTGCAAGAATCCTTTCCAAATAGTCTATGGAGTGAGCCTTTCCGTCTTTCTTGGAACATTTTTATAAATAGGTAGTGCATGTCTTTGTTCATTTCATTTTTGGATGGTTCTATTCGATATAAAATTGTCAGGATCAAACTGCATGTGCCTAGAGCAGTTTTTGATTCTCAGAAGTGAGTCTTTTTTTTTTTTTTTTTAATATTTTTTATTTATTCATTTTAAAGAGGAGAGAGACAGACAGACAGAAAGGAGGAGCAGGAAGCATCAACTCCCACATGTGCCCTGACCAGGCAAGCCCAGGGTTTTGAACCGGTGACCTCAGTGTTTCCAGGTCGACACTTTATCCACTGTGCCACCACAGGTCAGGCCAGAAGTGAGTCTTTTCAACAGTCCGATTGTTAGCTAATTACCTGGGATTATGAAAAGTACTTGGAGTTCTGTCTTGTCACCATAACTCATGATTTGGGCATTTAGAGGTCATTTTCTAACTTCCTACCTAGGATACAAGTCTCTTCCACAGCTTGCTGATTTCATTCCAGTCCCAGAACAAAGCAGATGTTCAAAAAACACAGACTAATGGATATAATTCTATCTAGTCTGCTTATCTTAAGAAAGGGGGTGCTCAGTGTTTGATGAATGACTTGAGATTGCAAGGCCTTAAATTGCTAAGGATTTGAGGAGCTGGCCAAAGCTGAATCTGAAAAGACAGAGCAGATGAGGAACGTCATCCCGTTGTTCTTACCTCAGGTTTGTGAAAGGTCCTTTGGAATGATAAATGAGAGCATAGGGCATGGTGGCAGAACTTACTCTCTGTGATCATGAATGTCTCACTTTAATATTTTCACACATATTTGAACTCTTGGAGGTAGCAAATAGTGGTATATAAAAGATCCTCAAAAGTTGCTTCTTTACTTCTAATTCTGGGAGAAATATTTGTCCATTTAGGTGAAAGTCATGAGAGTAATAGCTCTTAGTTCAACAGGAGAAATAAAGCATTGTAAAATTTTTAAGATTAGTTTCTTATTGCTGAAAGTGTCTTCTACATTAGAAATAGTACAAATATGAGGACAGTGTCCTTTTTTTTAGCTTTCAAACTGGATTATTTGAATTCTGGAGTTCTTTATAGACATTACAACTTGATCTCTGTGTTGTATTTGTTATTCTGCCTTGCAGAAGCTATAGATAATGTTGACTAGATATGTCTTGTATGGTATTAAAAATGACTGTGAGCTTGAGATCTAGGGTGCTCAAAAGGTTATATATAACTTTTGGGCACATTCTGATAGACTGCTAGATGGTAAGGAAAAAAAGGTTATATGATATGTTCCTGGACAAACAGTCTGGGATTTAAAAATTTGACATTTTTGATCATGAAAAGCAAATAATTGTTTTGGGGACCTGTAGAAAACATATATTAGAAATAGCATGTAAAAGGTTAAAGTTGAGGTTGGGGGTTTATAAGCTTGAGATTTGAAACTCCTTTTTATAATACAATACAATTAATCATCAATTTCTTTCTATTAAGGGAAGGGTATCTTGTATTTCATTTCTCTGCAAATCTGAAAAGTATATCATAGTGGGATTGATCCAAATTAACCTTGGATGGTGAAGTCACACATATCCTTTTGGCCAGTGGTTGGCAAACTCATTAGTCAACAGAGCCAAACATCAACAGTACAACGATTGAAATTTCTTTTGAGGGCCAAAATTTTTAAACTTAAACTATATAGGTAGGTACATTCCTTACTGAGGTAGCGTCCGCATATGGGATTTTGTGGAAGAGCCACACTCAAGGAGCCAAAGAGCCGCATGTGGCTCACGAGCCGCAGTTTGCCACCCAGGGCGTCTTGGCCAAGACATTAAATTTAGTGATTTATTTTGGTAGTTGATGGCCCTTTATACTGACAAGTAAAAAAAGAGATATTCTTTACTGTGGGTTCAAGCTTAGAGTATATGCTGTGATTCTCTTCCTCATGAAGTCTTCTACATAGGGACTTAACTTTCCAGACACCTTGGAATAGGGGTTATAATTATTTGAGTGCTTAAGAACCCTTTTGAAAATCTGATGAAAACTATCGGTATTTTGTCTAGCAATGTACCTGTGTACAGTTTTGAGAAGGGTACGTATTTATTGACCTCTTGAAGGCTATCCTTTTAGGGCTTAATAAATGCCAGGTTAAACACCCAAGCCCCAAAGTGAATCTCGCAGCCAAAGGAAAGTAACTTAATGGAGACCTATGGGATAGCTATAGCTGTGTTAGCCTAAAGGATTTTTTTACTCGAAGATCTTTTTTCTCTCTTTAGCTAATACTCCTTATAACATTTTTCTCTTGATCTTATTATGTTATTAAAGTCCTATTGTTCTTTTGTATCATATTCTTTAAAAAACTAGCTTTTGTGTGTGTGTGAAATATAGCAAACATACTGAAAAGTTAATAAAACATAAATGCACACTTTAATAAATAATTTTAAAGTGTAACTTAACCAAGTGAAGAAATAGAGCACTGCCAGCCCTACAGCAAGCTACCTAGCTTCCCAGTTACAACACCCTTCTATTTGATAGATGTAGCCACTAACCTGACTTGTAAGGTAATTATTTCCTTGCTTTATATAATTTTACTCACATCTATTTATCCTTAAAATATCTTAGTTACTGTCTTAGAAACTTGTATGTATGGACACTTATTATATATATTCTTATTTGTTTGCTTTTGTTTCTCAACATTATGCTTGTGTTGTCAGTATTATTGTAGATACCTGTACTTCATTTATTTTCAGGTTGTACCATATTCCATTGTTGACTGTACCACAGTTTCTTTGCTACAATTTGATCAAGAATTTTATGATATTACCAAAGAATTTTTTATTTTCTTTTATCTGCCATGGACCAGTTTTATCTCCATTAATAGTGAAGTCAAATAATAGTGAAGTCAAATAGTATTAACTACAGGTATATGTTAAGTTTATTACATGTAAATTATTTGAAAATTTAAATAGGGCTTGGGATTAGTAATTAAGTTTTCTTATTATCTGTTCTTTTTCTTTTATTTCCTTTTTTTTTTTTTACTGAGTCAGAGAGAGGGATAGATAGGGACAGACAGACAGGAATGGAGAGAGATGAGAAGCATCAATCATCCGTTTTTTGTTGAGACACCTTAGTTATTCATTGATTGCTTTCTCATATGTGCCTTGACCGTGGGCCTTCAGCAGACCTAGTAACCCCTTGCTCAGGCCAGCGACCTTGAGTCCAAGGTGGTGAGCTTTGCTCCAACCAGATGAGCCCGCGCTCAAGCTGGCGACCTCAGGGTCTCGAACCTAGGTGCTCCACATCCCAGTCTGACGCTCTATCCACTACACCACCACCTAGTCAGTCTGTTCTTTCTCTTTCAAGAACTCCAGTCTATCATACTTTTATTCAAAATATTTTATACAGAGTATATGCTGGCCATCAGAAAAGTTACTTTAAAAATTGAGCAAGAATTTTAGCATTTCTGTGTGCCAAGCACTGTGGCAGGTGCTAGGGCTGCAGCACTCTACTAAAAAGGTCATAATGTAGAAGATATAAAACAAAAAGTTTGACTTTCTGTTCCCTCAGCTCTTTCCTCAGTGTTAACTTTCTTGATCTTTTCCATAAAAGAAGTAATAGTCTTATATTTATATACTATCTTGTATCTTATAACCTTAAAAAATTATATAGTGAATTCCTGTACATCTTTTTCTTTTTAACATAGTATCTTCAAGATTTCAATGACAGTTACATTTTTTAATTAGGAAACTGCCAGAGACTTAAATTGGTAGAGCTAAAGATAGAAATGGTGCCTGACCAGGTGGTGGCGCAGTGGATAGAGCATGGGACTGGGATGCGGAAGGACCCAGGTTCGAGACCCCGAGGTCGCCAGCTTGAGCGCGGGCTCATCTGGCTTGAGCAAAGAGCTCACCAGCTTGGACCCAAGGTCGCTGGCTCCTGCAAGGGGTTACTCGGTCTGCTGAAGGCCCACGGTCAAGGCACATGTGAGAAAGCAATCAATGAAAACAACTAAGAAGTCGCAACGCGCAACAAGAAACTGATGATTGATGCTTCTCATCTCTCTCCGTTCCTGTCTGTCTGTCCCTGTCTATCTCTACCTCTGTAAACAAACAAACAAACAAACAAACAAAAAAAGATAGAAATGGTGTCTTCATATTCTCCTTCTTCCAGATTAACTTCTTTTACCCGATTTATTATAGAAGACTCATGGAAAACGTTATGCTTTTGACTTACTTATGGGAAATCATAACTTTAATTTGTAATGTATCTATTTTGTTTTTCTCTTAGGCATTGCTGGAGACCATGTTTGGTGTAAAAGTGGTTATAACAGGTGATGCATTTGTTCCTGGAGAAAGAAGTGTTATTATCATGAATCATCGGACAAGAATGGACTGGATGTTCCTATGGAATTGTCTGATGAGATACAGCTACCTCAGGTTGGAGAAAGTTTGTCTCAAAGCCAGTCTCAAACGTGTTCCTGGATTTGGTAGGTTACTCACAAATTAAGTTGTTCCTTCATTTTCTATGTGATATACCCACCTAAAAAAAAATCGCTTACTACGCTGAAGTATGAAAACTATTCCCGTTTTTCTTCACTTGCCTAAAAACAATCACCAGTTTTATTTTTTCTTAGTGGATCATAACAGATTACTCTGTCTGAATGTCTTTTTTGAAACATCTTATGTTGAAAGAGAGAATAAACTTTTCAAGAAAGTAGATACGGTTCCAGAGGGACCAACAGTTTGAAAGATACAAATTAATAATAGTGACTTTTTATTCCATGTCATGCATGTGGTAATTTAGGTCAGAAACTGGCTCGTGTTGATGAGGCACTTGAAGTAATACATACATGTTTATCTAATAAACATAAATTGAATACCCATTGGTTCTAAGCATTGTACTCAGTTCTGGTATTTTTTTATATGTAAATATATATATTTTTTCAATTACAGTTGACATACAATATTATATTAGTTTCAGGTGTACAAATAGTGGTTAGACATTTATATAACTTACAAAGTAATCACCCCAGTAAGTCCAGTAGTCACCTCACACCATACGTAGTTATTACAGTATTATTCACTACATTCCCAATGCTATACTTTATACTTCTCTGACTGTCTTTATAACTGCCAATGTGTCTTTTTTTTTTTTTTTTTTTTTTTTTTGCTAGAGAGAATGAGACAGAGATGGACAGGAAGGGAGAGAGATGAGAAACATCAACTTGTAATTGCAGCACTTTTTAGTTCATTGATTGCTTCTCATATGTGCCTTGTCTGGCTCCAGCAGAGCCAGTGACCCCTTGCTCAAGTCAGAGACCTTGGACTCAAGCCAGTGACCATGGGGGTCATATCTAGGATCCCATGCTCAACAGCGCCAGATGACCCCATGCATAAGCCACTAACCTTGGGGTGTTGAACCTGGGTCCTCAGCATCCCGGGTCAATGCTCTATTCACTGTTCCACCTCCTGGTCAAGCATGTACTTCTTAATTCCTTCACCTTTTATACCCATTTTCCAACTCCTTCCATCTGGCAACCATCAGTTTAGTTTCTATGCCCTAGTTTGTGTCTGTATTGCCTGTTCAGTTATTTTTTTAGATTCTACATAGAATTAAAATCATACGGTATTTGTCTCTCTCTCTCTCTCTGACTTACTTCACTTAGCACAATAGCCTCTAGGTCAGGGGTCCCCAAACTTTTTACACAGGGGGCCAGTTCACTGTCCCTCAGACCGTTGGAGGGCCGGACTATAAAAAAAACTATGAACAAATCCCTATGCACACTGTGCATATCTTATTTTAAAGTAAAAAAACAAAATGGGAACAAATACAATATTTAAAATAAAGAACAAGTAAATTTAAATCAACAAACTGACCAGTATTTCATTGGGAACTATGCTCCTGTCACTGATCACCAATGAGAGAGAGAGGTGCCCCTTCCGGAAGTGCGGTGGGGCCGGATAAATGGCCTCAAGGGGCCGCATGCGGCCCGCGGGCCGTAGTTTAGGGACCCCTGCTCTAGGTCCATCCATATTGTCACAAATGGCAAGATTTCATTCTATTTATGGCTGTGTAATATTTTAGTGTGTGTGTGTATGTGTGTGTATACACACATATACCGCCTATTCTTTCTCCATTTGTCTGTTGACGAACATTTAGATCACTTCAGTATCTTGGCTATTGCAAATAATGCTGCTGCAACGAACACAGGGGTGCATATGTCTTTTCAATTAATCTTTTCGATTTCTTTGGATAAATACTCAGAAGAATTGCTGGGTCATATGGTAGTATATTTTTAATTTTGGGGGGAATCTCCATACTCTTTTTTTCTAGTGGCTATACCAATTTATAAACTCACCAACAGTGAACAAGGATTTTATTTTCCTCACATCCTCACCATACTTGTTGATTATCGATGATAGCCATTCTGACAGGAGTAAGGTGATATCTCATTGGTGTTTAATATGCATTTTCCTGATGACTAGTGATGTTGAGCATCTTTACCTATGTCTGTTGGCCATTTGCATGTCCCCTTGGAAGAAATGTCTGTTCAGGTTCTCTCCTCATGTTTTAATTGGATTGTTTGGGGGGTTTTTTGTTTGTATATTTTTGGTGTTAAATTGTATAAGTTCCTTCTATATTTTGTACATTAACCCCCTATCAAATGTATCATTGGCAAATACCTTCTATCATGCAGTAGGTTATTTTTTCTTTTGCTTACCTTGCCCAAGGAGACATATCTAAAAAAAAAACCCAAAAACTGTTATGAACAATGTCAAAGAGTTTATGTTTTCTCCTAGGAGTTTTATGGTTTGGGGCTTTACATTTAAGTATTTAATCCATTTTGAGTTTATTCTTTTATATGGTGTAAGAAAGTGATCCAGTTCCCTAACAGTATCTATTGAAAAGATTTGGTTATTCTGAATCTTTTGTGGTTCCATATAAACTTTAGGATTATTTTTTCTCATTCTGTGAAAAATGCCATTGTATTTTTATAGGATTACATTGAATCTGTAGATTGCTTTGGGTGGTATGGACATTTTAATAATGTTAACTCTTTTTATCCATGAGCACAGTGACCTTGGGCTCGAGCCTGTGATCTTGGGCTTCAAGCCAGAGACCTTAGGGCTCATGCCAGCGACCATGGGGTCATGTCTATGATCCAGGCTCAAGCCAGCGAACCCGCACTCAAGCTCATGAGCCCACGCTCAAGCCAAAGAAGCCCGCGCTCAAGCTGGTAACTTCGGGGCTTTGAACATGGATCTTCTGCATCCCAGGTTGATCCTCTAACCACTACGCCACTGCCTGGTCAGGCACCACAGAATTTTTCAAATATATAATACCTGACTATTTAGTCAGGGGCACTAACCTTTTTTCCCTTGAATTGTCAAGTAAAAAATGACAACGGCCGACACAGTAGCTGTCCATTGTGAATGAATCAAAACTGTATCTATTGTTTTGTGAGGTAGGCAAAACATATAATTTTTTTGGTGTGCCCCAGAATTTTAGTAATTAGTTTATGTGTGCCAAGAGATGAAAAAGGTTGAAAATCGCTGCTATATACACATAGTGGGTGGACAAAAGTAGGTTTACAGTTGTGAGTACATGAAACACAGAGTTTGTTCTTGTATTATTTTCCACACAAACAACTGTAAGCCTACTTTTGCCCACCTGTATATGGAATCATTTTGTCATACCTGAAACTAATAATGCTATATGTCAATTATATTTCCATTTTAAAGAAATAGTACTGCTTTATTGGATGGTTGTGGGGATTAAATCAAATGCCAGTGGAGCACTATTTGCTGCTGCCTCTTATTTCTGTAGTTCCGTCTGGAATGCCCACCTCTTGCCTACAGAGAGGTCCTTAGTAGACCTCTGATTGGGCCAGTGTCTCACAGACCCACATTATTTTCCCTGATCACCTCATCTACCTACTGTGTGCTGGTGTAGCCATTTTTATCATGGCAAACCTGTCTCTTGTTTTGTGCACCTATATAATTATGTCATTCTTAGCTTGCCATTTCCCTACTTTCTCAAATGAGTTATAAACTTCTCACAGAGTGTCTTACCTATTATAGGCTCTTAAATATTTGTGGACTTGATCGAATTTCATGAAAATGCAAACCCTTAATGAGAACAGATTTTGAATTTGGGAAAAAAAGATTTCATTATCTCTGTAGTGAATATGTGCAAAATAAAGTAAGCAAGGCAGAAGTGTGGACGGTGAATAACAAATCCAAAACAGCTCATTTGCAGATGAGAGTCTTCTAGTCGGAATTTGCTGGAGGAAAATGAAAGAGGGAAAAGAATGGATGCATCTTAGTGGTCACAGCTCTCTCTGGCTTCTGACTATGCTAGACTGAGCTTGTTGACAATTTGGCATGACTTCAGGGAGTGTTTCATATTGCTGTTTATAATTATTTTAAAATAAATGTTTGCTTACCAATTGTCTGGAATAGAAAAGAATATAATATTTTGCATCTATAGATCTATAGTGCCAGGTTGGAGAATGGAAGAGAGTTTGGAATTTGAAGTTCTTTTCTTAAGGTATAAAAGTGACAGACTTATGTAGTAGGCTAGATTCCAGGTTAAGTTACAAAAAAGTTTTGGTAAGTTAGCTAAACTGTTTAGAGTTTGCTAAGATATATGCAATTAGATTTTAAGAAAAAATGTCCTATAGTTATATATATATGCAATTAGATTTTAAGAAAAAATGTCCTATAGTTAGATGTCAGCTGTTTCTAATGGTGGTATACACACAGATTCTTATTTTTAACCACTTAGCAAAATCTAATGAAATGAAATATTAAACCCAAAGGTGTCATAAAAAGTTCGTTTGGGCCTGATCTGTGGTGGCGCAGTAGATAAAGCGTCGACCTGGAAATGCTGAGGTCGCCGGTTCAAAACCCTGGGCTTGCTTGGTCAAGGCACATATGGGAGTTGATGCTTTCAGCTCCTCCCCCCTTCTCTCTCTCTCTCTCTCTCTCTCTCTCTCTGTCTCTCCCTCTCCTCACTAAAATGAATAAATAAAAAATTAAAAAAAAAGTTCGTTTGCCTGATGAGTTTGTGCCAGGAAATGTATGCGCCACTTGTGCACACCCAGTTCATGGCTTCTTGGGTTTTCTGGATCATTAATTAATCACACTAGAGTAACAGAAGAGTTTGAGACTTTTAGAAAGCTCAAAGTGGTAAATATTAAAGAGATTGTGATTTTTAAAAGTGGCCACGGCCCTGGCCAGTTTTCTCAGCGGTAGAGTGTCGGCCTGGCATGCGGGGGACCCAGGTTCGATTCCCGGCCAGGGCACATAGGAGAAGCGCCCATTTGCTTCTCCACCCCCCCTTCCTCTCTGTCTCTCTCTTCCCCTCCTGCAGCCAAGGCTCCATTGGAGCAAAGATGGCCCGGGCGCTGGGGATGGCTCCTTGGCCTCTGCCCCAGGCGCTAGAGTGGCTCTGGTCTCGGCAGAGCGACGCCCCAGAGGGGCAGAGCATCACCCCCTGGTGGGCAGAGCGTTGCCCCTGGTGGGCGTGCCGGGTGGATCCCGGTGGGGCGCATGCGGGAGTCTGTCTGACTGTCTCTCCCCGTTTACAGCTTCAGAAAAATCCAAAAAAAAAAAAAAAAAGTGGCCACATCATATATTAAACTAAAAATCTCCCTAACAGAGTAAATAGTTGTGTAACTCAATTCTAGAACTGCAACATAAAGTAAATAAAGGTGAACACTAGGAAAATCATCCATTGTGAAATATATCTACATTGTTTGGAATGAGACCAGGGAGAAGTCAGAAGTAACAGATTGACTTCTGTAAATGTTTTTAAAGGTATTCAGTGCCTGTGAGTATGTATGTTCAGAAAGTCCTGTGGTGTTTGTTTTAGCAGGATATTTGAAACTGGGTAAGAGGCTCTTCATAAGTTTAGTCTCCAAGAGTGTAATCTGCCAAAATACTAAAAATTTTTTAGTTCTACTTGATTTACAGAGATAACTGGAATTTTATCTTAAATGCCTTTGGTGTTTTATAAGCATTTCTTTTAAAGATCATGAATAAAAAGCCAGTGGATCAGCTCTGCAGTATACCTTGTCAGTGCCCTGGAGAAATGATGATAGGCATGTTGCTGCTAACATGAAAGTGCTGCAACTCGGCCGTATGCTGACTGGAAACATAATCCATTCTGTGTGGTCAGATGTGCACTTCTAACTGTATTTCATGAATATATTTATAAGTGTTAGTAAGGTATAAATTTATTTAAAGAGGTCATCTCTCAATTTCTGGAGGTACTAAATTTATTGAAGTCACCTAATTTTATTATTTATCATATAAGCACAAAGAAAGAATGTTTCTCTATTTGAGATATTTATAGTTTATAATACCAGACTATCTCCTGTGAGAAGGAAAATTCTCCCTCTTCTATCCAGCTTCCTCCTACTTAAAATGGATATTCACTAAAACTAGAATCATCTTTAAACCACAAAGGTCTTTGACGCCATCCAATCTTGTGGATCCTTTTTTTATTTAACAAAATTTTATGCTGCTCTTCTGTTTCACAACTCAGAAAAATAAGAGAAATACATTTCTGAATTGGTGAACACTCTCCATAAGACTTGGTGTCAGTTTCTTTAGTGCAACCAAGGTGTCAGTTTTGTCACTTACCTTAGGTAATCAGTTCTTATTGGGGGGTCTTTCAGGTTGGTTCTTATGTCCTTTTGGGCTGTCAAGTTAAGAAAATGTCATTTACAGTTGCATCAAAAAGAGTAAAATACCTAGGAATAAATTTAACCAAAGAGGTAAAAGACATGTACATGGAAAACTATGAGAAATGAAGAAAGAAATTGAAGAGGATATAAATAAATGGAAGGATATACTATGCTCATGGATGGGAAGAATTAACATTGTTAAAAATACCCATACTAACTAAAGCCAAGCTATAGCTTCAATGGCATTTTTTACAGAACTAGACAAATAATCCTTAAATTTATATGAAGCCACAAAGACCTCAAATAACTAAAGCAGTCTTGAGAAAGAATAACAAAGTTGAAAGTATCATGCTACATTTCAAACTATATTAAAAGGCTATAGTAATGAAAATATATGTGAAATCTAAAAAAACAAACAAGCAATACAGAAACAAACTCGGGCACACCAAACTGATGGTTGTCAGATGGAAGGGGATGGAGGATAGGTGTAAAAGCTGCAGGGATTAAGAAGTACACATTGGCAGTTGTAAAAACAGTCACAGGGATGTAAAGTACAGCATATAGGGCAGGAGTCAGGAAACTTTTTGGCTGAGAGAGCCATGAACGCCACATATTTTATATAAAATGTAATTCCATGAGAGCCATACAATGACCCGTGTTCATTATGCATTATCCGATAAAAATTTGGTGGTGTCCCGGAGGACAGCTGTGATTGGCTCCAGCCACCCGCATCTATGAACAGGAGCGGTAGGAAATGAATGGATTGTAATACATGAGAATGTTTTATATTTTTAATGTTGTTATTTTTTTTATTAAAGATTTGTCTGCGAGCCAGATGCAGCCATCAAAAGAGCAACATCTGGCTCACGAGCCATAGGTTCCCGACCCCTGATATAGGGAATATAATTAATAATATTGTAATAACTGTGTGGCGTTAGGTGGGTACTGGACTTATCGAGGCAACAACATTGTAAGTTTTATAAATATCAAATCACTATGCTGTACAACTGAAAGTAATATAATATTGTATATCAGTCGAAAATTAAAAAATAAGATGAAAAATTACTGTTAATTAGTATAATGCAAATTAAAGTTTTGAAATATTGAATCCAAAAATAAAATTTAAAGCAACAATGAAAGTGATACCATCAACTGCTAGCAAAAAAAGAAAGAGAAAAAAATACTACTAGTAACTATAGGCTCTAATTATACTCTGTATCACTTTTCCTATTACTGCTTATACTGTGAATGGAGTGGCTTAGCACACATTTATTGTCCAACAGTGCTGGAACTCAGAATTCTGATGTGGGTCGCATTGGACTAAAATCAAGGCATGGGCAGGACTGGATTCTCTCCATAAGGTCTGTGTAGAATCTGTTTCCTTGACTTTTCCAGCTTCTAATGGATGCCCACATCCCATGGCTCTTGACTCCCTTCCTCCGTCTTCAAAACCAGCAAGGACCAGTTAAGTCCTTTGCACATTACATACTTTGACACTGAGTCTTTTTCTGCCTCTCTCTTCCACTTTTTTTTTTTTTTTGTATTTTTCTGAAGCTGGAAATGGGGAGAGACAGACAGACTCCCGCATGAGCCCGACCGGGATCCACCCGGCACACCCACCAGGGGCGATGCTCTGCCCACCAGGGAGCGATGCTCTGCCCCTCCGAGGCGTCGCTCTGTTGCGACCAGAGCCACTCTAGCGCCTGGGGCAGAGGCCAAGGAACCATCCCCAGCGCCCAGGCCATCTTTGCTCCAATGGAGCCTTGGCTGCGGGAGGGGAAGAGAGAGACAGAGAGGAAGGAGGGGGGGTGTGGAGAAGCAAATGGGCGCTTCTCCTATGTGCCCTGGCCGGGAATCGAACCCGGGTCCCCCGCACGCCAGGCTGACGCTCTACCGCTGAGCCAGCCGGCCAGGGCCCCTCTTCCACTTCTAAGGACCCTTGTGATTATGTTGGGCCTATCAGGATAATCTCCCTATCTTAAATTTAGCTGATTTGCCAAGTAACATATTCAGAGTTTTGGGAACTAGAATGTGGACATCTGCTTACCACATGCTAGTTGTTATTGGCCCTCTCATTGTACAGAGCTAGTAATATACTTAATTTAGGAATCAACTGTATGATAGGAATAAGAGATATCTCAGATGGCAGTGCATCTAGAAATTTGATTAAGTGGCAGATCAACACAGTATGAAAGGTTGGTTTTGGTCCCATAATAGTTTGAACCTCAAAATTTCAATCATAACCAAGAAGCCTCCTCTTGTCAACTAAAATCTACTAATAAGTAGGTGTTTTTTCCATGTAAAGCCAGACTTCTTACTGTCTGCAGATACATATGATCTCTGGAGCTTAGTAAAATTTACGGTAAGAGTGATTTTACCCATTTTTCTCTAGTATGTGGTTTTTCAAGTTTGAGGTTATCTTTAGAATTAAATTTACTTTAGAATGTTATTTAATTTTCTGCTCATATTTTATATTTTGATTTCTGTCTTGTATTTTCAGCACAGTCACATTGAAACATAATACTACAGGCATACTGCAATAGGATTATTGCAGGAAAAAGGCATTAAATTAATTGTCTGCCTCTTCTTAATGTTTTTAAAAACCAGATCCTTCATGGAAGTTAATCATCTTAGAAGAGGGATGTAGAGAACATTGCTTAATTTAAAATGTGAGTTAAAAAAAGATAGAGCTTCCCTGACTTTGTATAGCATTTATATAGTACCCTGGCAAAGGTTAAAATTGTGGGAAATGTAACTACTTATTCTAGATTTATTTGTGTAATTTTTGTTCTATATATTCAGTAAATGTAGTATTTGATCATAATTGTTCTGAAACGAGTTTATGTAAAATTTATATCTGTTAATATTATCACTCATTTTCATTTAGTAGAGGCCTGTGTGTAGCATTTCCTTGGTTGCAGCCACACCCAGTATTCAGGACTGAAAATACATGAACAAGAACAGCTTGTGTCTTCCACATTGCTCTTTGTTTCTGGTGTTGCATTCACAGTTTCATAGTAGATTCTACAATGAGTTAATCTATATGTGGACAACAGCAATAAATCAGATTAATTTATCTTTGAAATTCAGTTTTAACAGCACTAGGTGAAGAATGTAGATATTTTATGATTTCCTTAATTATATCCATCTACACTATAACAAAAAAGGATTAAAATGGTGAAAATGGCTTCCTTTTTTTAAAGGAAGAATAAATGTTAAAAATACACTTAATAGGTTTTTTCCCCCTAGCCACCTCTAAAACTTAAGAGAATTTAGGCCAAGGAAAAGGAGGTTCTAAAATTATGGAATAGATGTGAACAATAGAGCGTGCTCAGGCTTCCTCCTGTGTGCTCTGGGAGGCAGTGCTGCTATGGCGATGGGTGTTAGAGAGAAGATAGTGGGAGCAGGACCATGCAGCCATGCACAGAGGCAGTCTGTCCCCTGCCAGACTCCCAGCCCTGCCTCAGAGCAGGAGAGTGTAGACGGCATGGCCTGCGGCGGGAAAGTGTGGAGAAGAGATGTCAGATAGCCTCGTTTCAAATGACACGGCCAGTTTTACTGTCATGTATTAGCTCATGGGCGTATGAAATAAATCGTAAAAATGTACATTTGAGGATTTTAAGAATGTTAAGAGAAATCTGGGTGTTGCTTTAAACACAAATAAAATACATTTTGATGGCAATGAAATGGGGAAAAGAAACCTCACAAGGTGTTCCTGTGATTTTTATGAAAGGGAAAGAAATGTTTAAGCTAAAGGCAGTAAAAATTCAAAAGCATCAGTGATGTATAAATGGAATGTGACAAGGCAAAGGCACACGGAGGAGAATGATCATATCTTCAAAGGAGTTCCAAGGGGCTGAGTCAGCCATTTCGCTGCCCTTTCTGAGAGTTCTGAAATATACAGATACATTTGGAAAGTTTTATGGCATGGGTCTTGTGCTCCCTCCCCAAGGAGCAACAGATCTTCTCACCGGGAATGGAGAAGCACAGTCTACTTGCAGTATTGTACAGTCTCCCTGCATTATTATACAGTGTAGAACATCATTGACAAATAAGACAATTCAGAACTAACATTAGAGGAAAAGGCACTGCTTTAAAGATAGTATAGCACTATAAAATGCAAAGTATAGCACTATAAAATGCAAAGTCTATTCTCTGAGAGATAATTCTCTGAGAATTTAAACTATGTTTAACTAATAAACATCCTTAGAGAGAGTCAAGTATATATTGCAGAGAGGCTGTTTAGTACACTGGTTAAAAACATCAGTTTTGGAAGCCCTGGCCAGGTTGCTCAGTTGGTTAGTGTAATCTTCAATACGTCAAGGTTGCAGGTTCGATCCTCGGTCAGAGCACATAAAAGACTCAACCAATGAATGAGTAAAAAAATGGAACAACAGGTTGATGTATCTTTTCTCTCCCTCCCTCTCTTTAAAAAAAAATCAGCTTTGGAGCCAGACTGCCTACATTTGAAACCTGGTTTTACTATTTGCTAGTTCTTTGAATCTAAATGTGCCTCAGTTTCTTAATATATAAAATAGGAATAATGATTTTACCTAATTCATAAGGTTGTCTTGAGAATAAATTGAATTAGTGAAAAATGCTTAGGATAGTATCAGGCACATAGTAATCATTCAATAAATATTTTTTATTAAAATTATTTTTTACTTAATATTAGTATTATTGTATTTGTGATATAACTTTTTTTTTGCTATTTTTCCATAAATTTTGGCTGCTATGAAAAAGAGCCAATTGTAAATCTTGAAAATTAAACAGATGATTGCTGAAATAAGCTCAATTAGTAACCATCCATAGCTGAAGTTCACCTTAGTGAGTTGGATGATCAAGTCAAGGGATTTTCCTTGAATACAATGTAAAATAAAAGGAGGTAAAAAGTATGAGAGGACAGAGCCAGAAGTTTTAACATCTAACAAGCTCCAGACAGGAAGGTTGAGAGAATGAAGAGGAGAAGAAAATATTGTATATATGTTAAATAATGGAAGGAATATTTCCGGTGTTAATGAAAGACACACTGGAACAAAAGTACCAATTGCTGAGCAAAATTAATGAACAGATTCTCTACCCCTACTCAAACTGGTGAAAGTTCATACAGCCATGGTTAAAGGGAAGACCATTAAAGCTCCCAGAGGAAAATCAAGTGGTTATGAGTTGTATTTGATGATAGAAAATGGTGGGAAAATAGCTTTGAAATTCTGAGGGGAAAACAATTTGGAAATCTTGAATTCTGTTTGTAGCTTTAGTAGCCTCCAAAACAGAACAAAATACATTTCAGGACTGCAAAGACTCAAACATTTTTGGAAAGACATTACTCTAGGAGTACTAATAGAAGGACATAGGATACGAGAAATGATAAGCAAAGAAGCCAACAAACTTAGAGAGTTGAGTCTAAATAATTAAAAATGTTTCTGGGAAGCATAAGGAATGTGTTAATAATAATAGTAGTTTGGGGGAACTATTGAATATTTCTGTAAAACTTGGAAGCAAGGCAAGAGGAAAACATTTTGTTTGAGGAAGATCATATATTAGCTTAATGTTCATAGAATTATATAAGTTTAAATGTCAAAAGTGGAAAGGTGAAAAAATTTTAAGAATTACTATTAAAAGAACAGAATAGGGTATCCTGTTTTCAAACCACTGGAGTAGAGGTCAGCAGACTTTCTGTAAAGGGCTAAGGAGCACCTCCTCCAGGCCTCGCAGGCAGTACTGTCTCTGCACGCATCCCACTTGGCCACTGCAGCACCGAAGCAGCCTGAGCTGATACACATAAACAAGTGAATCTGGCTGAGTTTTAATCAAACTTGGTCCAAAAACAATGAAATTTGAATTTCATGTAACTTTGACATACTACAAAATATTCATCTTAACTATGGGCCAAAGATAGACTGCTGGATTTGGTCCATAGTTCACTGACCTCTGCATGCCAGAAGAAGGGAGCACAGAAAACGTAATTTTAATGAAAAGCAGAAGGGGATAGAAGTGGAGAGAGGTGGGAAAGAAACACTAAAGAAATATGACAAGTAGGAAACAAAAGATATCAGGAAAAAATAAAAAGAGTTCTAATAAATGTGAATGGAGTAAACTTTTCCAGTAAAGCCAGAGCTAGACTCTCAGGTTGGATATATCCTAGATGATAATAGGATACTAGATCATGGTATACCTATATTATGTAACAGTGCTTCTTAAAATATGGTTTAGATAACAGTGCCAGTTAGCAAACTGTTACTCATCCACTGAAAGGACAGAACTAGAGTAGTTGGAAAGTTTTTCAGTATTGTGGCATTGCCATAACTATGTGTGATCATCTTTCTAGTAATTTACAAAACTATCAACCATTAATGGTTTGGAAATGAAACACAAAATGAGTTTGAAAGGCACAGAGAATGAATTCAATTCAGATATTAAAAAGTGAAATATATCTATATTTATAGATATGTAAAGTTTTAAAAAAATCAAATAGAACATTATAAAGGTATAATTCAATGTGTTTTTTAAAAAACACCAATCATATATAATGAACTTTTAAAATATGGAACTATTCATATCAAATTTTTAACTGTTATTACAAAAGATTATGAGTGGTGGCTTAGGGTTGAAGGCCGTAGTCATAAGTGAGTATTTTCATGTTTTAGTCTACATACTTTTGTATTTGACATTTTTACAGTGATGTTTTCATTTATTGTGTAATGTAATATCTTATTTAAATTATGATCTCTTGATCTTATAAATGGTACTTGTTAGTTGAATATCCATATGGAAAACAAGGACCTTTATCTGCCTCATACAATATACAAAAATTAATGTGAGTTGATGATAAACTAAAAAGTATAAGTTAAAACAGTAGAGCTTCTAGAAGAATATGTGGCATGATCTCCTTATGATTTGGAGTAGGCACAGATGTCTTAAACAAGGCATGAAAAGCACCCAGCACAATGGAAAAGGTTTATAATTTAGGTTTCATTGATACTGCATGTTAGGTTCATAACAAGATACCATGAAGGGAAAAAAATTCAAGCTACAGATTGAAGCTATTTGATATATATATGAAACTAGAATTATATATATTTCCTGTGTGTGTATTTATCTGATGAAGAACTTTGTATCCTACTAGTTTAACAAAAGACAATTCCATTAAAAATGGGCAAAATGTTTGAAGAGGCACTTCAAAAAGAAGACATCCAGATGGCCAATTTGCATATGAAAAGGTTCTCAACATCATTACTCATAAGGGAAATGCAAATTAAAACTACTATACCTGAATCAGAATGGCTAAAATTAACAGGACTCATAAGACCTAGTGTCGGCAAAGCTATCAATAGAGCAATTAGAATTCTCATACATTGCTAGTGGGAGTGTCAATTAGTACAGTCACTTTGGAAAATGTGTACTACTGCTGGACATGTGGAAATTCTATGATGCAGTCGTTCTACTCCTGAGTATTCACTCTACAGAAGTTCGTGCTTATGTTCAATAGAAGACTGTTATGAAAATATCTGTATTAACTTTATTTCTAATATCCAATAAATCTCTCCATCAGAAGTATAAATAAGTTGTGATATACTCATGTAATTGGCTATTACACAGCAATGCAAAGAAGGAAATACTGCTGAACATATAGATAGCATGGATGAGTCTCACTGACACAATACTGAGCCAATGACAAAAGGATATGTGCTGTGTGCTTTCATTTTCATGATTTATGGTGAAAGAAGTCAGGATAATGGTTGCCTTTGATGGGTTTTGGGGGTGATATTGATTGGCAGAAGAGCACAGGGGAGCATTCTGGAATGCTGGAAAGGTTTTAATCTGTATTGTGGCCACACAGATATATGGAACAATTTATTAAGCTTAACACCTACATACTTAGTATCTACATAGTTTACTATTATATCTCAATAAAAATGTAAAAAAATCCCAAAAAACCAACCAACTTACTTTTACTCTCTGATTTGAAATCTATCATTATACCAGTGTCTTACATATTCAAGGGCCTTATTCTAGGTCTGGCATTCTTTTTGTGTCTGTTTTTGCAGGTATCCTGTTCTGATTATTGCCTCATAATACATTTAATGAATATGTTTAATGGCATGAATCTTTCCTACTATTCTTCTATTCTAAAATTATCTTTGGCCTGACCTGTGGTGCTGCAGTGAGTGGATAAAGCATCGACCTGGAATGTTGAGGTCACTGGTTGGAAACTCCAGGCTTGCCTGGTCAAGGCACATATGAGAAGCAACTACTATGAGTTGATGGTAGAAAGCAACTACCATTCTTTTTTCACTTCTCTCTCTCTCTCCTCTCTAAAATCAGTAAATAAAATCTTAAAAAGATAAATAAAATATTTAAAAATTATCTTGGCTATTCTCACCTCTTTAGTATTACACATAATCTTTAGGATCAATTAGTCAAATTCTCACGTACTCTCGTGTCTGGAATTTTTATTTTAATTACATGAAACTGATAAATTATAAATTTGAAAATCATTGGTATGTGGATTGAGTTCAGAAATATTGTATGTCTTAGCATTAGTAGTTGTCTTCATGTTGTGTCTACAGACTTGTGTTTTTTTAAACATTTTTATTTTGCTGTTGTGAATAGAAACTTTGTTATACATATTTATATGTTACTTGATATACTATCCTTTGTATTATTGGAACTTCTTAATCATAATAACAATCACTATTATTTATTGAGTACCTGTGCTAAATAATCTTATTTACTTTTTATAATAGCCTCTCTGAGAAAAATACTGTTATGTTACAGCATTTGCTAATTCTTACATTTGGAGTCAATGGGGGACAACACTTAAGGATGAACAGCTGGTTTGTGATGGAGTTATGATTCTAACCCAGGCAGTCTCACTTCAGAGCTACGTGGCCTGGAAACAGTGAATTGCTGGCCTAGGTGTGCTTGAGTGAAGAAGAGAGACGTGTGTGAAGGTCAAATGTAGGCTCAAGTCCAGTACGGGTGGATATCACTGGCAGTATACTGGATGCATAACAGCAAGATCTATGCTAAGAGTAGATTCTTTGATATATGTTTATTTATATTTTAGAATACAGTATTCTAGTTTGGACTTATTCAAACCAAATAACGTTATAGAGTTTTTTTTTTAATAATTAAGAAATTATTTAATAATTTTATATAATCTCAGATACTACTGTATTTACCAAATGATGGTAAATAGCTATTGTTTTAGTTGTGTTCTTTGTTTGCAAGGAACTATCATTCAAGCTCATTTTAGTGTTTTTTAACCTCCAGTCTGTGGACTGCCATACATTTCATGTATGAAGAATATTATCTTCATACAACATCAGGGTGGGTGGTTAACTCTTTCATAGACCAGCATCGGTCTGCAGACCTGCAGTTGAAAACCACTGACTGAAATAGTGTAAGTATATTATAAAGATACACAGTGTATTAAGGGAGATGGATACCTAAGAGGTGGTTCTGAAACCTGGCCAGTGCTTGTGAAGACTAAAACTGTCTTTTGTTCTGAATCAATATCAGCTTTAGGTACCTCAGCTGCAAGATTATCTTTAGGCTTTCACAGTAGTACACTATCTTTATCTTGCCTCAGCTGCTAGCAGTTCTGTTACCTGCTTTTATGTCCATCCATTTGCATTTATATAGATACCAACGTTTTATTTCCATGGTGCCAGGTAAAATTTCTGAGAACATGTAATTGGCTAAGATAGTTAACTGTGTTTGGGCCAAGCATTTCATGCTCCATAGCCTATTGAATAGACTTTGGATTAACTGAATTAAGTTAGATGTTTACCACAGTAGTTCTAGTCATTTCTTGCCAGGGTGGGATGGTTGGTTGGATAAAACATGGCTCTTTTAGGGCCACCTCTTTGGTGACTAGGTTGATTTGCCCTAGGGAAAGGGAACATGATCACAGTGTATACTCTGATTAACATGTTTATAGCCATTGCACATTTTCCCTTTTAAGTAAAACCTAAAGAAGTGGCTAACATTGAAAATAGCAGTTGAATTTAGAGATTGAGTAGTACAGAAGGGGAATATTAGAGTATGCCTATAGCCTGTCTAGGCAGTGGCTCAGTGAGCATCGGACTAGGATGCAGAGGACCCAGGTTCAAAACCCTGAGGTTGCCGGCTCAAGTGTGGGCTCATTTGGTTTGAGCACAGCTCACCAGCTTGATCCCAGGGTCACTGGCTCGAGCAAGGGGTCACTTGGTCTGCTGTAGCCCCCTGGTCAAGGCACATATGAGAAAGCAATCAATGAACAACTAAGGTGCCACAACGAAGAATTGATGCTTGTCATCTTTCTCCCTTCCTGTCTGTCTGTCCTTATCTGTCTATCTCTCTGTCATAAATAAATAAATAAATAAATAAATAAATAAATAAATAAATAAATAAATAATAAGGTGTGCCTGTGTGCAAGTAAGCCTGACACATAGTCATCGTAGGTAGCTTGGTTAAATTGTCTGTTTATGTAGGATTGTTAAAACTTGGGATGAGTTACTAATAAATACTAGAGAAGTCTTTTTCTTTAATATTTTAATAACTAGGTTTGACTTGAAAATGGATTTTGAGAATTTTGTAAACCCAAGAATTTAACAAACTCCTTTAAGAGTATTCTCTGGTATATGTGTTATTTAACCCAAGATTTGTGCTGAATTTAAGAAATATGAAATTCTTATTATGATAGTAAATTACTCATAGTTAAACAAAAAAACTGAAATATTATATACAATAATATGGATATTGGCAATAAAATTGTATGTAACTACTTGTTAAATTGATCCTAGGTTGGGCTATGCAGGCTGCTGCGTACATCTTCATTAATAGGAAATGGAAGGATGATAAGAGCCATTTTGAAGACATGATTGATTATTTTTGTGATATACATGAACCACTTCAACTTCTCATATTCCCAGAAGGGACTGATCTCACAGGTAAGGTAGCTTGGATTTGGATCACAGAGTTTTAAAAAATGAAAGAACTTAGCAATCATCTAGTCTAAACTTCTTATTTCTTAGAGCAAAATTTTAGCTCAGTTGGTTAGAGCATCGTTCTAAAGTGCAGAGGTGCCGGATCAATTTCTGATCGGGGCACAGACAGCAGATCTGTGCTCCTGTCTGTCTCACCCTCTCCCTCTCTCACTGAAATCAGTAAATAACACTTTTTAAAAAGAGCAAAATTTAAAACTTAATACCTGGTTACTTCAAGAAAGATGCAGCAGAATTTGAGAAGAATCCAGTGGATGAAGGTCTGCTGTATGAGGGAAGATAGACTGAAGTAGGACAGAACTGAAATGTACAAGTCACATAATATGGAGTGATGGGACATGAATTTATCTCCCGAATTGAGGATTCTCAGATTGAGGCAACTAAGAGCTACTAAGAGGGGCAAACTTTAGAGCTTAAAAGAAGAGAGACTATGCAAACGAACAATTAATTCATTCTCTGGACATATTAATGCATGGAACCAGTACCAAAAGGACAGTTTAATGGAAAATACAAATTACACAACTATTTAAGTAAGTGAATGGGTGACTGAGGCATAATATATCAACACAGGAAATTAAAGTAGTTTGGGAAATATTGATAGCAAGGAAGAGATCTTTGACTCATCTATTGCAAATGGAACTAAGAAATGAACCATGGAACTTTAATGTACCAGTTATTATAGACTAAAATGTATGTTTACTATATAGTATATATTTTATTTTTATAGTTAAAATTCTAAAAGCAGCCCTGGCCGGTTGGCTCAGCGGTAGAGCGTCGGCCTAGCGTGCGGGGGACCTGGGTTCGATTCCCGGCCAGGGCACACAGGAGAAGCGCCCATTTGCTTCTCCACCCCTCCGCCGCGCTTTCCCTCTCTGTCTCTCTCTTCCCCTCCCGCAGCCAAGGCTCCATTGGAGCAAAGATGGCCCGGGCGCTGGGGATGGCTCTGTGGCCTCTGCCCCAGGCGCTAGAGTGGCTCTAGTTGCAACATGGCGACGCTCAGGATGGGCAGAGCGTCGCCCCTGGTGGGCGTGCCGGGTGGATCCCGGTCGGGCGCATGCGGGAGTCTGTCTGACTGTCTCTCCCTGTTTCCAGCTTCAGAAAAATGAAAAGAAAAAAAAAAAAATTCTAAAAGCAGTTGGTTACTGAGGATAATACTGGCTGCGTATTGTTTAAGCTTGAAAATATATTGTTAGTTGATTCATTACAGAGCTAAACTATCATTGGGAAGTTATTGTGGACCAGAGCCATATTTAAATTATAATACTTAGAATGTATAATACTTAAATTGTGTATTGAAATAGCTATGTTAACGCATCATTTACTAAAATGATAGATTAACTTATATTTGTGAATGTCAAAATGCACACTAAAGAATAGCAACTGTGGGAGTTACTTAATAATTAAAAGCTAATGGAGTGAAAGCTCAGATTGTTGCTACTTTGGTACATTAGTGTTTAAATGTTCATACATTAGACCTTCAGAGCCTACATAATATATATTTAAAACTTTTTTTTTGTCTGTATTTTTTGTCAAGTGTCTTTTTTAAGTGATGAACTTAACACCTAGTTGCATATTTTCAGGGTCCAGAGTTCTCAGCATTACATGATGTAGTTACATATTTTTAAAGTTAAATGGCAAATTTATTTTTAAGGCCAACTTGCAAAAGCCAGACTATTTGCCAGATAGAGAAAACAGACCAATTTTGAGGCTTTAAAAAGCTTTAAAAAACAGTATTACACAGTTTCAAGTGGGCTAAATTTTTTTTTAAGTAGACTACCAAAATACTTTTCAGTTTTGAAAAAGTACCTGTTAATTCAAAGATGTTTTTAGTTAACCACAGTTAACTCTAAATTTGAACTTTTAAATCCAAAGAGAATGTGTAGTCTTCTTTAAGTTCTGAATGTAGCTTGCTTGCACATTTTCAACTAAGTACATTTAATGTTTACATATATTCTGCCTTCATATGTGATTGTTAATTATAACTTTTTTCTTGCTTAGGTAAGTAATTTATGTTAATGTGGGGATATTTAGAAATCTAGGAATTCAAGAATTAGTCTATTCCTACTGCCCATAGAGAAACACTATTCTAATTGTACTCCATTGCTTGTATGTCATTTGGTCACACACACACACACACACACACAGGTATACACACACATACATAGGTATATGTATGGGAATATAAACACACATTTCTATACTTTTAAACAAAACCAGAAAATTAGAATTATACTTTTTCTTATAATTAATGTTATATTGTAATCTCTCACATCATTACACATTCTTTGAAAACATGTTTTAAAGATTGGGTAGCTTTTTAAAAATATATATTGGTTATTAATCAGAGTTCTCATGAAAAATAGAACTAAAAGGCTGTGTGTGTGTGTGTGAGAGAGAGAGAGAGAGAAAGAGAGAGAGAGAGAGAGATGTGAAGCCCACTCACATTATGGAGGGTAATTGGCTTTACTCAGAGTCTACTAATTTAAGTACTAATCTCATCAAAAATACCTTCACAGAAACACCTGGAATAATGTTTGGTCTATTTGAACATAAAATTAACTATCAAAATTGGTGTGCCATAATTTTCGTTTTTGTTAAATCTGATTTGGAAAGATTTTCTAAGTTTTGACAATTATAACATTACATACAATTAAACATTTTTTGGCCTGACCAGGCAGTGGCGCAGTGGATAGAGCTTCGGATTGGGATGCAGAGGACCCAGGTTCGAGACCCTGAGGTCACCAGCTTGAGCGCGGGCTCATCTGGTTTGAGCAAAAACTCACCAGCTTGGACCCAAGGTCGCTGGCTTGAGCAAGGGGTTACTCAGTCTGCTGAAGGCTCGAGGTCAAGACACATATGAGAAAGCAATCAATGAACAACTAAAGCACCACAACGAAAAACTGATGATTGATGCTTCTCATCTCTCTCTGTTCCTGTCTGTCCCTATCTATCCCTCTCTCTGACTCTCTCTCTGTCCCTGTAAAAAAAAAATTGTATATAATACTTCTTTGTTTAACATATTAATGCCCAGAACATTCATAAATGCTGTATCGAAAAATGAAGATAAGGAGAGAATAATAGAAGATGGGGGTGTAGGGTGCTGTCTTATATAAGGTAGTTAGAGAAAGCCCCTTATGTTTCTGTAAAGTAGAGACTAAATCAACAAAGCAGGAAACCATGCAGGTATTGGGGTAGAAGGCATTCTGGAGTAGCGAGAAGAACAAATGCACAGATCCTGAGGTAGGAACATGCCTGGCTGGTTTGAGAACAGCGAAGTGGCCAGTCAGCCCTTTGGAATGGACGGAGTGCTGGCATCGGAGTGTTACAGGGAGTGAGCTGACAAGACAGAAGGTTGTGATCAGCAAGTGGGATGCAGTTACCAGTAACCACAGAGTCTGGGGATGATAGATGAAGTGGGGATGAAGGCAAAACCCTGCCTTTCTAATCTCTCTGTGACTCCGATTATTTCTACCTCCCCACATTGTGACTGTCTATTTTAGAGCCACTGAATATTTGTATGCACATTCTATAACAGAGATCAATTTGGTCTTCAGTTCCCTAAAATCTGTGATGAGCTAGAAAAGCAGAGTAGTTAACTACTTGTCTTTGTAATGTCCTTGGCTTCCTCTTCCTGGGGAAGGCCCTGCCAGCTGTTGATAAAATGGTGTTTTGTACTCCTACCCAGGATGTTCTCCTTGGCGGTATGTGTGAGGAGCTTATTACATTTTATGTTTAGGGTCTTTACTTTTGACTTGCTGGGGATGTGTGGGTATTTAGTTCTTTGACTCAATTCCTCTTTATTTTTTTAAAAAAATAATGAATGCTTTTTATAGGAGCATTCTTTGAATATTTTGAATCCATCTGTGGTTTTTTGAGGTTTGAGTGCTCCATGGTCTTAAATTTACTCCTAGGAAAGTTAAATATATATATATGTCTTTTTCTTGTGACTTGGAATAGTCTATAAACTTCAGGATGCAGCTGAGGATTGCAGGTTCTAACATCTGCTGTCATCAGAAGGTATTTCATGATGTCCCCCAGGGGCTGAGGCCAGATTTCTGAACACTTTACTTTTTCCAAATATATTTGCTGAGTAATAGGTTTGGTTCTTCTTGGAACTTACAAAGTTACCTCATGGAATGGAAAAAGAAGGTTTTGCCAACAATTGGAACATATACTTGACTCTGTAACTATACTCAGCCAAACCATGTTCAGATGTTTGTACATGATGTGCTAATCCTGTGCCCATTCTGTTGTGGAGTGGTTTTGGTTAGTAATATTAGCATGCTCTATGCCTGAGCAAGGACTATATTTCACTGTGTACTGAAGTCCTAAATTACTGGGTTAAAAAAAATGTTGATCTGATATATTTGGCAAATTGCTAGTTATTTCTTCTGGATGTCTCAATCTTCTTATGTTTTATTACTACTTTAGTTTTACTTTATTAGCATCTTATATTTTAGTATTTCAACTTATTTTGATTTTTTAAAATTTTAGTTTATTAGGATTTTATTTGTATTTTAGTTTTCACTGTATATTTACTTTTATGAAATCTCTTAAAAATTTAAAGATATGAATATGAATTTATAAATCATAATAAGTCTATCAATACCTTATAAATTTTTTAAAATTCCAATAAATACATAACTGTAGGATCCTTGTTAGGAATTTACTAACATGTTTAAATCTTCTCATTTGACTCAGGATACTATATTCAGTAATTACAAAAAAATTAATGACCATTTTTATCAAAGAATTTCTGTATTTTTTTTCTTTCCTTATATTATCTTTCTTTATTTTATGGCTCCTAATGGTCTTTTGTTTTGTTTAGAAAACAGCAAGGCTAGAAGTAATGATTTTGCTGAAAAGAATGGACTTCAGAAATATGAATATGTCTTACATCCAAGAACTACAGGCTTTACTTTTGTAGTAGACCGTCTAAGAGAAGGTAAGCACCCATATCAAAGAATATTTTTTATGTAAGTGGTAAAAATTATTAAACGTTATAGCCCTTTAAAATTTACAAGCACTTTTTTGTATTTTAACTAAAGAAATGAGATACTATATTTTTACACTATGTTGACCCCCACGCACTAAAATATTTTATTATATATTCTTTTTTTGTTATTGTTTTTATGACAGAGACAGACAGCATCAACTAGTAGTTGTGGCACTTTAGTTATTCACTGATTGCTTTCTCATATGTGCCTTGACCAGGGAGCTCCAGCCGAGCCAGTGACCCCTTTCTTAAGCCAGCAACCTTTGGGCTCAAACCAGCGACCATGGGGTCATGTCTATGATCCCATGCTCAAGCAGTGACCCTACCCTCAAGCTGTTGAACCCACGCTCAAGCCAGTGACCTCGGGGTTTTGAACCTGGGTCCTCAGCATGTCATGTCGATGCTCTATCCACTGTGCCACTGCAGGTCAGGCTTATTATATATTCTTTAGAAATATAAAAGATATCTTTATAAAAACAAAAATTTTTCTCCATTTTTGGACTAGACAAAACTGATGTCTATAGTTCAACTGTCATTTCATTTTCAAAAGTTTCTCAAAGCAGCAGAACTCTCTTGAAAGTATCTTATTACCGACAGTTCTTTATAGCTTAAAATATTTTTACATTCGTTATTCCACTCACTCCAACAAATGATTCTGGTTGATAGGAAGGCAGTAATGGTCCCTCCATTTTATAGTTAAATAGAACTAGCATCTAGGGTGGTTAAATTTTTGTAAGTTAGGGATAGAACCCCATTCTGCTTCCTAGTTTGTGCTTCATATTCTAACTACCTCACACTTACTTCTTCTAAAGCTGTGTCTGTTGAAGGGCTTATGGGGACAAAGTGATACCATTGGCGGTATTACACCCAATACCCATATTAAGTGTTTTTTGTTTTGTTTTGTTTTTGTGACAGAGTCAGAGAAAGGGACAGGTAGGGACAGACAGACAGGAAAGGAGAGAGATGAGAAAACATCAATTCTTTGTTGCGGCTCCTTAGTTGTTCATTGATTGCTTTCTCATATTCCTTGACCGCGAGGTGGGGGGGCTACAGCAGACCGAGTGACCCCTTGCTCAAGCCACTGACCTTGGGTTGAAGCTGGTGAGCCTTGCTCAAACCAGATGAGCCCGCACTCAAGCTGGCAACTCCGGGGTCTCGAACCTGGGACCTCTACATCCCAGTCCGGCACTCTATCCACTGTGCCACTACCTGGTCAGGCATATGTTTATGTTTTGATATTTTTATGTAAAATGTAAAAAAACCATTATAGGCCTGACCAGGCAGTGGCACAGTGGATAGAGCATTGGACTGGGACACAGAGCACCCAGGTTCAAGCCCCAAGGTCATCGGCTTGAGCTAAGGCTCACCAGCTTGAGCTAAGGCTCACCAGCTTGAGCGCAGTATTGCTGGCTTGAGCATGGGATCATAAACGTTACACCATGGTTGCTGGCTTGAGCCCAAAGGTTGCTGGTTTGAAGCCAAAGATCGCTGGCTTGAGCCCAAGGTCACTGGCTTAAGCAAGGGGTCACTCCATTTGCTGGAGCCCCCCCAGTCAAGGCACATATGAGAAAGCAGTTAATGAACAACTAAGGTGGTGCAACAGAGAATTGATTCTTCTCATCTCTCTCCCTTTCTCTCTCTCTCTCTCTAATAAATAAACAAATAAATAAATAAAACCATTGTACATTTTATTATAGCTGAATATTTATGTATTTATTCATATACACATGTACATACAAATAGCACACATATTAAAATGTATGAAAAAGAACTATCCAGAAACATGCTGAAGTGTTATTAATTTTATAAGAATAATTGAAAGCCCAGAGTCACCTAGCAGAAAAAGAATCTTGTTTGCGCATTTTTGCTTTCCACTCTGATTTCTAGCAAGCCATATTGTATAATGGTGACATCTGTGACAAATTATCACTTTCATCTGGTAATTGCTTCCTTGTCACAAAACTGCTTGTTTCTAACATGAAAGGCCTTGAAACATTATGTAAGTGTAAAGTTCTTTCTTCTTTCCCTAAATGGCATTGTTGTTTCGTTAGAATTTAATGTACTTTAAGATACTAAGTATAACCTCAGTTAGTGAACCCTGCCAAGATGAAGCATCTTTACAACTAAGAATCATGACTTTAAAGAAATATATAGTCCATCCAAAGTTACATTACAAACTGAAAACGTTGTCCTTCCTTGTTTGGCTTGCTTTTGGCATTGTGTTTATACCAGCATGAAATGGACTCATGGGCTTGACAGTGTATGATACATGAACAGTGAGTATCCATCCACCCATGGAAGCGCATGGGGAAGTCTGCTTCTGTGCCTGTGGAAGGCACAGAGACAGAGAGAGTCAGAGAGAGAGATAGATAGGGACAGACAGACAAGAACCGAGAGAGATGAGAAGCATCAATCATCAGTTTTTCGTTGCGACACCTTAGTTGTTCATTGATTGCTTTCTCATATGTGCCTTGACTGTGTGGGCCTTCAGTAGACCAAGTGACCCCTTGCTCGAGCCAGCGACCTTGGGTCCATGCTGGTGAGCTTTTGCTCAAACCAGATGAGCCTGCGCTCAAACTGGCGACCTTGGGGTCTCGAACCTGGGTCTTTCCACATCCCAGTCTGACGCTCTATCCACTGCGCCACCACCTGGTCAGGCAGTGATGCTTTTTTCTTTTTCTTTTTTAACATGATGCCACTTAGGTGGCTTTTAATTCAGAATCACTCTTATTATTTGATAATATGTTCTTTATTTCCTCACCTAATCTGATATTTTATAATATTTAATGATTTTATTCAAGGTATTTCTGACATCATGGAACACATTCATCTACTGGATTTCTCTTAACACAAGTATGCTGTTGGAATAAACCTTTTGCTAAATACATTTTTCTAAATATAGGCAGGATAATTGAGAGATTACTTTATAATGGATAAAGATATAGCCATAGTTCTGAAATCTGGAAAATATTTAGTAGCAAACTGATTTATAACTCTGGGGAATGTGCATTACTTAGTCATCACTGAGTTCTGGTCAACAACCACAGTGTGCAATTTTTCCTGCCAGAATTGGCAACCAATCCCCCCTCTCTGTATCAGCAAAATAGACAAATACAGTTAGATGAGTCCATTACTTCGGCTAAAAAAAATAGATGATTCCATTTACTTCAGTTAGAAAAGTATATGGGACCTATATACTAAAATTATAGAAATCAGAAATATGACGATGATAATGATTATAGTAACAGCAGCTAACATTTATCAAGTAGTTGCTAAGTACCAGGCATTATGCTAAGTGTTCTGTAAATTAATCCTCACAACAACCCTGCATGATAGTTACCACTATTAATATTTAGCTTGTAGGGCAAATTAGAAGTAGAAATTAAGGTGAAGAAACTCATCAAAGTTACTGGAATATGGTTTGTCTGATTGAATAGCCATGCTCTTTCTACTATAAATTGTATGGTTTTAGTTAATAAAGTACCTTTGTGATAATAATGATCTGGATGGTTTTCTTCAAGAAAGATTTCTAAAAAGAAAGAAACAAAAAAGGAAAAAACAGCCTAAGTGGTCAGCTCATGGAAGGATGGTGGTCACAGGGAGGCGGTACTGATGCTGCATGAGATGACAAGGGGAGCAGGCACGGCCAGAGGCAGCGGCCGGCGGGGAGTCAGGGCAGCTCTGCGTTAGACAGGCTTGGGGAAGGGATGGTATCAAGCGAGCAGAAAGAGTTTTGTCAAGAATCGGGTGAAGAGGATCTAGGCCAGTATGTCCTTTTAGAAAAGGAATCTGACTTAGAAGGGGGCCAGGATGATGTGCTAACCTTTAGGCCTCTGAGGTCTGCTTTTGATAATCACTTCGAAATAGAATTGTACACCTGAAACCTATATAATTTTATTAACGAATGTCACTCCAATAAATTCAATAAAATCTTTTGGAAAAGGAAATTTAAAAACTTGTTGTGAAAACAACCATTATAAATAAATATACTATAGAAATCCTGGAGACCACATACTGAAACCAATTACTATTAAAAATAACATCTTTAATGCTCACACATGTAACTGAATTCAGTGTTGCTGACATCCAATAGTCAGCACAAATGAGAAAATAAGTTTATGACATCAAGAAGTTAAGGATAAAAAGTCTTGCTATGAAACACTGAATAAGAAACAATGTAAAACAAGAAAAGTAGTTTCTGTGCCTCTGTTCAGAACATATTTTATTGAGAAGAAGAACGTTTAGAAAATATACACTTGTCCTGAAATATGAAATCCATTATAAAACTTTGTACAGATGTGTTGTTACTGGAATAATAACTGCCAAACCTGACCAGGCGGTGGTGCAGTGGGTAGAGTATCGGACTGGGATGCGGAGGACTCAGGTTTGAGACCCCGATCTCATCAGCCTAAGCATGGGCTCATCTGGTTTGAGCAAAGCTTGGACCCAAGGTCGCTGGCTCGAGCAAGGGGTTACTCAGTCTGCTGTAGCCCCACAGTCAAGGCACATATGAGAAAGCAATCAATGAACAACTAAGGTGTCGCAATGAAAAACTAATGATTGATGCTTCTCATCTCTCTCCATTCCTGTCTGTCTGTCCCTCCCTATCTATCCCTCTCTCTGACTCTTTCTCTATCTCTGTAATAAATAAATAAATAAATAAATAAATAAATAAATAAATAAATAACTGCCAAGAGTTAACCCCTGCCCTCTAGTACCAGTACCTTGATTTCCATCATCAGACATCTTCAGGTCATGGACTGCTCTGCACATAATAGAGAATCAGTACTAATTGAGTTGAATATTATTTTATCTGAAAAATAAGACAAGCATAGTGTCCTAGATCAATATTTGTCATGGATGATTTTTTTTCACATGTACCTCTAATCACAGGGCATTTCAATATATGATTATATAGTTTTTTTCAGTAGTAGATTAACCCTAACTCAAAAGGAAGTTGCTAACTTGGGAAAAAGTCTGTTATAGGAGAAGTTTTTTTTTTTATTACACATTTAATAATATCAAGTCCTTCAAATTTAAACTCATTGCATCAAAAATTAAATATATTTATTTAATCTCTGGTGCCCCATTATTTTCAGCAATAATAGCTTTATTCTTCCTTGATTTTAGACAATTAATGATTTGGTACAACCATAATTTAGTTTTGATGTTTTGTAATCCAATTACCGAGTTGTAACCATGCAATAATTACTTCCACCATTAGGCGGCACACGTTTGCACATTTGAAACAACTTGAAATTAGAATCTAGTTTGGGGTGAGGATAAAACACGCCGTATTTGTTTGAAGGTATGTCTTGTTTAAGATTGTCTTTGCCTTCAAGAATTTTACCATCTTCATGAATTGATAATAATACACATAAAAATATCTAAAAAACAATATAAGACAATATAATTACACTAAATTTTGTGGTATTTAATGTATAAATATTATGTTGAGTAATTACAGGAGTGTCCGTTCAGTAAAGAGAGATCATGTAGTGTTGAAATACTCAGGCAAGACTTTTTCCAAGAAGTTGAATTTTCCTTGACCCTGAGAGACTTTATGTGATTGGATAGCCAGGGAAAATGAGCATGGCTGGGGACAGAAAAAGAGGAGGACACAGAATGTAGACCAGTGTGGAGTGGAGCAGCCAGCTGGGCAGAACCAACCTCACTGTGCTGAAGACTCATGTTGTAGAATAACAGACAGCATTCAAGAATGTTATAGGATATGGAGCCATTATTTTTGAAAAGCTTACTTCCTACCCCCAAATAGTCATGTTTTTAATGTATCCATATCCAGATCAAGTCCCTCAAGCAAATTGGCTCAAGTGATAAGACTCTAAAACATCACTGGGATCTATTTACTTTTAGTTTGAAATAAATAAAGTGTTTTAATTTGAAGTAGAAAAAGCCATATTTCAATCCATGTTTGGTTCATATGCTAAATTTTAAATATTAAGGAATAAAGGATACTGTCTTTCCACTAATCTAGGGGATATAAGGTTAATCACTAAAGCAAAAGGAAATTCCCACTAGGTGATTTGTATCAGCACACCTGGTCAAAACTCTTCAGTCTGTATCCAGGGAGAGAGAGTTGGTGACTTAACACCCAGATCGCAGATGCAGCATCTGATCATCCTGTCTTTGGCTGCCTCATTTTGGTCTACAGTAGAACCCATCGGCTCTGAGAAAGTTGGCTGTTCCCTAAGAAGGAATGCAGTGTGCTTAACTGATCATAGACAGCTCAATCTTCAGCAGCGTGGTTAGACCATTTAATTTCTTGAAATTTTTGCTTTGTACACAACTACCTACTGTGATAATCCACTCTGCCTGTTGCCTACCGTGGCTGTATACATAGTGGGGAGTAAAGAAGGCCAGCTGCCACCACTCTCTATGGCTCACATTATACTTATTTGAGTCAATGAGCTCCTCCAGGATTGCATCTTGAAAGTCCTTTCTAACAGCCAGCATGTTCTAGGAGGCAAAGAAGAAAGGCAAACTATTGAAATATTGTGTGCACTGAATGCCATGTACTCTGACCTTTTCATGTGACTTACTACTAGAAACTATTTATGAACTAGGATAAGACCTTTCCCTCATGTTAAAAAATGTAATTGTACATCTCTTCGACATTTTCTAGAATATTTTCTGAGACCTTTTACATTTTCCCAAATGTGCAGATATCTTTGAAGCATAGCAGTTGACTCTCTTTTGAGGCTATTTTACAATGAATGAAACTTTTCTCTGTTTATGGTGAAGAATAGAATACAACAAAACCAACATGAAATTTGAGTACTAGTCAGTGGGAAAGCTTACGGACCAACTAAGTGACTTGGTCCTACACATCATGAAGCAGAAATGATTCAAATTTGCTTTAGCAAAATTATGCAGGCCCGTGTTGTCAAAGACCTTTGGAGTCACTCATGTTGCATTTTTGAATGCCACAGTACTGCTTTAGACCATAAGTAGCATTGATATTGTTTTTGTTGTTGTTCATTTTAATTCATTCTCCACCTCCTTTCTTATAGTAAAAAAGTTTGAGCTGCTCACATAGGACAGATCTTATCATTGTATTTAATAAAAAAGCCAGGACAACCTGAATGAAAAATAATAGAAGTCCTGTATTCTGTTCATAAGACCACCATCCAGCAGTTACCAAGCACCTACCACATGTCAGGCACTGAGTTGTTCACGTGCTTCTTTCCCCTGCGTATATTATAGACTTTACCCAGGAAGCTTTTTAAAATACAGATTCTCAGGACCCATCTCAGACCTGCAGAATCACTGTCTGGTGCTGGGGTCCTGGGCTCACAGCCACCCCCAGAGCCACTTTCACACAGATCACTTAGTTCTTGTAACTGCAAGGCGGTGTTTCGTAGCGTGCTGCACCGGAGGAGACTGACTCACTTTAGCACCTTGCCCAGAGTCAGACGGCTGCCAAGCAGAGGTACCATGACTTAAACTCAGTTCTGTTTCATGCCAAAGCCTATATTTTTCACACTATGTAATAAGCTAAGAGTTTTTCTATTCCGAATGCTACAAAAATGTCATCTTTGTAGGGCGTTGTTTTTTTTTTCTTCTTTCCAAGATTTCTTCGGTATCCTTGGCTGTACTGTGCATTTTGTTCACATGGGAAAATACAAGGATATCCTTTCAGTAAGCATCTCTTATTTTTCAGGATCCTATATCTACCAGCTTCTCCTGCATTTCTCTAATGCTTAAAGTAAAACAAAATAAAAAACATGATGCTCAAACTATCTGCCCTTTCAGATTTTGTTCCTATTGTTTTCCCCACCAGTTCTCAGAAAATATACCCCGACAACTTGTTTTTCTCACACTGGCTCACTTCCTACAAAAAAGGGATATTTAATTTTTATTGTAAAAACAACATATTTATTGGAAAACTGATTACAAAGAAGAAAAAGGCAGTCATAGTATTGTTAATCACTTTTCAGAATAACCAATGCTTGCCTTGTGACATATAGCCCTCCTATTTTTCCATGTTTTTGTATAAATGAAAAAAAATTGGGGTTAAATCATATATTTTGTTTTATAAAGATTTTTATTTATTTATTTATTTTCATTTATTGATTTTAATGAGAGAAGAAAGGGAAGAGAGAGACAGGAACATTGAACTATTTCTGTATGTGCCCTGACGGGATCGAACTGGCAACTTTTGTGCTTCAGGATGATGCTCTAACCAAATGAGCTCTCCATCCAGGGCTGTTTCATAAAGATTTGTATAACTTACTATAATGTATGTGTTTTCTTGCTACCCTTTCATAATTTCTATAAATATAATCTGTTGATATATGCATGGTAGTCTGTTAGATAGAAGGACCACTGTTTAATTAACTAATTCTCTGTTCAAAATTAAAGTTGTTCCAAGTTTTCCACCCTTATAAATAATGCTAAAGTATTCACGAATCTCTGTGACTATTTCCTTAGGATATATTTCCAAATCTAATTACTGAGTCAAAGGATACACTTTTTTAAAGGTTTTTAAAAAATGATTTTACACTCTACCCATTTCATTTGGTGACATGGTCACCAAAGTCTATCAGGATTGCCTTGGAAGCATCTCTTAGAGAAATTCTATCTTCCTTTATTTCCACTGTGGCCCAATAGATGGGATCGCACTATTTCTTTTCACTCTTCCTGGCTTTTTGACTGGTCTGCCTCTGCTTTCTCCTTTGCTAATCCATATTACACATAGTTAACAGTCAGTCTTCACAGAGTGCCACTTTAATATAATCATATATATGCTTATTTGTTCAGAAAATATTTCCTGGATACATAGGTTGTTTGGCTTGTTGAAATTCCAAGACAGCCCATTCTCTTGAGTAACATACGATTTAGGAAGCATAATTGTAATGCAGTATCATAAGAGGTCTGAATAGAAAGTAACGTGAGGACATAAAGAAAAGTTAGTTCATCTTTACATAAATTAACACTGAAGAGGTAGCATATAAGCAGAGAATTAAAGAATAGGTATTTTCCAGGGAAGAAAGACCTTTAAATATTTATATCACTTTTCATATTCCTTGGTCAAGGCTTTCTATGATATGGTTCCAACCTACTTTTAAAATTTTACCATTTGGAACCCCCTTTCATGGAATGGGAGCCACCCTATTTGAATTCATTGGCTATTCCTCACTTTGCCTTAAGCTTTCTGAATTTTGCCTCTGGTTATGTCTGTGAAGTCTAAAGCCTGCAGTGCTTTGCTGTTTTCTTTAAACTCCAAATACTATTCTTCATTTCATGATCTTCTAAGAGTTCATTCCTGTTTCCCCAGCTGGTCGTCATCTGGACTGAATAGAGCTTTTTCTTTAATAGGATTTAATACAGTAGACCTTATATTAATAGCTGTTTTAATACAGGTTACATTTTACCTTCTTAATAGGATAGCAATGGCCATGTCATCTAGACAATTAAAGGCACAGTTTTTATTTCTAAACCCAATTAATACTTTTCCATCCTTATTCCCTCTTAGTAGCATTTGACACTGTTGATTTTTCTTAAAATACATTCTCCCCTTAGCTTCTCATTTTCCCTGCTACTTCCCTGCCACTTCTCAAGACTCTGCCAGGTTCTTGTCTCTTAAATGTCTCTGGTCCTCAAAAGGCTCTCCTAGGTTTCTTTGTTCTCTCATGTCACACCTTCTCCCTGGGCCATGTCATTCAGGTTGGTGGCTTAAATGATCATCATATGCTCATGATGCGGAAGTTTCAATCCTTAGTCCAAAGCCCTTTCTTAGTTTGGGGAGCCATAAATGTGACCTTTGCCACTTGCAGGTTCTGCAGGTACTTCAGCTTCACTGTGTTCAAAATTAAACTTGCATTCGCCTTTTCCTCCCATAATCCCCAGACCCTATCATGGTGGTAGTGGCGGTAATGATGATATTAATTGTTTATACGCTAGTATTGTTCTAAGAGCTTCACGTGCATTAGTTTATTTGATTCTTGGAGGAGGTGTTATCTCCATCGTATGCGTGAGGAAACTGAGGTAGTTAACTAATAGTCCAGGAGTCCCATCTTTTAAATAGCAGAGCTGGGAGTCTGGTTTGTAGAGCCTTTGTCTTAACTACTGTATATCATTAACTCAGTTACTCAAGTCATAATCCTTGGAGTCATTCTTGTCTCACCCTGCTCTGAAATCCCAACCAAGGCCTTTTCATTCTATCTCTTCAATATCTCTCAAATTAATCTTTTTATTCTCACTGTCATTATATCTCCCTTAAATTATCATACAGCTGCTTAGTTGATCTTCCTACTTAACCAATACTTCCTGTACATTGTAGCTGGAACAGCAGGCCTTTTTGTAAATGAGGTTGACAGTGCACGCCAACCTAAGGTGGACACGCAGGCTCTGGAGTCAAGAGACCTGAGTTAGAATCTGGCTTCACCAGGATTAGTAGTGTGACGGGTCAGATTACTTTCCATCAGTAAACCTCAGTTTCATCATCTATAAAATAGGAGTTGTGATAGTACTTACTTTATATGATTTTTTAGGACCTTTGTGAGGATTTACTGCACTCATACATAAAGCATTTAGCGCAGTGCCTGAAAAACAGGAAGCACTCAATAAATGTTACATACAGTACAAATCTGACTATGTCAACTCCCGGTCGCACTCTTCCTGGGTTTCCCAGTGCCCAGGGTTAAATCTACTTTCTTTACCATGATTTACCTGGTCCCTGCTTACCTCCCTGGCCTAAGTTCCCACTTGCTAGGTTGCACCATTTGTCCTGACTGACCTGCTGCCCCTCCCAGCGGGCACTGTACTCTGAGCCCTCACCCCTGCAGCTCAGCTCCTTGTTCGGACTCTCGGTTGCAGCTTAGGTAACACTCCATTCGGAGCCTTCCTAGCTGTCTTAGACTTCTCTGTGCCCTGTGCGAATGCTTTACCTACCACACTTGCCCTATATACTGTAAGTGGTTTTCTTATACTATCACTTGTTTAATTGTCTGTTTGTTCTACGTATTCTGGTTCCAGAGTATCAAGACTGTCTCATTGACATTTTTTATCCCTGGCCTTCATCATAGGCCTGGCATAAAATAAATACCCTTTAAAAATTTGACTCAATCAGCTATTTGGTTGATGTAATTTTCTATTTTGCTAGGTCCCAATAAAGATAGAAAATTCAAATACAAACTTAAAACATAAATATGATGCTATAGTTATAGTAGCACCACAGTGTAATAGAAGAAAATAAGGTGAATAAGGGTTTGAGGTTAGTATACAAAATATGTAAGGTTGGTATATAAATATGTCAGTGTATATGTTACAGGTTAGTATGCAAAATATATATCACCAGGTTCTATAGTCCTATAAAATATGGGTCCAAAAATTGGCCCTGAGCTTTTTGGCACTTTTATCTATAGAGGGAAACTGAATTATATCATTGCAAAGGTCCATAAAATTAAAACCACATGCTCAGAAAAAGTATGATCATTTCTAAAGGACTCGAAAGGAGACTGTCCCATAGGTCCTGACATTGTGTACTGTGTGACCGGTGTCCTCACAGCATCATTATGTTACATATCCCGGAAAGCCTCAGAGCTCTCATCTGCACCGGCTCACAGCACCGTAGGAAGGCAGAACAGGAAAAGCAGTCTCATAGGCAGTCCAAACATTGGACTGCATATGGATTTAGAGGATCTCAATTCTAAAAGTGGTGGAGAGACCTCATGGCCTTTAAACCATTTTCTGCAGATAGTATTTCACTCACTGAGATCTGGGTGAGAATTGATTAGTCTTCCCAAAGCTTCTGTCGTACAGTTATTTTGTATTGTGAGTTAAGTGCAGGTGGCAGGTCCGGGGCTTCACTTGTAGGTAGAGCTGGGAGGAGGATTCTCAAAGAGGGGGAAGTTGAAGAGCCACTGAGATTCACACATGAACGAAGGCTGCCTGATCTCTGACTGAGGTTGACCAGCATGTTCCTCAGAAAACAACTGGCATTTTCATGCTTTGGTGCCCTTGGCACTGCTTAACAGAATGGTGCCTTGCACGTAGCAGACCACTGCCCAAAGCTCAAGCTCAGTCCCTGTCTGTGTGGCCGTTCTGGTCTTGTTTCTTGCTGTGACTCCACATCCTTTCTTCATTCTAGCCATACTTTCTTATGCCATTTCTTTTCCTAAATTGTTCCCAGTCGTCTGGTCCTTCAAGACTGTTCACATGCCTTTTCCACCTAAAGCAACCTCTTGTCCACTCCAGGTTGCTGGGGTTCCCTCTTCTTACTTATCATACTCTATGCATTTGTCTTGGTCACTGCTTTCCCATTCCTTTATAACCATGATTTCTTTCTGTCTCCTTTGGACTCAGAGCTCCTTTAGGGTAGAGACTGTGTCTTACTTGTTTTTGTATTTGAGGCCCTAGAACGGTATTCTGAATATTATACTACACAGTACTCAGTATAGGGTCGTACAGATTTTTGTAGCCAATCTAGCTTCAGCATCTCGTGTATATGTACAGAATGATTAATAATGCCTCCTGACACCTTCAGTCTAGACATCAAACATTTGCAGAAACTAACTCACATGGACCCCTTTATTGCAGCAGAGGTTACATTCATGGCCCTGCTATCTTAAGACAGTCTTCTCCTTTTTTAACTGCGTAAGGATAAAAAGCTGATTTGTTTTGGTTTTCTGTTTGTTTTTTAGACTACTATTAGAAGAGACATACAAGAAGCATGGTATTTGTAAGTTAAATGAACAGGGTCTTATTATTTGACCATGTAAGAGTCAGTGTTTCCCCAGTTTATCAGTGTTTCTCCTCAGTGAGTTTCAGAGGCTGAGGTAATACTAGTGACAGTCATTGCATCCTGTCCCACTTTGCCCCACTGACTTCAGTGGGAGGAGGCCCTTTCCTGAGGCTAGGCGCCGTTTCTCTGACCTCCGCCAGCTGTCATACATGCCTGCGAGTGTGCAGGCAGACCTGGGTGATAATGAGCATGTGTCTTATCACACCATAAAGAAACAGTTCTCAAAGTGTACATTCTTTATTGGTTAGAAGATTAACATTTTCATAGATGAGTGAAAATTATATACATGTATTTTACTTATTTGAAAAACTTGTCTGTGCTTAAATATTGATGTTGTTATAATGTTTAGATATTTTCTTGAGTAATGTGCTGAAACATGTTGATAACTGATACAAGATATGTTTATTTTAAAATCTCAGAATTGCAGAAGAAGCTTTGTAAGTAAAATTTGTGGAATTGCCTCTGAGTGGTAACTTCTGAACACTGTATACTGACTATATAAAGAATATTGTTACATACATTAAGATATCCTGTCAGTTTTCCCTCTGAGGGAAAAAGTGAGAGAATGAGACAGCAGAGGATGCCAGTCGCTGTGCCATCACAGTACTGATTGTGCGGTGGCTTCGCACCAAAGCTTTACATACTTGTAAAAAAAATACACGATTTTCGGTGTGTATGCAAAATGTATGTAACAGTATGCTTTAGTTTCCTGTTCATTTGAAAGTCAAAATTTATTCTCACTGAAGTTGAGATGTTGGCCTGAATCTAAACCCTGTGGATTTTTGAATCCCCAAATTCATCTTAACAGGAACTTATGCTTGCCCTTTGGTTTTATCTAGTATGCAATTTCATTGTGGATTTATTATATTTCTTTTCTGGGTTTGTCCAGAAAAGCTTTACCTTGTTTCTCCTTTATTCTGGGCATGTGTCTATGTCATGAGTTATAAAGGTTGTGGTTTGCCTTTTCTCTTCTGGCTTTATAGATTTTTTTCTTTCTTATTCAAAATACCTTTTCTGAATTTTTTCCAGTTGCTAGAACCTTTTTACATTTTGTTTGTTTGTTTGTTTTTAAATGAATTGATGTTTGTTTTGTGTACTGCAAGGGTAAAACAATACTGACCTTACTGGTGTTTGTGGGCATGCACACATTTGGTGTGTGTGTATGCACACGAACACGCCTATGTGTGTATACATGCAAACCAAGTCCATGTGTCTTTACTTTTTAAAAATATATTCTGTTAAAAAATCAGTCCCATATCAGAATCTATGGGATGCAGCAAAAGCAGTGATAAGAGGGAAGTTCATATCACTTCAGGCATATATGAACAAACAAGAGAGAGCCCAAGTAAACCACTTAACTTCACACCTTAAGGAACTAGAAAAAGAAGAACAAAGACAACCCAAAACCAGCCGAAGAAAGGAGATAATAAAAATCAGAGCAGAAATAAATGAAATAGAGAACAGAAAAACTATAGAAAAAATTAATAGAACAAGGAGCTGGTTCTTTGAAAAGATCAACAAAATTGACAAACCCTTGGCAAGACTTACCAAGGAAAAAAGAGAAAGAACTCATATAAACAAAATCCAAAATGAAAGAGGAGAAATCACCACGGACACTGTAGATATACAAAGAATTATTGTAGAATACTATGAAAAACATTATGCCACTAAATTCAACAACCTAGAAGAAATGGATAAATTCCTAGAACAATACAACCTTCCTAGACTGAGTCATGAAGAAGCAGAAAGCCTAAACAGACCTATTAGTAGAGAAGAAATAGAAAAAACCATTAAAAACCTCCCCCAAAATAAAAGTCTAGGCCCAGACGGCTATACCAGCGAATTTTATCCAACATTCAAAGAAGACTTGGTTCTTATTCTACTCAAAGTCTTCCAAAAAATTGAAGAAGAAGCAATACTTCCAAACACATTTTATGAGGCCAACATAACCCTCATCCCAAAACCAGGCAAGGATGGCACAAAAAAAGAAAACTACAGACCAATATCTCTAATGAATACAGATGCTAAAATACTAAACGAAATACTAGCAAATCGAATACAACAACATGTTAAAAAAATAATACATCATGATCAAGTGGGATTCATCCCAGAATCTCAAGGATGGTTCAACATACGTAAAAAGGTTAATGTAATACACCATATCAACAAAACAAAGAACAAAAACCACATGATCTTATCAATAGATGCAGAAAAGGCTTTCGATAAAATACAACACAATTTTATGTTTAAGACTCTCAACAAAATGGGTATAGAAGGAAAATATCTCAACATGATAAAGGCCATATATGATAAACCATCAGCTAACATCATATTAAATGGCACAAAACTGAAGGCTTTCCCCCTTAAATCAGGAACAAGACAGGGTTGTCCACTCTCTCCACTCTTATTTAATGTGGTACTAGAGGTTCTAGCCAGAGCAATCAGACAAGACAAAGAAATAAAAGGCATCCATATCGGAAAAGAAGAAGTAAAGGTATCACTTTTTGCAGATGATATGACCCTACACATCGAAAACCCCAAAGAATCCACAAAAAGACTACTAGAAACAATAAGCCAATACAGTAAGGTCGCAGGATACAAAATTAACATACAGAAGTCAATAGCCTTTCTATATGCCAACAATGAAACAACTGAGAAGGAACTCAAAAGAATAATCCCCTTCACGATTGCAACAAAAAAAATAAAATACCTAGGAATAAACATAACAAAGAATGTAAAGGACTTATATAATGAAAACTATAAACCATTGTTAAGGGAAATCGAAAAAGATATAATGAGATGGAAGAATATTCCTCATTCTTGGTTAGGAAGAATAAATATAATCAAGATGGCCATATTACCCAAAGCAATATACAAATTTAATGCAATTCCCATCAAAATTCCAATGACATTTTTTAAAGAAATGGAGCAAAAAATCATTAGATTTATATGGAACTATAAAAAACCCCGAATAGCCAAAGCAATCCTAAAGAAAAAGAATGAAGCTGGGGGCATTACAATACCTGACTTCAAACTATATTATAGAGCCACAACAATCAAAACAGCATGGCATTGGCAGAAAAATAGACACTCAGACCAATGGAACAGAATAGAAAACCCAGAAATAAAACCACATATATATAGTCAAATAATTTTTGATAAAGGGGCCAACAACACACAATGGAGAAAAGAAAGCCTCTTCAATAAATGGTGCTGGGAAAACTGGAAAGCCACATGCAAAAGAATGAAACTGGACTACAGTCTGTCCCCCTGTACTAAGATTAACTCAAAATGGATCAAAGATCTAAACATAAGACCTGAAACAAATAAGTACATAGAAGAAGACATAGGTACTCAACTCATGGACCTGGGTTTTAGAGCATTTTATGAATTTGAGTCCAAAGGCAAGAGAAGTGAAGGCAAAAATTAATGAATGGGACTACATCAGACTAAGAAGTTTTTGCTCAGCAAGAGAAACTGATAACAAAATAAACAGACAGCCAACTAAATGGGAAATGATATTTTCAAACAACAGCTCAGATAAGGGCCTAATATCCAAAATATACAAAGAACTCATAAAACTCAACAACAAACAAACAATGCAATAAAAAAATGGGAAGAGGACATGAACAGACACTTCTCCCAGGAAGAAATACAAATGGCCAACAGATATATGAAAAGATGCTCATCTTCTTTAGTTATTAGAGAAATGCAAATCAAAACGGCAATGAGATACCACCTCACACCTGTTCAATTAGCTGTTATTAGCAAGTCAGGTAATAGCAAATGTTGGAGAGGCTGTGGAGAAAAAGGAACCCTCATCCACTGTTGGTGGGAATGTAAAGTAGTACAACCATTATGGAAGAAAGTATGGTGGTTCCTCAAAAAACTGAAAATAGAACTACCTTATGACCCAGCAATCCCTCTACTGGGTATATACCCCAAAAACTCAGAAACATTGATACATAAAGACACATGCAGCCCCATGTTCATTGCAGCATTGTTCACAGTGGCCAGGACATGGAAACAACCAAAAAGCCCGTCAATAGATGACTGGATAAAGAAGATGTGGCACATATACACTATGGAATACTACTCAGCCATAAGAAATGATGACATCGGATCATTTACAGCAAAATGGTGGAATCTTGATAACATTATACGAAGTGAAATAAGTAAATCAGAAAAAACCAGGAACTGCATTATTCCATACGTAGGTGGGACATAAAAGTGAGACTAAGAGACATTGATAAGAGTGTGGTGGTTACGGGGCGGGGAGGGGGGACAGGGAAAGGGAGAGGGAGAGGGGCACAAAGAAAACTAGAAAGAAGGTGACAGAGGACAATCTGACTTTGGGTAATGGGTTTGCAACATAATTGAATGACAAGATAACCTGGATATGTTATCTTTGAATATATGTATCCTGATTTATTGATGTCGCCCCATTAAAAAATAAAATTATTAAAAAAAAATTAGTCCCAGAAGAACATGAAACTAAATAAATTATTTACTTATTAACGTTGAAAGATGTTGGAACAGCTTTCTAAAATGAGTTGTTTCTTCCATTTTATTCTGCATGATTTATATATAATATAAATAATAAAACAATTATAATAATATAAAATTATTATATGTCTATATTATATAGCATGTTATTATATATATATTACAACACAGGCACCCTGCACTTACTTTCTGATTGCTACAAGCACCCAAACTCACTTTGTCATAGAGTCTGGGCTGAGCAAAACTAGTCCTGGTACAGTTATCACAAGCTGGCTGCTCTGTACTGCATGAAGCACAAGATGTTGAAAGTATGTTAGTGACTTTCCAGTTCCCCTGCTTTCTCCTAACAAAGTTCTGTGGGAGATGAGAGCATTAGATTTGACCACATGGACCAAATTCCAAGTATTCTCCAACTTGGTAAAATTACTGACTTGGAGAAGCTGTCAAAGCGGCAGAAACACAGCATGCCTATTGTAGTGATAATGTAAATACTTTCCATCGTTGCTTAGTCATCTTTTTCATAGGCAATGATAATTGAACGGTAAATTAAAGTAATATACCCAATAAGTAATAATGTAGATTATTTCTCAGTAATCTACAATGTGTTGGATTCTTTTAATTCTAATATTTTACATGAAAAGAATTTGTCTTAAATCTGACAAGTGTCACGTTTGTGCTCTTCTTTGTCTTTTTTATTCTCTGTTCATGTTACATATCTGTTTGTAGTGACTAAAATACTTTTCTAACAAATAACTTGAGTGCTATTATCTGAACGTTTGTGATTCCTTTTTATTATGTATAACATATTTTAAAAGATTACAGAACATCAGGATTTTTAGACTTTGAAACAAACCAGCCTTTGCTACTGTGAGGTTGCTATATGATTTCTTAGATGTTAAATGTGAGATATTTGTGTTTAGCATTGTTTGCTGTATCTGAAGGTTAATAGCTGCTTTTTTGGCAGATTTTATCTGCCTAAACTCTTTATTCTTTGGATTAATTTTGCATTGTATAGGTGTAGTCTGAAAGTAGCTTGGGGCTCCATGTAAAAACTTTGACAGAACTTTTAATTATGAAAGCTTTAAATTCCTGTATTTATAGTTTATGATTTACATCTTCCCTGTTTCCTCATAGATTTGAAATGGCCTTTAGCAGAAGATAAAATAAGGAAAACATGGCTCACAATGCCCAAGTCAGGTATGAAAGTATGTGTGCATAGGGCTTTATAATCAAAGCTAAGAAAAGCTGCTGTAGACAAATGTGAACCTCAGCAGTGACCTTAGAAGCCAAGGTCTTCCTATAGTTGACTCATTGCGTTAAGTTCTTGGCAGTGGCATCGAGTTGATTTATAGCAGAAGAGAAAGTGTTAGTGCCTTTCCTAGGCACAGTTATTCACTGCTCTTGAGTAGCAGGTCTGAGTTTAGTTAATCAGCATTCCTCAAATCTAGACAGCAAACTATTCTGATTTTTGCCGACTGCTCTTAGATGTCTTTTTTTTTTTTTTTTTTTTGTATTTTTCTGAAGTTGGAAATGGGGAGGCAGTCAGACAGACTCCCGCATGCACCCGACCGGGATCCACCTGGCACACCCACCAGGGGGCGATGCTCTGCCCATCTGGGGCATCGCTCTGTTGCAACCAGAGCCATTCTAGTGCCTGAGGCAGAAGCCATGGAGCCATCCTCAGTGCCCGGGCCAACTTTCCTCCAATGGAGCCTTGGCTGCGGGAGGGGAAGAGAGAGACAGAGAGGAAGGAGAGGGGGAGGGGTGGAGAAGCAGATGGGTACTTCTCCTGTGTGCCCTGGCCGAGAATCGAACCCGGGACTCCTGCACGCCAGGCCAACGCTCTACCACTGAGCCAACCAGCTAGGGCCTAGACGTCATTTTTATAAAAGATCTACCACTTGGCCATGATATGCTTCCACTCAGGAGAGGAACTTGTCACTACTGGTATGCATACATGGAAAGCACAGGCAACCCTCACTTAACATTTCCAGTAGCTTCTTCGAACTATTGCAGAATAATATTTAACAAATATAACAAACCAATTTTATCATAGACTAATTGATATAAACAAGGGTTAAGTTCCAATAGCTTCTTACCAATGTCATAAGGAAATGACAAACAAAATGACATTATTTGAGGACCTGCTATACTCTGAACATTTTTTTCTGGGTCATAAGACTTACTTTCATCTAGAACAGATTTTTTTTTTTTTTATGCTAGAGGGACAGGAAGGGAGAGAGATGAAAGGCATCAGCATATAGTTGCGGCACTTTAGTTGTTCATCGATTGCTTTTCATACATGCCATGACCTCGGGGCTCCAGCCAAGCCATTGACCTCTTGCACAAGCCAGCAACCTTTCGGCTCAAGCCAGCGACCATGGGGTCATGTCGATGATCCCATGCTCAAGTCTGCAACCCTGTGCTCAAGCTGGTGAACTTGCACCTAAGCTAAATGAGCCCGTGCCAAGTTGGTGACCTCGGGGTTTCAAACCTGGGACTTTAGCATCCCAGGTTGACGCTCTATCCACTGAACCACCCACAAGTCAGGGTAGAACAGAATTTTAGCAACCACATTAGGTTTATAATAGTAAATCCAAACAAAGTTTCCAAACAGTTTACCAATTAGCTTTTTTTTGTTAATTATTTGTAAGTAATCTTTTTGATCAGTAAAAACATCATTAACATGTTGGGTCCTTTAGTAATTCAAGTAGATTGTAGCCATCCCTTATGTTACTAAATCCGTCATGATGAATGCTTATATTTTAATACAGATGCTCCTTGACTTTTGAAGTGTTGACCCTTTTGTAATTTATTATATCACTTTTGTACCATCGCAAAGTCAAGAAATTCTAAGTTGAACTACTTCACAGTGGATATTGGTAAGAACTGAAATTAGGAAAGACTTGATAGGAAACACTGACTTCTCTTTAGACTTGACAGATAAACAGATTTTACAAAGAGGGAAACATAAAGTTTGTCCTATATATCATTAAAATTGTGCTTATTAAAGGTGTTTATATTTAAATAGTCTAAAGAAAATGTCTTTTTAAAAAATGCATATAGTCAATCTTAGGTAAGGCCTGTATTCTGTGGTTAATACTGTGCAATCAAGCCATGCTGGTAACAGCATCAGAATAAAAATTTATGATGAATCCATCTGTATGCCTACATTGATCAAGTGCATAGTAGAGAAGAGTGGTAGTGAGCGGCAGAGTAAGGGGAGAGTGTAGGGAACGGACCTCGACTTAGGCTTTGAGGAATGGTAGGATTTGATTTGATGCAGCAGTTAGAATAGTACAGTCTGTGTTGGGAGACCCAGCAGTGGAGGTGGCTTCATTGGAGTCCAGAGTTACCCTTTTTAAGGGTAAGACCTATAGTTAGAGAGGTAGTCTTAGTTGTCATGAATTTTCATTTCTAACAAAGTAGAAAGAAAAGGGAATCAGAAATAGTGGGAGTTGTGAAGACAGTATGTATGACTTTACTTTGTGACTGGTGACTAAATTATTCCCTTCTTAGTATTCCGAGAGAGTTAATGATATTTCTAAGCAGTTTACTACTTTGTTCTGAGATAAAATAAGATCTGTTGGCTTTGTCATTGTTAGAGTCATCCCCAAATAGTCTTCTTTTGAGATTTCTGTGTTAATTATGTTCAGGTCAAAAGAAGACTCAGTAAAAGTAATTGCGTCTCATGTTTTTTTATATCTTTTAATCCACAAGTGAGGTATTTACAGACTGTATAATGGCATATAGTAGGAAAACGCATGATTCATCCTAATTATAAAGCTTTTTCTTAGGAAAGAGTCCTTGGAAAGTCTTATTTCTCTTTTTACAAATGACTTTGAGACTTTTTTAAAAATTTTGTCTTTTTTGTATATGGCTTTAAAATGGTTATAATTTTATATTTGCACATTTTGACTTGATATTAATTAATCTCTTTCAGCAGTATTGGCCTGTTTGCAATTCTCTAAAACACCAGCAATGTATCTGAAATTCTAGGTGCCAATAGAATCTTTGGATATAAAGTCTGAGAAGAGTCCTGAGTATAGCAATTGGAATGTTCTGCTGACCTTACAGAGAATAGGTTCACAGGAGTGGGGGTGCCAGAGCCAGACTTGAGTGGAATGAATATTGACGTAAGTAGAGCTAAGAACGCGTGGTGATTCGTGCAGGGAGTTTGCTGATAAAAGACAGGGGAGAGTTTGGGTAGCGGAGGAAGCCGCCTCAGGGACAATTTAGGGAGGTATTTGTAAAGGTGAAGAAAATGCAATAGAGGAAAAGCTGAAAGTGAAGTGGAATAATGATGGAGCAAAGTTCCTGAGACGTTAGGGGGGATAGAAACAAAGGCAAGGGAATTACTCATTTCCTAAGGCAAGGCTGAACATGCATACATATTTTGGTTTGCGGTGTACGTGGTGAGAAAGTGAGGGATTATTTGATTGGAAGACTGTTCACTTTTCAAATTAGAGGTTATATAATCTGATGGTGATGGTGGGGTGAGTACAGGACAGGCTGATCAATGAGAGTTTAGAATAATTGCTTTGGAAATAAGAAAGCTGATGAAAACAACTAAAAGCATCGCTGAGCTCTCTAACAGGCCCAGTCGGACTTCCCACCACAGCCTTAAAGCTCCATCCGAAGTGGTGACTCACGTTGCCTGTTCTGGCCTCACCCTTGTCACCACCTGCAGCACTCCCATTTCTTCTGCCTTTGCTCACATCTACCTGTTCATTTACGCCCAGCTCAGGTACGTAATTTCCTGATCTGTTCAGCAGGAAGTGCTGTCAGCCCCCCTCCAGTGTTCTACAGCGGTTGAACCACTCTTAAGAATCACAAAATTTGCAAATATATTTTATTGTTCTTTCTAGATTGTAATTCCCTTTGGAGCAAGAGTCATAGGTTTGTTAGTGTCTGTGTCTCTGTTTCCTCTCTCTGCCTAGGGCATTGCTGCTATATTGTTCAGTAAATATTGAATTAATAAATTAATGAATGAGCATATCCACTACAACCAGATTGTATAAGAGCAATTGACCTCTGTAGGAAGGTAGTTTGTCAGAATTCTTTATTAGGTTAATAATACACAGACATCAATTAAGAATATTATTTTGTGTATATATTTAACTTCCCTTTCACAATAGCAGTGAAGTACATTATACTTGTGGATGATTCATCTAACTTGGTGGCACACAGTTTTACAGTTTTTAGTATTTGAAAGCCCATACTAGGCACAGTCTCTATGTGTCCAGCTTCTTTTATTATGCAGCTTTTATGTTGGCTTTTCTAATGATAAAGATGCTAATGCCAGTAATATACTCACACACTCAAAAATTAGACTTCTTTTTTAAATTCCTTTTTTGTTTTGCACTCAGTGACTCATTGTGCTATGCTGAAGGAACTTTGTGTACATGAGCATCTTATGCTGCTGGCCCTACAAGGTTTGGCTAGAAGAGGAAAACTCGTGATGAAAACAACAGAGGCAGCAATTACAGGAAATGGCAATGTTCGACTTAGCAGAGTCTGAGTGAGCAGGCCTGAGGACTCTGAGCTATGTAAGGCCTTGTTCCCAGTGTCTAGGAGCTCATAACATTTTCCTAAATTGAAGATTGCTGCTCTCTTATAAAGGTCATCCTCTTTTATATCATTTGAGAATTTTTAATAATTCAGGTATTTGTGTTCTGATAATTTTTTTTGCCCTATGAGCCAGTTCATTTTACTTACACTCTAATTATTTCTGTGAAGTTTTTATCTAAAGTATTGGCTTACAAATTTAAGATAAATTAGCCAACAGATGTAACTACTTATAGGGTATTAATTTGAAGGACATTATTGTGGCTTTTTGTTAAAATAAAACTCAGTATTTAGATCTTAATTTGTATTACAGAACTTTATTTGGAATTATCCATTTGAGTTTCTCAGATGCTTCTAAATGTATCCTTTGCCATTTTGAGTATAGAGATACAAGTGGCAACCATAACTCAAATTCCATGTCTACAAACTCCAGGACCGTGAACTTCATTGTTTCACTGAAGTGCAATGAAGAGTAGTCTTCCACATTCCCACAACAGTACAGCCTGTCCTCTGGCTGACATTGCCCCACCCGATCCATCCACTTATGTGCAAGGTATCCCGCCTCAACCCCAGGACAGTCTCTGGGAAGATAAACATACTCTCACCTTGGGGAATGGTGTTCAGGACAGATAACATTCTTAAATTCTAGGTTTGTCTGCTGAGCTTTTCCAGAGTGGGACAGTGCATTATCAAATGGAATGAGTAAAATGCAGAGAAAAGAGGAAGAGGAGTCTTGCCAAGCAAACTGTCATCATTTCTGTGGCAGTTTCTGCCCGTGCTGTTAAATTTCCATTCATTGCCTTCTTTAGATGCCTATGTATTGATATATATATATATATATATATATATATATATATATATGTAAAATAATTTCAGTAGCGAAAAAAACAAAAAACCAATGGTGAAATCCTGAGTGATTTTTCAAACAGGACACCATATATGTAGGGGTATTTGAAATGAGCATGAAGATGAGAGAAAAGGGGCAGTTACTGTAGCTATTTTCTCCATAATGTTTCCTCCTGCTGTCAGCTAGTGTCCCCTTTCCCTGAATTCCTGTAGCAGTCTGGCTGTGCTTCTGTTATTAAGACACCTCAGTTTGTGTTGTAGTTGCATACATAGACCTCACTTCTCTATACTATTAGCCTGTTGCCTAACCTGCTCTTGCTTCTTTCTCAGCTCTCAGTACGTACAGCAAACAGCTTTGTTGCTGCAGTTCTTGTTAATGATTGTTGTTAGCCAAGTCATATGTAGAATGGTTTTATAATATTGAAGAGGACTTTTTGGTGATTTTAGTGAATCCATTTAAGATATGTTTTGTAGTTATAGATGCCACAGTCTTAAAAAAAAGGTTCAAGAAGATCTCTGCTTTGTATAGTGTACAGATTGATAGTACATGGCCATACAAACTCTGACAGTATTCTGGAAGGTTCTCTGGATTTCTTATTGTAATTCTCTAGTTTATTGTCTGTAATCGGACAGTGTCTTTTCCAGGTGACAGAATTTGGTCATAGTTGCTGATGCAGCTTAGAAAAAAATCTTTCCATGATGATAATTAGTCTGATTTTTCTTTCTTTTTCTTTTTTTCTTTTTTATTCAGTGAGAGGAGAGGAGGCAGAGACAGACTCCCACATGTGCCCCAGCCATCTGGCGAGCCCACTAGGGGAAGATGCTTTGCCTGTCTAAGGCATTGCTCCTTTGCTTAGCAACCTAGCTCTTCTTAGCACCTGAGGCAGAGACCATTGAGCCATCCTCAGCACCCAGGGTCAACTAGCTCCAGTTGAACCATGGCTGCAGGACAGGAAGAGAGAGAGAGAGAGAGAGGCGGGGGGAGGAGTGCAGTGAAGAAGCAGATGGGCGCTTCTCCTGTGTGCCCTGACTGGGATTTGAACCCAGGAACATCCATACACTGGGCTGATGCTCTACCACTGAGCCAACCAGCCAGGGCCTGATTTTTTTTCTGTTCTAAGGTCATCAGACCTCTGTAATATTATAATTCATGAGAACTGGCTCTGACATTCGAGACTCTAATATAAAAGTCTTTTGACTTCAGTCATGTCCTTTGCTCCTCAGGCGCATCATGAAGCATCAGTGATCTTTCCGACAGTGTTATTTGGTACCCATGAACTGGGGGTGGGAAATGAAGAACCAGTTGCTGTCCTAATAAGAAGGAACCAACATCATTCTATTTCAGAAACTCTAGTCTTCCTTAAAGGACATGAATAAAGGTAAAACTTTAGGTATGAGAGTGACTTTGTAATGGACAAGCTACAATGTCTATAAAAGAAATATGGGATAAAATAAAAAATCTCAATCATGAGGGGATGGGTCATTTTTCAAACAACCACCCCTGTGTTGCCTTTATTAAAACATAACCATCTCTTGATCTCACACCTCTTCCCTGTTGCCCTTAAGTGAAAGCTGTTTATTGTTATATCTTATTACCTTTTAATCTTCTTTATTCACCTCTAACTTATGCATTTTGGAGTTGGGGGGAAAATCCTGATTTCTTGGAGCACTTTACTCTCTTAGATGTCAGTCGCCACTTCTCTACATCCTTTGCCCCAGCCCTCATTCCCCGGAGGGAGGGAACAGCCCATGGCTCAGCCCTTCATTCCGTCCCTGGTCTAGCCATCCTCTTAGCTAGCTTCACCATCTACAGTGACACATTTAGCCCAGTTCCTTGACCTCCCCATTGTCCACACTACTTCATACTTTGAATTTTGTCTTCTGATCTCCCTATTAAATGTTAAATTTAAACATCTCGTACTCTGACCATAGTCTCATATATTACAGCTGCCAAGAAGTTATTCTCCTTGTAGCTGTTCTTTACTCTCATTAAGATCTCTCTTCCCTTAATGCCTTTATTCTTTTTCTCCATTCATAATCATCCTCCTGCTTTCCCTTTTTTCTCTCATCCCAGTTATACTCTGTGGCTCATCCTTTAAAACCCTGCTCTTGTCAGTATCCTCAACACCTTTGCCCTATTGTCCACAGCTGGTAGAGGTCCTGGGTCTTGCCAGCTGCTGCCTCCTCTATACTTGCACTGGCTTACAGCTCTGTTGGAGAAAATTCCCCAAGTCGTTCAGATTACTGCCAAAATCAATTCTTGGTTGCTATATTAATTATCTGTGGCTGCTGCAACAAATGACCACAAACTGGGATGATTTAAAACAATAGAAATTTATTCTTCCACAGTCTGGAATTTAAAAGCCTGAAATGAAGGTGTCAGTAACCACACTCCTCTCTGAAGTCTCTAGGGAGGAATCCTGCCCTGGCTTTTCTAGCTTTAGTGGTTGCCAGCAATCGTTGGCATTCATTGGCTTGTGGTAACACAGCTCCAGTCTGTGCCCGCATCTCCACATGGCCTTCTTTCCTATGTCCTCCTCTTACAAGGGTGCCCTAATACTGTATTTAGGGCCCACCCTAATCTAGTACAACCTCATCACAACTAATACATCCCTGAACACCCTATTTCCAGATAAGACCACATTCTGATGTTCCAATGGACATGAGTTGGGGGGGAGGGTAATGACACACTTTTCAATCCAGTATAGTTGCTGATCTCTACAGGACTGTCAATGCTACATATAAATTTCAAGCCTCCCTGCCCATCTTTAGCACTCCAGCTCTCCCCCCCCACCTATTTCTTTTACAAAGAAATCAGATGCCATCAAACCAGAACCCCCTTCTCTTTCTTCAAACCTGCAGATTACCTGAGTCTGCATTCATTATTCCTTTCTGTTGTAATGAAAGAGATCATCCTCCTGTCTAAAATTTTTTTTTCTGCCTCCTCCACGCTGAATCCCATACCCTCCTGCCTCCTCAGGAAACCTCCCTCTAAACTGGGCCCCCTCCTTTTTTTTTTTTTACCACATCGTTGAGCTTACTAATGGTTACTTGCCTTCAGTACTTAATGTCATTCAGATATCTTTAATCTTAAAAAAGAAAAGACAAAAAACTGTACAGCTACATGGGAATGTTTTGTTGTCTCTGCCCCTGCCTACTCTAGCTTTCATATCACCTCTTTCTCCCCCACAGACACGGGCTCTGTCACCACATCCTTATCCCCGATCACCTCTCAGACCTTTGTAGTCAGTCCCCCACCCCTTGTGCTCCACGGAACCTGAACAGTCTTTCCAGTGACTGCCTGCTTGTGAAACCCAGATCTTGTCCCTTCTTGCTCTGCCACTAACACTGGACCCTGAGGGACAGCCCATTCCTCTAAACGTTCCTCGCCTTAAGGGGAATTGAGGGAGAATTGCAAAGAGAAAAACTAGATAGAACTGGGAAACTTCTGAAATTGCCCAGTTCTAAGATTGGATGATTTTTTGAGATTTTAGGAACTTCAGTTCTCTATGTTTATACAATGTTTAGGCAATTTGTGGTTATTTAAACAGGGTAGTGATTTAAAAAAAATAATGTTGAGACTACAGAATACAACATCTTTCTCATGCGGTTACTGTAATTTCAAAGAGATTATTTTTAGTAACTGTATTTGTTATTATAAAATTTCTCAGAAATAGGAAACACACCAGGGAAACTTTAAATAGAAACTTACTGCAGAGAGCTTTAAATTCTAAGATCTGAAGATACAGACTTTGGTGTATAAAGTTATGTTTTGAAGTTCTGAAGTCTGAAAAATTCTCTTGTATTACAAGATTTTTATATCTGTAAAAATTATCCAATTTAATTTTTCAAAAAGAGAAGGATGACAAAGTAATAATGTAAGAGGAAATGGAAACTAAACGGTATAAAAGAGTTAAACAAAACTTGAATAGTTTACAGTTTCGTCCCTTTCCTAAAATATCTGTTGTATGAAGGACTCAGTTTATGGTAAACAGTTTTTTCCCAAAAGCTCTCCTTTTAGATAAATATGATAGTTTACGTCTATTAGAAGTGGAGCAATTTGATTTTATCCAAGAACAATGTTTAAGAGATAACTGGCTAGTCTTTAAGGTGTTGTAGTCATTCCAAATGTCCCCCAGTCTTCCTAGCCTAAAGATTCAAATGATGTCATGTTAATACCAAGAAATTCGTGTGCTGGTGCCCCCTCTAGCCTGGGTGCTGAACTCCAGCATCTGTCTCCAAGTGCCAGCCAGTAATTTCCAAGTATTTCAGTCTCATAGGTTCTGACCTGCTCGTAGAAGTCTATCTGGAATCCATTCCATGCAGGGGAGCCACTTTGACCAGGTCATCTCATGGCTGGCACGAGCTGTGAGACACTGCGTCACTGTAGGGCATGGCTTCATGTGCTCCCCAAGTCACAACCCTACCCCCCAAGGGTTAAGTGGCCCTGTACTTCCTCTGTCCTGATAGAAGTCTCTCCTGGCAAGAGTGCTTTCAGCTTTTAATTAGAATCTTCTCTCTCCCTGACACTAAGACCTACTCCTAAGGGGGAAAAACCTTGCCTTCCTCTTCTGCTCTTTTTAACCAATTTCTGCTCCTGTGTCCCGGCCCCGAGCATCATCTGCAGAGGCCTCTTTGTACTTCCATGCTATTCATACACATAAATGGGGTGGGCAGGAAGTAGAGTGGATGAAAGTTACACGAGATACCAGCACTGCTGTCTGAAGCCAAAGCTCCAGGATTCAAACTCTCCTTTCCTTTTAGTCCCTCTGCCCACTTTAGTTCTGTCCAGCTGTAGCAGATTAGTAAAACTCCCAGTGAAATCCAGTCACATAAAACTGCAGAAGTCTTCAAAGTTGTTACAAAAATCTTCCCTTTCCAATATGAATTGCTACCAACTTGACAGTAAAGCAAGATTTTGGTAAACAGTACATTTTGTAAATCCTACAAATTGGTTCTTTGGCAGTTGGATCCTTTTACAAATTGGCTTGCTTTCCAGTTCATCAGATATTAAATCTCAGGTTCACCTGGGACTTCCTATTGCCATAGCTCTTTCATGACAGTGAGCTTCAGAACACTCCTAAAATATTATGTAATGTCTTCCAATTGAAATAATTGTTCCACATTTTATTTTATTGAGAACAAAATGTGTCACTCTGGGGTTTATAATCAATGTATGCAACACAGTTACAACAGTTCTCTTAGGATATAGTGTTAGAGTAGTCTGCAACATAGCTGGATGCTGACCTTGTTTTAATTAAGTTTTAATTGGATGAATTAAGAAAAGAGTGGTAACTGGAATATATATATTTATCCTAAGCCTGGAGAATAATTAAGGGGTGCTATGTTCAGGGGAAAAGACATCGATACAACTAAAAATAAAAGCTATTTTATCTTTGTTATTCAGAGCACATTAAAGTATTTAACTATGAAGGATGAATTTTTACCCAGTATTTGTAGTGCCCTTTGGGTCTGTTGTTGCTCTTACATGTTTTTGTGTCCCTTCTGTTAGAATTTGACAAATATTTTAGTTAAGGGCCAGGGTTCTTTTTTCTGTTTATCCAGCATTTGAAAAGGGTCCCTTGTAATAAACCCAGTATCCAAGAGGTGATTCAGGCTAAGTGTTCTGCCTTCTGTATGACATTTTCTGTTTTATTTTATTGAATTGTTTGTTTTGAAACAGGTGATAATTTTGTTTCCCCATGAGCTGGAAAAGTTCAAGGGCAAGTGCCTTCAGTACTGCCCTTCTGGTACATTTCATTTCACTTATATAATCATTCTACTCAGACTTTATCTAGAGATGTTTGGAACCTGCTGTGTCTATAAGAGTTCTGGGTTCTTCTGCCCAGGAAGGGCCTTCTTCCAAACAAACTCCTCATGATTCTAGAATATTTGTGGGTAAAGAAGATGTGGCTTAAAACATTACTTAAAAATAGTTTTTGCCAACTGTTTACTTTCCACCCTTGACCTTATAATATTCGAGGGCTTTTGAGAGATTGCTTTTTAGATAGGAAGAAAGATAGCTGCTTAGTTATTCTTTGCGAAAGCTAAATTTATAGGTGGAAAAATCAGTTGATTTTTTAAAAGAAGTGAAGAATGCATTAGAAAGAATAAGAGATTGGATTTGCCCTGCCAAGAGGCAATATTTTATTACCCACTCTTATATGAAGGTGGGCCTACTACATATTATAGGAGTAATGAGGTATGGCTCATACACAAAAGAGGGAAATTAACAGTCAAATTTCCAGTTTACTTTGGAATGGAAACGAAATTAAAACAAATCATCTTATGTTTCACTGTTTGAAATTCAGTTAAGAGTTTTAGGAACTAATTATCTAGCAGCAGGTAGTAACACGTAAATATATTAATTATACGTAGAAAACTCAGATACTCAAGGGTTAGGTCAATTTATTTTTATACAAACAAGGTTCAAGGGCACCAAATATATTAAAATAAGGAAAAATAATAAGTGCTAATAAATCATCAAGGATGTGCCTGGCCAGAGCTAATTAATATGCCATCTATTACTTGTCTAGGTATCACAAATGAAATACACTATGACAACTATATGATTTGTAACATGCTGTGATGTTACGGGTTTAATGTGTAAAGTTTTTCCTTTTTAGTCCTTCAATTTAGAGATAAAATTGGACAGCTGATACGCAGTTTGCTTTGCATTTATCAATCAGCAGATAGAAGAGTGCTACTTTCACAGTTTAGGGCATCATAAAAACAGTTTATATAACTAACATATATTATCCATATAACTATAGAAGAAAAAATGTTATTACTTTCCACACTAGAGTGTGGTGGTCAACTTGTTAAACTATCCCCATCACATCTGTGAAATAAGGATACCTGCCTCGTAGGATTATTGTCAGGAACAAATGATAAAATCTGTGTAAAGCAGTGGTCCCCAACCTTTTTTGGGCCACAAACCAGTTTAATGTCAGAAAATATTTTCATGGACCAGCCTTTAGGGTGGGACGGATAAATGTATCACATGACCGAGACAAGTGTCAAGAGTGAGTCTTAGACGGATGTAACAGAGGGAATCTGATCATTTTTTAAAAATAAAACATCGTTCAGACTTAAATATAAATAAAATGGAAATAATGTTAAGTTATTTATTCTTTCTCTGCAGACCAGTACCAAATGGCCCGTGACCAGTACCGGTCCGCAGCCCGGGGGTTGGGGACCACTGGTGTAAAGGGCTTATCCCAGTACCTGGACCACACTTAGTAATTCCATAAATATGTCATTATAATAATTACTAATTATCTGTTCAAGTAAAGATTTCAGCTGCCTCACTTTGAGTTTAGCATTTAAATTAAATAGGAAATTTAGGTTGCATCATTTAAAGTCATCAAGTGAAAGTCCTGTTGGAACTATTTTTTATTGCATTAAGTATTACTAATTTTTAAATTTAGGTTACCATCATCTACAAGCATGAAAGAACAGTGTTTTATATGCAGGTGTTATATTTGGAATGTTAGGGTAACTGATAGAGAAAATAATCATTTCTACAGCAGTTTATTGAGCACCTGCTATCACCAGACCCTGACACTACAATAGTTAATAAAGCATAGACCTGTCTTCCCTAATAGCCTACAGTATAGGTAGTTAGGGAGACAAACATGGGAATAAATAATACACTATGCCACTTCTCTCTCTCTCTCTTTCTGCCTTAAATACCCCATTTAGCATAAGATGGATAACCTGTACACCTTGAAAACTGGGCTTGCTGTTTACTTTTCTTAGAAATTTCTCTTGGCAGCTCTTGGGGGAAGGGCTCATTGACATGGAGAACAGTATGGTGATTGGCAGGGGTGGGGGGCATGTTGGGGTTGTAGGAGAAGGTATGAGGGGATAAATAGTGATGGAAAAAGACTTAAGGGAGAGTGAACACACAATACGGTGTGCAGAGATGTGTTGTAGAATTGTGCACCTAAAATCTGCATAATTTTGTTAACTAGTATCACCCAATAAATTCAATTAAAATATTTCTCTTCCTCATCCTCTTCACCATAGTTATTCATTCCTTTTTTGAGTGTTTCTGTATCTGGTACAGTCTTGCATCAATAGCACAATAATTTGTTTATATACATGCCTGTATCTCCTACCAAACTTTGATGTCATGAGAGTTATCACTCATCTTTTTTATCTTAGCAGGTGACACAGGGCTTAGTACATAGTAGGCACTTCATAAATGTGGATGAATGGGTACTGTCTACTCCTCTTCCCATATTCTAACATGTGCCTTAGAAACAAGTGATGGAACACCAAGAAATGAACCAAAACACATTAATAGAAGGAAATAACAATCCATTTGGTCAATTAGAAAACATTTTTTTCTAGCCTTAATTATTATATTCATATATAGTGAAGCCCTATTAAAGTAATGTTCTCAATTTAGAATGAATTATACTGTTATAAAACAAGACAAATATATCATTATTTCTTACATGAAGAAGGGGTTTGCCAAGCAGAGAACAGTATGAATAAAACTGCTGAAGGATTGTTTAATCCATTTCATACATTTTAATAACATCCATTTAAACATACTCAGTTACTTGATTGATTGTAAATGAAAATAAAAGTCATGTATTTATTAAAGTACACCCAATAGGAACTATTATTTGCCAACCTGTTGCTAGCAGTTTCCTTTAACAAAATATACTTGAAGCAACAAAATGCCATTTTTGAAGAAATCTAAACTGGAAAATACTTCCTCTTCTTCCAAGTTAATCTAAATTAAAGAGCTCTTGAACTCCCTGCCCTCAGTGATGAATGAGTATAGAATAAAGGCTTAGTTGAAGAACTTTCTTAATTTACAATCAAATCCAATATATCAGTGTATTCTGGTATATGGATCATAGATTCCATATATCTCTTCAAAATTAATATTCAATATTTATGATAAAGCATTCACTGGTGGTTAATTTTATAAGGATTATAGCTGTATCTCATAAAACTGTCATTCCAGAATTATTCTCAACATTTGAACACTTACTTTTGTGAGATGAAACTAATTAATGATCTAGATCTAAGCTTTAGAAAAGAGAATTTTAGTTCTAGTGCTCGTTTTTATTTTAATGTTGCCTGATTTGACATTTCTAGGATTCTTTATAACAAAATTAAAATTTTTAGGGGTAATATTCCATGTCTCTAAGAAGTTTTTCCTGGTCAACCATATTTGTTGTTGAAAACTAAGGTGTATTTTACATTTATACTAAAACAAAGTTTGTTTTGTGTGACAAAGTTGGAGTAGATGAAAGAAACAGTAGTGGAGCTGTCATCTCTTTTGTATCTTCTGGGCAGCAGTGTTCTTGAACTTCTTATCAGCCTCCTGGCCTGCCCATCATCTCTTTGTCCATTTTTCCACCTTCTTTGATGCTTTCGGTCTATGTAAGCGCATAGCCAAGAGGCCCAATGCTTTTTCCAGTTGTCCGAATTATCTAAGGCAATGAAATGAGTAAATCTTAAACTTTATTGAGAATATTATACTGAAACCTCAATAAAGTATCAGATTGATTATATTTTGAATTTCCAGAGAAAGTCACATTCAAGAAAATATTTTTCCTGTGCTTGGTAAATCGTTCATTTTAGTTATTGGCAGAATGAATTAATTAGAATTTAACATTGTTTTTTTAAAAAGAGTGTTGCTTGCTAGCTAATCAAGAGTTTGACCATACTACTTAAATCTTAGAATGTCTGCAAAGTCTATTATGAAAAAAATTTAAATTCTAGCAAAATGGCATTATCACCCTTATATTTTACCCAGGATTGATCCACGTATACATCTAGTTAGAAAATAGAAGATTTTGCCTGAAACAGATTTCAAGGAAATCCAGCCCTTTCACATAGTATGTCAGGTTGGACAATGATATAAATTTTCAGGTCTCTAATTAAATTGTTTGGCTTCTTATTCAGTTGAGCTTTCTCCTGCCTAAGATATAAGCAGCACACTGAGAAACCCCCACCATACGAGGGTCCCTTGTTTCACTGTGATTTCTTTACATCTACTCCAGGTATATGCAGAAGACATTTCTGTGACATCATTTTAGAAGACAATTTTGTGTTTCATCAGAACATGTAAAATACTCATGCTAAAATTTTGTCATTTCATGACTCTCCAATTGGTTTTATTTCCCTCTACACTCACTAAAAAAAAGAAAGAAAAATACACAAGAAATGTTAATAGGTGTTATATTTTAATAGAATTTTAATAATTTCAACCTTATATTTTTAGGACCTGAATACTCAGCGATATGGTAGGGGTCTGCCAGTTTTCATTATAAGCTTATTCTACCATATGACTTTTTAATCTATGTGTGTATATATATATATTCTAATAAAAATTAAGGGAAAAAATCCCAAACATTTCATCAACTTTTTCATGATGGATACATGGTTTCCCTCTGTATTTAAATACTCTTGCCAATTCACCCAGTTTTCATCTAACACTTTATTATGAAAAATTTCAAACATACAGAAAGGTTCAAAGAAGTTTATAATGTACACCCTTTACTCACCATCTAGATTCTACCCTAAACATTTTACTCTTCTTGGTCAGATATCTGTTAGATGGATAATTGACTCTTTGAGCATAATCCCCAATTTTATCTCTTTTATGATTCCTTTTGACTTACTTTTCTCTATTTGCATCAAGTTGTATTGCTGTTTCACTTAGTCTTCTGTACTAAGTAAGATTCCTTTAATCATGTGTGTGAACATGTGTAGGTATATGCACACGTTTTCAGAGTCAGAGACCCCAGGCGTTTCCACCAAAGCAGCCAGTCACTTCTACTGGGTTAGCCATTGTGTGGGAAGGCCTCTTATTTCTCAATACAGTGTTTAAAGTTGTGATTTCTCTTTTTATTTTCACTCTTATCTCAAGAATTCCATTTTAACTGAAACAGTACATAATTAATACTTCTCCAGGAAAAGCAATGAAACAACTTTTATTGGATATTTTTAAAGGTATCTCTACAAAGTTTATGCTATATTGTAATCTTGTTGTACAATTCTCAAATATTTTAATCAAGCATTATATACATATATGCATTATATACATATGTCTCCCATAAACCATGAACTTAAAGGCTATCACTTTGATTATGTTAGTTTTCAGAAATAATTGCTTATAAATTTTGTTGTTTTTGATGTTTTTTCCTTCTCTTTTTTTCTAAAGATCAGTTTTAATTATAGTCTTTTTGTGAATAAGAGGTTTGTTACATAGCTTTCATTCCATGAAACTTAAAAGAGAATCAGTTTTCATTTTGTCTGGTATATACCCTTTTCTTACCACTGAATTTCTCTCATCTTTCATCTCTCTTTCTTTCTAGGTGCTATACATTATTACAGCTGTGCAGAGCCCTGCTCATTTTTTCCTGCTCACAAAGTTTCCCGTTCCTTGTCTTTTGCTTAGGTCCATCTTCCTCCTGATTCTTAGAGTGGTCCCAGCTTCAGTCATTCCTTCATATCACTCATGTAGTGAGTGGAATTATGTGCCAGCACTAACTTGAGCTGCACAAAGATGCCTCCACCTTATCTCCATTCTGCTAAGCTTTATTCTCAGTGTCTCCTGAACACATTGTGCCCATTCCCACCTGGAACATGTGCCCTTTTTTACAATGACTTTCTCATCCATCCTTCCTATTTCATTCTTAACTTGCATTCATCAGCACCCAGCTACTTTTATTTTTTTTTTAATTTTATTTATTCATTTTATAGAGGAGAGAGAGGGAGAGAGAGAGACAGAGAGAGAGACAGAGAAGCAGGGGGGAGGAGCTGGAAGCATCAACTCCCATATGTGCCTTGACCAGGCAAGCCCAGGGTTTCGAACCAGCCACCTCAGCATTTCCAGGTTGATACTTTATCCACTGCACCACCACAGGTCAGGCAGCACCCAGCTACTTTTAGTTTTTACTGACCTTAATAGGTACATTTAAAAATAATGTTAGAAAGCTTTATTATATCAAGGTGATATTTATACCAAGGGTTTCAAATAATAGGTCTGCATAGTTTTCCAGAAGCAAGACTGAATTTCGGGATTCTAAATTTGAATATGGTATGTTATCACTTCTCAGATATTTTTATTGCATGCCAAGAACTGTTGTAATATTTCTGGGCAATTTTTCAACACTGAGTTGCTCTCTGGGTGAAGATAATGACTGAAGTGGTAAAACAACTGAAGCAGAACACTAACTTTACTTCAGTGTATTATTTCTTTTGGTTAAAGACCAGTAAGACCAAGATTGTGGGTTTAGTCCCATGTGGGCCAGTTAACTTCCCACCAATAAATAATTTTCCATATTCACATGAATATGACTAGTTTAGCCCAGACCCATTTATCATGGTCAGTGGTACAAGCTTCATATCCCAAGGTTAGCAAATGCAGAAAGTAATACATCTCAATGAAAGCATTTAAGTTATTTGGCAAGGTTTCTATTGTATTTTTAATGTGGTGCCAGAGACATACCAACAACATGATATAAATGTTGCATATAAGTTCTTTGTAAATAGTATAACTCAATTGGTATATCATATAAAATAATTGTCAAACTATGAATTTCAAAAATGCAGAATAAAGAAACAGTGTAAAGTTTAGAACAAGATAGATTTGGGGCCAGCATCAACAGCGAGCTGTTAGGGTGAATATAGTGATGAGGAAAATGGGCAGCTGCCAAACCTCCAGTTGGGTTGTGGGGACTGTTGGTTGGTAACCACCCAGCTTCTTTCTCAGTAGGATTTCTGATGCTGCAGTAGTTAGGTTCCGTCAAATAGGCAAATGGAATACCTGTAGGGTTCTCGTCAGGAAATAATAGGCTGATAAGTTTGTTTGAGAGAGATGATCCTTGCAGCTGTGTTAACAGTACAGCAGAGTGGATTGCTGAGCTTTTAAAACCTTAAACACTTCCCTGCTACTGTGGATCTTACTGGATCTTACCAGCCACTTGGAAAATGCCCCTCAGAAGAGGGTATAGTTTGTTCCTTCAGCACCGGACAACCAGGTCCAAAGTATTTCAACTCCCAAGAGTTAAAAAGAACTTGGAGAAGTTCTTTGATTATGCCAGTGTTTGGTAAATGGCTAAAGAGGTGAGGTTTGTTTCAGAGGTCCCTACTTACCTTTTCTATGCTCCTCATCCTTGACTGAGAACCTACTGTCCTTTGACCATCTTGGACTTCTGGCTGGACACACATGCACTGGGAACTGTTCTGTCCACTGGGCTTACCAGCGTCATCAGACTATGTATCTCATTTCTTTCAGAGCTTTTTACAACAAAATTAATCCAATCCACTGTTTTTCCCGAATGCCTTTCATTGTCTTCCTCTCTATATATTATGCACATTCAATAACGAGAGCTTTTCTTGTAATGTTCTGAAATGAAGGCATGATTCTAATGGTGGACAGTTGAAGCATCCTGGCCATCTGCTCGGAGGCTTTGCTAACACATTGATCCTTGAGTGGTGCTTTTCCAGTCACACGCGGTATAAGGTCAGCCCTGGTTTCCCATCCTTTGTCTTTAAATTGATTACATGTAAATTTAAAGAAATATAAGCTCTCTAGAAGTAGAGACTATACAACTGTCTACCAGAGGCAGTAAAACATAGTAATTTAGAGCTTTTTTTTTTTTATTTAGACAATTTAACAGGGTGATATTGGTCAATCAGAGTACATAGATTTAGAGAAAACATCTCCACATCCTTTGGACAGTCGATTATGCTGTATACCTTTAAGCCCCTCCCCTTCCCCCACCCACCTCCCTCTCCACCCTTCCCTTCCCCCTGGTAAGCACTGCACCCCTGTCTATGTCCATGAATCTCAATTTTGTGTCCCACCTATATATGGAATCATACAGTTTCTTAGCTTTTTCTAATTTACTTATTTCACTCAGTATAATGTTATCAGGGTCCATCCGTGTTGTCGTAAATGATACTATGTCATCATTTCTTATGGCTGAGTAGTATACATATATACAATGGAATAGAGCATTTCAATTAGGAAAGAATTGAGCTAGAATCATAATTCCATGTCTTCCTAGCTGTGTAACTTGGTGATTTATTTATGATTTCATTGGTAAGTGAAGATAATATTTACCTAACACTTAATTGTGTTGCTTCAGTAAGATAAGGTATATATAAGAAGCTTAGTACTAATATATAGTGCAAACTATATAAGAAACAAAAGTGTTTACTGGCAAAGTAAACACTCAAAAAAATTATTTCCTGAAAGTTGCAGTCTTTGCCACAGGGAATAAATTATCAAAGCAATTAATCAAAAAATGATGCCAAAATTCTTTTGAAAACATGTCCAGGTGAAGAAATCCCAGTGAGTATACAGTACAATGAAAGAAAAAGAGAAACTACCAGAGATCATAATCATTATTAAATTTCAGAACGCCTAAAGCGAAACAAAGATCCTAAAAGCTTCCAAAGAGGGGAAATAACATTTGAAAGATCAAAAATTAGAATAATATCACATTATTCAAAGCAACACTGGTAAAAAAAAAAAAGTGGAGGAAGTTTTTTAATTTTTGGAAGGAAAATGGTTTCCAGCTAAGAATCCTGAATATACCCGAATCCTCAAATCAAGTGTGAGAACACAATAGGCATTTTCCAACATTCAAGATCTCAAAATTCGCCCCATACACCTTTCTTTGGGAGCTACTGGAGGATGAGTTCTCACAAAAAAAGTTAACCAAAAAAAGGTGAAGATAGAGGATGCAGGAAACAAGGAAACCACACGGGAAGGGAATCTCCAGGAACGGGTGGAAGATCCAGGCTAACAGCTAGGAACAGGCCTTTTTGACTCCAGTCCTGACCTGAGCAGGAGCACGGAGGGTTCCTGGAAGAATGTCTCCACAGTGATGAAACTGATAGATGTCGGATGTGTATGGATGTACTGGAGGGAGGTCTACACTTCTGGCTGAGTTTGGGCATGAACTAGTAGCAGGTCTCTAGAAAATTAAGCAAAGAGAATAATGAGGTCATTATTAATCCTAGGGAAAATTAGTAGCTACTGCACAACTCTACTGTGAATATCTGCCTCACTATAATATAAATACTAAATAATTAACCTTAACAAGAATTATGATATAACCAATTGGGATGGTGGAGGAAGAAATGTTATAACAGCAAAATCTTATTTTTTATAGTAAAAGTTGTTAGATAACAGGAAAAGTAGAAAAAATGATATGTCAATGTAGGCATTTAATTTAATTACATGGAGGTAAATATGAGAATAAACAGTTTAAAATGTTGTAAGTGGTTATCCTTGGAAAGTGGCATTACAGACTAGGAAGAAATTGGGCAGGTGACTGCTTCTTGTATTGATTAGAAGCCATGGCAAACATTACTTATGCTCATCAATGTGGCTCTTCTCTGTGGTTTCCAAGCACCCTTCCTGCGAGGCAAGGCCACACAGCCAGCCCTAGCCTGAGCAGAGCAGAAGTGATTGGTGTCATCTCTGCCTACAACAGTGTGACCCTTCAGCACCTGCCTATGCCTCAGCGACGGAGAAAGGACAAGGACAACTGCAGTGCGTCCGGTAGTCTGGAAAACTTCCCTGTGTTCTTCAGAGCTGTGACTTCTTCGCTTAAAGGAGAAAGGAGTAGGAGAAGATCTGGCAAACCTTTCTTAATATCCTAGGCTGTGCAGGCCATATGGTTACTTTTGCAACTACTTAGCTCTGCTGTTTTATTGCAAATGACTGAGTGGGTCTCTGTTCCTGTAAAACTTTATTTGTGGACACTGAAATTTGAATTCTATATAACTTTCATGTGTCATAAAATACATTATTTTTACTTTCTTTCAACCATTTAAAAAGAGAAAAAAAACATTCTTAGCTTACAAGATGCACAAACACAGGTGGGGCTGGCCCCTGAGCCTTAGTTGCTGACCCTGCCTTAAATATTTGGAGGATTACTATGCACAGAAGCTAATAGTATCATATGTTTGTTTTCGGAGGACAGAACTAAAACTAAAGAGTGGGAGTTGGGGGGATGGATTTCAGCCTCAAATTTCCTCACACAATGACAGCATTCTATAAATGAGAGCACTTGTGATGACAAAGGCAACTTCAGGGTGTCCCTGTGCTTGAAGTGTTCACATAGAGGTGGGAGGTCGTGCCCAATGACCTCTCAGCTCCTTTTAGTTCTTACATTTCATGGCCCTAGAACATGAGTACAATGGATCATTCTGATAAAGCTGTTTTATCAGAGTACAGTAGCTTCCCCAGGTTGTAGGACAGTTCTTAGAAAAGACGTACGTGTGTGTATGTGCGTGTGTGTTTTAAATATTTTAAGTTAAGAATTTGTGGTACCAAGGTTTGCAAAGACTACTTGCTAGCCTAAACATGTTTGCACACAGCAGTATTTTTTAATTTAAATTCAATCATAATTTCCAAACATCCCTAGCCTAGACTAGTTGAAGGTATAGACTTCATTTTCATCTCATTAGGCCACCTGGAAGCTGCAATCAGTGATAGTCTTGCCAGCAATAGTCTGTCTGCTTCATTAAAATGTTAATTTCATGGATTTAATTTCCTTTATAAAGTGTACCACACTGCAGGACACTATGCAGATTTATTCTAAAGAAGACCAATTTGCATGTCACATTTTAGTATATTTCTCTAAATTTCTGTATCTTGTTATTCCTAGGAATTGCTTTTATGTTTATAAAAGTTTTTAAATATCTAAAATCTTTAGATATTTAAGGCAATTTCAGCCTAGCAAAATAAAAAAGCAATTTCCTCATCAGGGATATAACTTCCATTTCTATGAGTGAAATACACACTCTTTTTCTCCCTGTAACTCTGAATCTCCACCTTTTAAAAAAGAAAGATTAAGTTTCAGTTTCAGTGAATGATCAGAATGAATCTAGATCAGGGGTAGTCAGTCAGCTTTTTTATACCTACCGCCCACTGTTGTATCTCTGTTAGTAGTAAAATTTTCTAGCCACCCACCAGTTCCACAGTAATGGTGATTTATAAAGTAGGAAAGTAACTTTATTTTATAAAATTTATAAAGCAGAGTTACAGCAAGTTAAAGCATATAATAATAATTACTTACCAAGTACTTTATGTTGGGTTTTCACTAAGTTTGGCATAATAAATCTTTATAAAACAACTTACTATAGTTAAATCTATATTTTTATTTATACTTTGGTTGCACCGCTATGAAAGCTGGAACGCCCACTAGTGGGCGGTAGGGACCAGGTTGACTACCACTGATCTAGATAGTGCCAGGTAGGAAAAAAAGCACATGAGCAGAATCTTTTATGTCCTATGATGTCCTCTAAATCAGTGGTCCCCAACCCCCGGCCCACGGACCGGTATTGGTCTGTGGGCCATTTGGTGCTGGTCCATAGAGAAAGAATAAATAACTTACAGTATTTCCATTTTATTTATATTTAAGTCTGAACGATGTTTTATTTTTTAAAAATGATCAGATTTCCTCTGTTACATCTAAGACTCACTCTTGACTCTTGTCTCGGTCATGTGATACATTTATCTGTCCCACCCTAAAGGCCAGTCCGTGAAAATATTTTCTGACATTAAACCGGTCCATGGCCCAAAAAAGGTTGGGGACGACTGCTCTAAATTATCCTTATGTTTTGAAAGTGCCCATTTAAATACCAAGTTCATATAATTTACCCCCAAAATCTTGAAGTCTGATTGCTTTCCCAAAAGGGAAGGTTAATCCTAAGAGATAGCCAAGAGGCTGCTGCCCTGATGGGAACTTAGGCTCTCCCAGTCAGCGCCCCGGAGCCCGAAATCAGAATGAATGCACTGCAGAAAGTTCAGACGAAATGCTGGAGTGTGCCCGGACCCTTGGGCGTCTTGGATGTTTTCTTTCCTCTAATTGCCAGTACCTTTACATCCTGCTGATTTTCCTTATAACTGTTCTCTCCTTTTAGGTCCCTTTGCTGGCTTCCTTTCCTTTTCTGATCCCCAATGGAAAAGCCATTTCCCAAAGTCTGTCCTCTGCTTTAGACTCTTCTTGGATTTTAGTCATTTCTCCCTTCGAGCATACCTCCATGCTTGTGACTGCCACTATTTTCTGTCTTCTGAGATCTGACCTGTGTCTTCAGTAAGAGGTTTGGATAATGTCATTTATGTCTCTATCATCTCAAATATGTCTGATACCAAACTCCTTACTTTCTTCTCAACTTCTCCATTTCTGTTCACCAGTACCACCTTCCTTATGTGCTCTCAAGCTAGAAATGTTCTAGGAGGTGGCTCTCAAAGATTTAACATAGAAAATCAAATAGTTTAACTGTTCCTTTTGATGAATACCAAAAATCTATCTTGTCCTAGGCCAGTGGAATAGAGTTAAGTTCTTCTCAGCCTAAGCATACTTCTAAGAGTCTATTGCCATTACTAATGACTCAGTGAAATTAGTGTTAATCCTCAGTCACGTACCCTCAACTTCCTCCATGGCACTGTGCAGACATTTATGTTGCTCATCCTTAGGCATAGGTGATTGGTGGGGACATTAATTTGATCAAGAGTTTGTAAATCATTTGAAGTTTTTATTAAAATGAACATAATTACTCTAGAAATTACTCTGCTCTCAAGCTTTATAAGATAACAGTTGACCCAAATCATCACCCTGGGGCTATTGGCTACAAATAAACCTTCTCTAGTTTCTTTTTAAAACAGTTTAGGCAAATGGTGTTCTACCCTGTTTCTTGGATGAGTAGCTCATGCAACTCTTCTTTTTTTCTTTTTTTAGGTATAGGACTGAGGTTCAGATACAACTGGGCTAATAATTCAGGTGCAATAAAAACGTGAACACTCAATTCTCTGGCCAATCTGATACATTATTGCTAATTGATAATGAGTTTAAAGCCATATATATTTAAATTCACTATTTTAAGACATAATTTAATATATCTTATTGCTATCTCAATGAAATGGAATGTTAATAAAGCTAAGACATTTTTATTAAGTGAAGTTTTATAGTTATCCATTTATTCAGCAGATATTTATTGATTGCCTATAATGAGACAGCGTGGAACTAAGTACTGTCTGACATATAAAGCATTACAATACCCATTACTTTAGAGAAACCTATACAAACTAGTAAAATTCTGATTGATTTTTCAAAACCAATGGAAGAACTATGAGATTAAGAGCTTCCTGCTTCCATATGATTCAGTGATGAATTCCTAAGGCCTATGATAATTTTTGGAAGTCTCGGTGTTCATTTCATTTATATTCTCTTATTTCTGTAGGGGCCTAGAGCTGATTCTGAGACTATATTTAAGTCATTTTAAATACTATAAAGACCAAGAATGATGTCTTCTTAAGAACCCCACTCTATCCCCAGAGCACAGACAGCTTAGTTTGGTTTTGAAACTGACTTTGACCTTGGAATTTAGGGCAGGATTACAAACATACACACATGCACACAAAGTTAAGTGAGAATAAGTTGCATCACAATAGTATATAAGACAGATCAGCCTTTGAATGATTGAGCTGTTTTCTAGACTGAAACATACACCAGAATGTAAGTTTAGCCTTCATTTTATTGTAAATGTGCAAACTAGTGATTCTGACAGTCTCGTTGAATTCACCTTTTTTTTTTGTATTTTTTTTTCTGAAGTTGGAAACGGGGAGGCAGTCAGACAGACACCCGCATGCGCCCGACCGGGATCCACCCGGCATGCCCACTAGGGGGCGATCCTCTGCCCATCTGGGGCGTTGCTCTGTTGCAACCAGAGCCATTCTAGCACCCGAGGCAGAAGCCACGGAGCCATCCTCAGTGCCCGGGCCAACCCTGCTCCAATGGAGCCTTGGCTGCGGGAGGGGAAGAGAGAGACAGAGAGGAAGGGGGGTGGAGAAGCAGATGTGCACTTCTTCGGTGTGCCCTGGCCGGGAATTGAACCCAGGACTCCTGCACACCAGGCCAACGCTCTACCACTGAGCCAACTGGCCGCCTTTCCTAACCTTTTCATTTTTGGAAATATTTTTGTATACATAGCAATGGCTAAGAAAGGTGGAGGTTACATCTAGAGAGAGACTTTGAAGATAGTCAAGTCAGAGAAACTGGAAGTCTTACTGTCACTCTAGCTGAGCCAGATATAATAGAGTATTTCTAATTCTGTAGAGAGAAAAGGAAATACTGCCTCCAAGAATCACTGATAGATTTTCAGAAGAAATGGAGGTCCTGGCTGGTGGCTCAGTGGAGAGAGTGTTGTCCCGGTGCTAAGGTGATAGGTTCTGTCCCCAGTCAGGGCACACATAAGAAGCAACCAATGAGTACATAAATAAATGGAACAACTAATTAGAACCATGAGTTAATGCTTTTTCTCTCTCTCCCTTATTCTCTCTTTCTCTCAAATCAATAGAAAAAGAAAAGGAATGATGCATTATAGTAGCACCATAAAGAAAAAACTATAGGCAGAGATAAATGAGCCATAAAAGGCTATCCGTTTATATAGTTATTCTTACAAACCTTTCATTTTCTCTGCCAGGTTGAATATAACAGATACTTATTAAAATCAAGCTTATTTATATTATTAAGTAGCAAATTTACTCAAAGCAATGTAAATTCACTGGAATAAAAGATAACCTATTTCAAACTAAGATTGTGATAGGTTATACCATTTCTCACTTTATTACAGGTCAATGAAGGGACCATTTAAAAATTCACTTGTAAACCATAATTCTTTCGAATAGAATTAGGTTTTCATAGTCATACCTAGAAGAGTAATGGAAAACTTTTCCATTTTACAACCATATGCAAGGAAACATACCATAATTCAGTCCTTTTCCTTGGACATTCTCAATGAGAACAGTGTGTTTCTTCCACTCTGGGTAAATGTTGATTAATTGATGTTCTGTTTGTAATATGTTTCAGAAATGGAAAGAATTTCAGTTATATTTGCAGTGTAATTAAATTAAGATATTTAAGTTTGTTTAAAGGGCTTTTGCTGCCAAATTTAACAATTTGAGAGACTTTAAAAAGATAATGTAAAGACCAATTATATTCTTCCAGATTTTAACTTTTAAAAAGTGTGCTTATTGAGAATACCAGAATACAATTTGGGGGCCTTCACTCCAGTCCTTTTATGCAATGTAAAGAACTAATGAGAGCTGGGAGGCAAGAAAACTGGCTTCTAAATTTAGTCATTTTATTCAACCAACTCTAAGCCTCTTTGAAAAACTACTTAATGTCTCTGATCTTCAGTCTACCAAACTGAAAATGAGAAATTCTTTTTTTTTTTTTTTTATAATAAATTTTTATTAATGGTAATGGGATGACATTAATAAATCAGGGTACATACATTCAAAGAAAACATGTCCAGGTTATTTTGTCATTAAATTATGTTGCAAACCCCTCGCCCAAAGTCAGATTATCCTCCGTCACCCTCCATCTAGTTCTCTGTGCCCCTCCCCCTCCCCCTAACTCTCTCCCTCCCTCCCTTCCATGTCCTCCCTCCCCCCCACCCTTGGTAACCACCACACTCTTGTCCATGTCTCTTAGTCTCATTTTTAAGTTCCACCAATGTATGGAATCATGCAGTTCTTGTTTTTTTCTGATTTACTTATTTCACTTCTTATAATGTTATCAAGATCCCACCATTTTGCTGTAAATGATCTGATGTCATCATTTCTTATGGCTGAGTAGTATTCCATAGTGTATATGTGCCACATCTTCTTTATCCAGTCTTCTATTGAAGGGCTTTTTGGTTGTTTCCATGTCTTGGCCACTGTGAACAGTGCTGCAATGAACATGGGGCTACATGTGTCTTCACGTATCAATGTTTCTGAGGTTTTGGGGAATATACCCAGTAGAGGGATGCTGGGTCATAAGGTAGTTCTATTTGCAGTTTTTTGAGGAACCACCATACTTTCCTCCATAATGGTTGTACTACTTTACAGTCCCACCAACAGTGAATGAGGGTTCCCTTTTCTCCACAGCCTCTCCAACATTTGCTATTACCCGTCTTGTTGATAATAGCTAATCTAACAGGAGTGAGGTGGTATCTCATTGTAGTTTTGATTTGCATTTCTCTAATAACTAATGAAGCTGAGCATCTTTTCATATATCTGTTGGCCATTTGTATCTCTTCCTGGGAGAAGTGTCTGTTCATGTCCTCTTCCCGAAAATGAGAAATTCTGAACTGTCTCCCAATATTAAATTCTTGAACTTAACCTCAGGGCTGTAGCATCAGCTTGATCTAAGTTAGGACCATCTCTTGTCCCTTACTGGTTTTGTAACCTCAGACAAATTATTCAACCTGGGTTTAAAGTTCTACTTTACAGGGTTATTGTGAGTATTGAATAACATGAAAAAGTGCCTACATACTGTTTGGAATTCAGTGTTTCTTCTTTTATTTTTTTCTTAGTCTTCATAATACAGAAGAATCATTTCTCTAACAGGTGTTTCTATGAATAGTACGTTCAAAGCCATGTGGAGAATACAAAATGAGAGATACGCAGCCTGTCCTTGAGAAACATATACTCTAATCCAAGAGATACAATTTTGACATAAGCACTTAGTATAAACTAGAAAGATGGAAAATGCTTTAAGGGAAGTTCACATAAAGAACTGTGTGGTTTAGAAAAGGAAGACAACAGGCCCTGGCTGGTTGGCTCAGCGGTAGAGTGTCGGCCTGGCGTGCGGGGGGACCCGGGTTCGATTCCCGGCCAGGGCACATAGGAGAAGCACCCATTTGCTTCTCCACCCCTCCCCTCCTTCCTCTCTGTCTCTCTCTTCCCCTCCCGCAGCCAAGGCTCCATTGGAGCAAAGATGGCTCGGGTGCTGGGGATGGCTCCTTGGCCTCTGCCCCAGGCGCTAGAGTGGCTCTGGTCGCGGCAGAGCGACGCCCCGGAGGGGCAGAGCATCGCCTCCTGGTGGGCGTGCCGGGTGGATCCCGGTCGGGCGCATGCGGGAGTCTGTCTGACTGTCTCTCCCTGTTTCCAGCTTCAGAAAAATACAAAAAAAAAGAAAAAAAAGAAAAGGAAGACAACATGCACATCATCAATCTCAGTTCAGATGACTGGGAGAAAATAAAACCTAACCTTGGAATGTTATGGGATGTTATAATTATAAACACAAACCATGGTGATGTATACATAAGAAGTGACTGTTAGCCCTCCGGGGTTGCATCAATATGTATGGAAAAGATAATAGATCCTGCTAGGCACATCATGATGAGAAGGGCACGTTATCACATCTGAAGTATTTATGCCAAAGTGCATAACTTGAAATTAATTATGAGGAAACACCAGACAAACCAAACTGAGAAATGTTCCACAAAATAACTATCAACATTAATTCCTGGAGTGATCCCAAACCAAGAAAAGGGCAACAGTGTAGGTAGAGCGCAGAGCACATTCCTAGTAGCTGTGGCTGATGCAATGCTGTGAGAACACTCCAGCAAGGATAAACCCTCTTAGGGACACCCAGGAGGGAGCTCTCCCACTGTAGGGAAGTGACTTAGCACCAACCAGGCAGCTCCCTGATCTTGTTAGCCATTGGCTTTGAAGAACATGCTGTAACACCCTATAGGCTGAACCTGTGTATATAAACTAGCTTACTTCCTGAATAAATCGGATCTGCGTCACTGAACCTGGTCCCCGGAGTCGGGTATCTGCGTCTCCATCGTCCTTACCCCCAGTGGGCCTTGTCCACACAACAGGGGAACAATTGGCAAAATTTGAAAGAAATCTGACATATAGATTAGCTAATAGCATAGTATCAATGTTAATCTGGTTTTGTTAGAGTTTACTATGGTTGTACAAGATGCTAACATTTGGGAAAGGTGGTTGAAGTTTACTGGAAGTCTTTAGTACTTTGCAACATTTTTATAAACCTGAAATTATTTCAAATTAAAAGTTAGAAAAGAAAGATAATGGGTTCCCATAGTATAAATTGTTTGCAGATTAAGATAGTTTAATGATCTGTTTTAGATTTGTATGTGAAAATTAAGTGGTCGCCACAAACTTGCTCCTAAATTTAAAAATAATTTGACAAGTTTTGTTTGACATACAACCTAAAACTAAAATGATGCACATAAATACTAAAGAGGTCTAAATCTGTGGTTTTCAACCTTCTTACACTTGGGATTGGTGAAAATAGAATTAATTCCAGGACCACTAATGCAGAAATCACCCTGAGCATAAGTGAATTTGACTAAGATCATTGGGTCTATAATCTTCACACATCGGGGTGGTTCTCTTTTGCTGACTGGCATGGAATTTCTGGTGGTCCTTGGACCGGCTGTTGAAAAACACTGGTCTAAATAATCTTGTCCTCGGAATTTGTAGTAATCCAATTTAGAATAGCTTTTACTGGCCAAGACAGACCATCTCCTCTCATCTCATCTATGATGTACAGTGTGTCCGTAAAGTCATGGTGCACTTTTGACCAGTCACAGGAAAGCAACAAAAGATTATAGAAATGTGAAACCTGCACCAAATAAACGGAAAACTCCCAGTTTCATACCTATTCAGTGCAGTTCGATGTGGGCTCACGCACAGATTTTTTAGGGCTCCTTAGGTAGCTATCCCGTATAGCCTCTACAGACTCCTCATTGACTGATGGCCTACCAGAACGGGGTTTCTCCACCAAACTGCCAGTTTCCTTCAACTGCTTATCCCACCAAGTAATGTTATTCCTATGTGGTGGCGCTTTGTTATAAATGTGCCGATATTCATGTTGCACTTTGGTCACAGATTCGAATTTAGCGAGCCACAGACACACTGAACTTTCAGTGGATGTACCGTCCACATCTCGACTGGCATGGCCGTGGGCTTCTCCGCTGTATACATGGTGTTACGTCACCATCTGCGCATGTGCACATGCTGGCACATCATCCTACAGAAACTGAGAGGGTTTTCCTTTTATTTGGTGCAGATTTCACATTTCTATCATCTATTGTTGCTTTCCTGTGACCAGTCAAAAGTGCACTATGGGCCCTGGCTGGTTGGCTCAGTGGTAGAGTGTCGGCCTGGCATGCAGGAGTCCTGGGTTCGATTCCCAGCCAGGGCACACAGGAGAGGCGCCCATCTGCTTCTCCACCCCTCCTCCTCTTCTTCCTCTCTGTCTCTCTCTTTCCCTCCTGCGGCCAAGGCTCCATTGGAGCAAAGTTGGCCCAGGCGCTGAGGATGGCTCTGTGGCCTCCGCCTCAGGCACTAGAATGGCTCTGGTTGCAACAGAGCGACGCCCCAGATGGGCAGAGCATCGCCCCCTGGTGGGCATGCTGGGTGGATCCCGGTCGGGCGCATGCAGGAGTCTGTCTGACTGCCTCCCAGTTTCCAACTTCAGGAAAAAAAAAAGAAAAAAGAAGTGCACCATGACTTTACGGACACACTGTATATTAAAATGAGAGAGTCCATGGCTGTGGGGATTGATTTTTAAATTTTGCTTCAAAAATTTTTGTTAGCTGTACCTTTCTAAATATGCTACTATTTGAGCAGTTAGAGTAGCTAATTTAGATTAAAGGGTTTTTTCTTGGATGGGGGCTGTTATTTTAAAGGGCCTGATTTGAGTTTTCTAATTTCTGTTAGCTAAGAATTTTTTTTATTACTTAATGAAGACCACAGGTTCAGAAGATTGAGTTAAAAACCCTTCAATTACAGGACATTATCATCAGTCTTGGGCAAAAATTATCCCACTCTTTCCCTGTACCCTGCTCCTATTTTTCCTTCTTCCTTAGGCCGCCATTCTGATATATTTAATGTGTATCTTTTTGCTTCTATGGGTTCCTGTAAAATTTTGGGTTTTTTTATATTCCTATAGTTTTAATTTTATATAACTAGCACAGTTATATATTTTGTTCTGTTTCTTGCTTTCTCACTTAGCATTTTGCTTTTAAAATACAATCCTGTTATGTGTATTTCTGATCCTGAACGCTATCTTCTCCATGGTGTGTCCCTTCCACATTTCAGCTGTTGAGGCTCCCAAAGACACCCAGGTAGCCCTCACTTGACCAGCACTGAAGCACTACAATAAATATCTCATAGAGGCTCTCTTATTTACCCGTGTGATGATTTCTTGAGAATATATGCCCCAAGAGAATTGCTGAGTCACAGGGTTGGGTCACCTTAATCTGACTAGCTCCAAAGTACTCTCCAAAATGATTACCTCCCTCTAAACTCACACTGGCAATCTTGTCTCCTCTCCACCAACATTTGGTATTATTCTGTTTCCTACATTTTTGCCAGAGAGAATATGTGTAAAGTAGTGCCTTGTTGTTTTAGTTTGCTTTTGTCTGATGACAAAGATTTCCTCTTCTGTGTTTACAAAGGGTAGGACAAAAGTAGGTTTACAGTTGTTTGTATGGAAAATAATAATAAGTAAATATTAATATAAGAATAATCTATTTCACGAACTCACAACTGTAAACCTGCTTTTGCCCCACCCTCTATCTTCCATTTTTTATTGAGATTATTTTATTGACTTATGATTTGTACTTGTTCTTTTGTGTTCTAGATATCAATCCCTTGTTTAGTGTTAGACATTACTAATATGTTCTTATTACATATTCCTTGAACAGAATTTTTTTTTTTTTACAGAGACAGAGTGAGAGTCAGAGAGAGGGATAGATAGGGACAGACAGAAACGAGAGATGAGAAGCATCAATCATCAGTTTTTTTGTTGCAACACCTTAGTTGTTCATTGATTACTCTCATATGTGCCTTGACCATGGGGCTACAGCAGACCGTGTAACCCTTTGCTCAAGCCAGCTACCTTGGGTCCAAGCTGGTGATCCCGTGCTCAAACTGGCGACCTCGGGGTCTCGAACCTGGGTCCACCGCATCCCAGTCTGATGCTCTATCCACTGCCCCACAGCTTGGTCAAACTGAACAGAAATTCTTAATGTAATCAAGTCATAAATTTTTTTTTTTTTGCCTTGAATTTATGCTTTTGAAGTTTTTTGTATTTTAAGAAAATCTTCCTTGCTCTTGATCAGAAAAACAGTCTCCTGTTTTCGTCTATTAATTATATAACTACATTTTACATTTAAGTTGTTATCCATCTGGAATCCTCCTTTAAATGTGTTCATTGGTGGTACGGACCCAGTTTTATTTTTCTCCAATATCAGTTATTAAGCAATCTGTTATTCCTTCATTGCTCTGTGATGTCAGCATTGTTGTCTATTAAGTTTCTATCAGCCCTGGCTGGTTGGCTCAGTGATAGAGCATCAGCCCAGTGTGTAGATGTCCCAGTCAGGCAGGGCACACAGGAGAAGAGACCATCTGCTTCTCCACCACCACCCCCCTCTCCCTTTTCTCTCTCTCTCTCGCTCTCTCGCTCTCGCTCTCTGTCTTCCCCTCCTACAACTATGGCTTGACTGGAGCAAGTTGGTCCTGGGTGCTTAGGATGGCTCCATGGCCTCACCTTAGGCATTAAAATAGCTTGGTTGCCAACCAATGGAGCAACAGCCCCAGATGGGCAGAGCATCACCCCATAGGGGACTTGCTGGATAGATCCTGGTCAGGGTGCATGCAGGAGTCTGTCTTTCAGCCTCTGTACTTCTCACTTAAGGAAAAAGAAAAAGCTTCTATCCATCAGAATGGTTTTGAACTCTATTCTGTTGCCATAGTTTGTTTTTTAAAAGATATCTGATGTTCGTTTTTCCATAACTACTTGATTTTTTTAGAATTTACTCTCAGTGATGAAGACCCTGTTTTTTCTAAATATCAAGAAACTATATGTGTTAAACCAGAATAATAGCCTTCTTGATTTTAGAACTGTTTAACCTTTCAACCCACAGTGATCTTGTCCTTCTCCGAACTCACTCATAGTATCAATTTTCTTCTTTTACTTCCTTTCTTATCTTTTCCTCTCCTAACCCTTCACCTTCCTTTCTTTCCCCTTCTCCTTCCCTTCCCTTCTTCTTTTCTTCTTTAATCAAGAAAGCAAGGGGGCCTGACCTGTGGTGGCGCAGTGGATAAATCGTCGACCTCGAAATGCTGAGGTCGCCGGTTCGAAACCCTGGGCTTGCCTCGTCAAGGCACATATGGGAGTTGATGCTTCCAGCTCCTTCCCCCTTCTCTCTCTCTGTCTCTCTCCCTCTCTGTCTCTCTGTCTCTCTCTCTCCTCTCTAAAAATGAATAAATAAAAAAAAAAGCAAGGGGGACAGATAGGAAGGGAGAGCAATGAGAAGCATCAACTCATAGTTGCAGCACTTTAGTTGTTCATTGATTACTTTCTCATATGTGTCTTGACTGGGGGTCTCCAGCTGACCCATGACCCCTTGATCAAGCCAGTGACCTTGGGGTCATGTCTATGATCCCATGCTCAAGCCAGCAACCTCAGGATTTCGAACTTGGGTCCCCAGTGTCCTAGGCCAGTGCTCTAGCCAGTGTGTCACCGCCTGGTCAGGCACTAATTTTCTATTACCCTTACTTTATTCCTCTTAAAATTTTGTATTAATTTTTTTTTTTTAGATTTTATTTATTGACTTTTGGAGAGGGTTGGAGAGAGAGAGAGAGAGAGAGAGAGAGGTGAGAAAGGAGGAGGAAGCGGGAAGCATCTACTCGTAGTAGCTTCCTATATATGCCTTGACTGGGCAAGCCCAGGGATTTGAACTAGTGACCTCAGCATTGCAGGTCGACGCTTTATTCACTGCGCCACCACAGGCCCTTTTTGTATTAACTTTTATTCATTACCTGTGTTATTACTTAGTTTTTCATATGTGTATAGCTTGTATTTCAACTAGATTATAAACTTCCCAAAGGCTGGGATTGCTTCCATGTCTTTGAATTTCCCATAATAGCTGTAGTTAATCATCATCATAACCATGATTTAGTGAGCACTTACTCCACTTTCCATCGGTACCTTTGTTTGATGTAACTGCATAACAGAATTGTAAGCACACAAGAGCAACAACTGACTTAAGAAGAATGTAGGACAAATACATAGTTTGTTCATGCACTAATTGACCATAGCCTATCTTCTGCAGCAGGACTGTTTTTTAACAATTAGATTTTTTTTAATATGGAGAAATTTAGATGTAACAAAGTTTTAATTTACCAATTCTTTATTCTTCCCGTTTATTTTTAGTAATTGCATTTTATTTCATTTTCCGTAATGAACCAAGTGAAAAGCAGTTGTGGTAAATAAATCATGTGCAGGGGAAAGCAATACATTATAATTAGGACTCTGTTATCATTTAATTAGGCATTCCATTATTGAATTGGTGTCTCTGGCTTCTCTTGGTCTCTGACTAATCCTGAAACGAAATCTTCCTTTGTGGACAAATATTAGCCTGCAATAATTAGAGTATTCATCTAAGCTAAGGCTTTTCATTAAATCTTTTTCTGATTAAGGTAGCTTCCCAAGTACAGACTGATTTAACGTCGTATGATTTATCCACTTGTGTATGAAAGTCTAGTGGAAATTGTTTTTAACATCAGAGGATTAGGAATATTAAAATCATCTTTATAGTCACAGATCTCTCCAATATTTAAAACCTTGCTGTTTGAATGGTTCTGTAAACTTAGGTCCAATGTCACTCTGTTAAAAATAAAAGTATCAAAGTGCTGTAACAGGCCAGCATTGAAAACAATACATTGATTCTGTTTTATATTAAAATATTGAGCTTAGAGTTAGTACTTTTCTTATGTTCCTTGGATTTGAGAATCAATTTTTATTCCAAACAGTTCACATATTCAATGTGCATTTTCTGGTTTAGTTGTCTTTTTCGGTTGGCACCAAAAACAAGCAGATTGTAAATAAACATTCTGAATTAAGGGCCTCCATATAGACATGAATGTTACTTGTCTTTTTGTTTGTTTTTTAACTCATTGGACTGACCATTATTGCTTCCTGACGCTTTATTTTCCTTCTGCTATTCCTCTGACTTTCAATGATGGACATCTAATTTTGTTCAGGGTCTTTTTACTTTCTTAATCAGTTTTCCCCAACAGTATGTCTTCACCATGCTCTTATCCTTTTAGCCTTTTTCTTCTTACCCTTTTCAGGTTTTTAATTTTACTTTTTATCTTTTTAGTCCTTCCTTCCTCCCCACTATGTGCACATGAGGAAGTTTGCACTGCTCTCTGCATGTGCATGACTAAAGTGTTGTCAATTAGTCAGATGAAGCCAGAGAATTTGCTATAGCTGAAATAGTTTGAAAATACTTTTTGTGTGATTGCAAGAAAGTCCATTGTGAAGTGATCTAAATTATTTGTTCTAATCATAATTTAGGTCCAGTGTTTGGAAATCCCAGGGAGGGCAAGAGCATTTGTGTTTGTGTGTGCACATACACATCCTCACTGGAGAGAGAGAGGGAGTTCCAGGAGAGGGCAGAGGCATTCCAGCACCCTGAACTTTCTGAGGTCCCTGCTCTTACTTTTATCCCTTGAGTTCCTTATCTTAGGTTCCAGAGAGGGTTGATTCTTCCCCTTCTCCTCCTCACTCTCTTCTGCCCCATGTGAAATGTTCTCTTTCAAAAATAGTGGGGCAACAGCTGATAGAAGGTGCTTTGAGGTCGGGACTGGAAGCTGAGGATCTCAGACCAAGTCAGGCTAAGATTCTTAACAGGTCTGGGTATGGGTTGAGGAGCTCTAAGCTCAGCAGTAGTGAAAGGGTTGCCTTGTCTGGGTGGAAAATGGGAGGGTGGTGAACCAGTTAGCAGACCACGTGAACTAGTAGTGTGACACGGGAGCATTGTGTAAGATGGCGGTTTCTGGTGTCTGTATGATAGCAATGCCGCTCTGAGAGCCTCTACAGGCTATTGGGGATTCCATGCCTCTCAAGGACAGAAAGAAGAAAACAGCACAGGAGAGAATGACGAGGTTTTCTCTGAGGAATTTGGTAGTTCTGTTTAAAGACATATTTTTGAGAATTGATTAGAAAACAAATGCTTCTCTGGTATTACCCAGTGATGAAGAGGCTGCATTCCAGTGTGCTTGATGAAGTGCCTTTTGTTATCAGAGAGAAATGGCTGAGAGAGAAATGACTGAGAAAGCATTTGGTATTGCATTCCAGAATTTTGGCTTAAAATAGCATTAGGTACTTAACACTGTCAAATGTGCCCTAAACTGGAAAATATTCATCTGGGAGTTTGGGGAACATCAAAATCACTTAGCTCTTTTAAGCTACAGTAGCCACCAACCACTTTGACTAGACCCTTAGCTTCCTATCCTGGGGCACCCTGTAGGCCTCCCAATGTTGGGGTACAAGTTAGCTCCTGTATCTCCCTTGACCTACAGTTATGACCACACACGTGATCCTAAGTTTTCAGTATATCATTTGAAGCCTTTTCTTCTCAGGTTTCCGAATAATTCATAAAGAATAACAGTAATATGACAGCGATTACAATGAAGGTGGAGAATGGCAGAACCGTAAGCTTAACGAAGAATGTCTGATGCTCACAGAAGAGAAACGGCAGTCCCTGTCTGCCTTGTCTCCTGTGGTCTGGACAACCGTAAATCACGGTTCCCCTCCAGCTACTTTGTCAGTGCACTTTTCTACTATAAGCTGTTAGCAAGGGCTCTGTTCTTGGGCTCTCCTCCAGGCAGAAATATACCAGAGAGGGAAGCTCAGCTCAGTTTCCCTTTCTCTGCTTATTCAATTTATTCAGTAAACAGATACTTACTGAGCATATTAAAGAAGCAGTGGGGATATGTCAGTTAATAAAATAGACAAAAATCACTGCCCTGTGGCGCTTTCCTTTTGGCAGGAGGAAAACAGACAATAAACAAGTAAGCAAGGTATGTGGTATTTCAGATGATGATAAGACCTACAGAGAAAAGTAAATTAGGAAAGAAGAAAGCCTGCTATTTTAAAAAGGACACTGAAAAGGTGACTATGGGAGAAGAACGTCTTGGGTAGGGCAGCAGCACAGACAGGTCCTGAGATGGGAGAGTTCTGGGTGTGCTCAAAGGGGCACAGCTGGTGTGTCTGGAGCAGAGTGAGCCAGGTGAGGAGCTGTAGAAATGAGGGCAGAGGTAGCAGGTGGGCAGGTAGTGGGGCTTTGTGGATCATCGTAAGGAATTTGGCATTCTGAGATGGGCAGCCATTGGGGTGAGAGGATCAGGAAGGTTATACATAGCGTAGTGACTAATGTGCAAATATTATTCTGTTATGCTGGGGGAAAAACTGTAGGGTGGAGAGTGGGCAAACAGGGATTAGAAAGATACTTGTAATAATATAGGTGAGAGAGGTGGTTTGAGGTAAAAAGTTGGAGGTGGTAAGAATTGTCTGGAGTGGATATATTTCAAGGTCGACACTAGGATTTTCTGATGGATTGGAGGCGGAGTATAAGAGAAAGGGGGAGGGTTAGGGGACTGGGAGAAAGATGTGAAGGATTAAGAAGTACAAATTGGTGCTTAAAAGTTCATCACAGGGATGTAAAGTACAGCACAGGGAATATAGTCAACAATACTATAATAACTATGTAGGAGGCCAGGTGGGGACTGGAAATATCAGGGAGACACTTAGCAAAGTATATGACTGTCTAACCACTATGCTGTACACCTGAAACTAATACAAAATAATGTTGAATGTAAACTATAATTGAAAAATGAAAAGAATAAAAAAGGAAATATATTAAATTCTCAGTACAAGAATGACTGCAGTGTTGTTGGCCTGAACTGGAGAAAGGACAGTTTGCCTCTAATGGAGACAGACTGTGGGAAGCACGGGTTTTGTGGGGAAACCAGGAAGAAATTCAGTTTCATCCATGTTAAATTGGAGGTACTAATTAGACATCCAAGAGGAGATGTGAAGTTAATAGTCAAATACCTGAGTCTGGAAGGAAGACACACAGGCTGCAGATGCAGATTGGGAAGCATCGGCACAGTTTTGGTATGTAAAGCTGTGAGACTAGGAATGAGTGTTGATAAAGGAGAGTCAAGTCCACGCGCGGAGACACTCCCGCATTTAGAGATCAGCCCTCAAAGGAGACTTGAGAGTGGACAGTGAGTCTGGAAGACACGAAAGAGGAGTGCGGGCAGGAAGTAAGTAAAAAAGTTTTTCTAAGGAGGAAGGGAGTCCTTGATTTGATTATATGAAAGTCACCAGTTACCTTGGTGAGAACAGTTTTGGTGGAATGGTGAGGGCAAAAGCTTAACTGGCATAGGTTCAAGAAGTAGGAGATAAGGATCTAAGACAGTGAATATAAGCAGCTCAAGAAGTTTAGTTGTAGAGGTAAGCAGAGAAATGAGTGGTAGATGGTAGAAGATGTAGATCAAGGGAATGATGGGGGAAATTATATGAGGGAGATCAGTGATCATCTCCGCGTCGGCCTTCTTCACAGTTGTGCTCAGCCTAAGCCACTGGGCGTGAATAATTCCAAGCTGTGCAAGGTAATTTTGACACAAGTGTCACACCGTGTGCACAAATGACAAAATGCTGCTGTTGAGTCACTGTGGTGTGTGAGGAGATTGTTGTTTCGGGCACTGCAGGCAATACTTGGCAAGGGGGAAGGTTACAGTGTATGTGAATCTAGATCCCAAATGTTTTATAAATTTCTGTGTTCTAGTTATTGATTAAAAGCAGAAATATTATATATTCTCCAAAACCTGGATTATTACACAGATTAGATGCTGTATTATTATTATTGTGATATAAAGGGTACGAGAGTGTGTGTGTGCTTGTGTTTGCTCTGTTGGATGAAGCTGAAGCCCTGGTACCAGTGTGGTAATGTAATAATTAGAGATAGCTGCTTCTAAAATATCTGAAAACAAAGGAGTTCTTTTCAAATGTATATGCAATCAAATGTTATGCACCTATAAAATATTTTTTTAATCTTTAATGTCATGGATAGAAAGACAGTTGGAAAAACAAGTTATAGAACAGTGTGTGCATTCCAATCCCTAACCACTGAGCACACCTCTCTCATCTAGGCAGTCAGATCCGACTCCACTTAGCCTTCTTCCATACGCATTTCATTGTGCCTCCTCTGCTCTCACGTAAACGTGTAAATACCAAAAGGATGGTCCCTCCAACTGTGAATCTAAGCCTTGTTGATGTGGTTATTTTCCTTTTTTATAACAAACCCTTATTAAGGTCTGATTATCTTACAAGACAGTTATGAAACCAAATTGAAACCCAGTCCTTACCTGTAAGTAAATCAGACTAAGCTGATAGTAAACATTGACAGAAGACTTAAAGAATCATTAACATAAAATTAATACAACCTAATAGGTGCAGTAGAAAGGGTAAACATAGCAAGAAAGGGTGGGGAGTTACTGCATATCTTTATTATTAATATTGAGGTAAAATTTAAATAGAGTAACCTGCATAGGTTTATATGTATAATTTGATGTAATCACACTCTAATCAAGATATAGTAGAACGTTTCTCCCACCCAGAAAATTCCCTCATGCTCCCTTCCAATTCATGCCCACAGCCAACCACGGTACCACCAATTAATTTTGCCTGTATCATATAGTTCTTTATTGAATCAAAGTCCACATTAAAAGTCTGTCACTGAGGATGACATGGTACAGAAGGAAACAGCATTCAGACACTGTGCACCAACACGCTGAGTGCCCTAACCTCTCTGGGCCTTGTATACAGTGTTTGAGTAGGCGATCCTCGTGATTCCTGAGAGAACTTCCACACTGTTTACATTTCTATCTCGGAGTCCCCCTACCATCCACTCAGTTCCCTGTACCAGAAACAACCCTGGGCTCATTCACTGACCCTCCCAGATCCAGCTGACCACTCTATGACATCAGTTCTTCCTTGTAACTTGTTGGACTTGAAGGTAGGGGTCACTTCCTTTGACCCCTACCTTCTCTTCATGTCTTGCCTTTCTTGCCTTGTAATGACCATCAAATTATTCTTCCTACCACTTGCCATTGGTTTTCTCCAAACCATCTTGTCATTGCCCCCAAGATAATTATTTTTTTTTATTTTAGTGAGAGCAGGGGAGGCAGAGAGACAGACCTCCACATGCGCCCTGACCAGAATCCACCCCACAAGCCCACTAGGGGGCGATGCTCTGCTCATCTGCGGCCCTTGCTTTATTGCTCAGCAACCAAGCCATTTTTTTAGCACCTGAGGCAGAGGCCACTGAAGCCATCTGCAGCGACCAAAGCCAACTTGCTCGAACCAATCGAGCCATCGCTGTGATAGGGGAAGAGAGAGAGAGAAGGGGAGGGAGGAAGGGGGGAGAAGCAGATTTGTGTGCCCTGACCGGGAATCAAACCCGAGACTTCCACATGCCCGTCTATGCTCTACCACTGAGCCAACCAGCCAGGGCCACCAAGGTAATTCTTGCTAAAATGAAACCATCTGATCCCATCTCTGTTAAAAATCCTGAATTGTTTCTCCACTATTTGGGGTGCTTCTCTACCCTACAGAATTGAATTCAAATTCTCGTTTGACAATGAGGGTCTTTACTATATGCTCCAGCCTACCTTTAGTGCCCTCTCTGCCCTGCTCTCACTCTGCCACCCTCCACTGCCCAGCCTGCTCCCTCCCTTCCTTTCCCCACCCACTTAAATATGCCCTCTGATCGGGCACTATGCATGCCTGTCTCCCTGGTTCTCTTAACTCATGAGTGAGGTTAGAGCTCATGTTCCGTGCATCCCTTTATCTCCAGCATCTAACATATGACTGCTGAAAACATTCAACTCCAAAGTAATTAATCATGAGAGTGTAAGGATGATGGTAATACTGGTCAGGGCCTTACTTGTACTTAAAGTTGATGTTTTTAAATAAAAAATCTTATAGTTCTCATGGTTTTCTGACCACTTTATCTAAAGTCTGATTCTGAATTTTTCTTTGCACTAGCTGTCATTATAATACTGGGTTAAAGGTGAGAAAGTTTGTGTTTTATTTGGAGAGAAGGCTGTATTAATAGGAGGTTTCAAAGCAGTGAATCCTGTTGGTGTGAAAGGGCTGGTCCTGTGCTCTTTTATTCCTGCCTCGAATCTGACTTATGAGCTTATCCATTTAGTTCTAGAGTGCAGATTACTGCTTCAAGAATGAAGGTGTTTTCCTTCTAAAGGTCTTGGTGGTAATTAGCAAGTAGATGAAAAACCAAAAATGACTGATAGATACTGACCCCAGTGCCCAGGAACACCAGTGTCTACAGCCTGTCAGTTCATCTTGGTTCGCTCTGTTCTGATTTGTCCTGGTCTTGGTTCTGCCCTGCAGAGCCCGCACTGCCGCCCCAGTCAATTACTACTCAGTCTGTATTTTCTTTTCAAACCTAGGAAAGAACCTTGATGCTGTCCATGACATCACAGTGGCATACCCTCACAACATTCCTCAAACAGAGAGTCACCTCCTCCGTGGGGACTTCCCCAAAGAGATCCACTTCCACGTCCACCGCTACCCGATAGACACCCTCCCTGCATCCAAGGAGGACCTGCAGCTCTGGTGCCACAAGCGCTGGGAGGAGAAGGAGGAGAGGCTGCGCTCCTTCTATCAAGGGGAGAAGAATTTTTATTTTACTGGACAGACTGTAATTCCACCTTGCAAGTCTGAGCTCAGGGTCCTGGTGGTCAAATTTCTCTCAATACTGTATTGGACCCTGTTCAGCCCTGCAATGTGCCTACTCATCTATTTGTACAGCCTTTTCTGGTGGTATTTTATAATCGCCATTGTCATCTTTGTACTGCAAGAGAGAATATTTGGTGGACTGGAGATCATTGAACTTGCATGTTACCGTCTTTTACACAAACCGTCACATTTAAATGCAAAGAAAGATGAGTAAGATTATAAGGGTCACAGTGAATTAATGTAGGAATATTTGGGAAGTATTGCAAACCTTTGTAAACTGAGATGAGTTTTTGCATGACTATGTTAAATATTTCTTACTTCAATCATTATTTGTTAAAGATATTTTGCACTTAATTTTGTGGGAAAATATTGCTACACACATGATTTTTTTTAAATCTCTGAATGTAATTTCAATACGCATAGCAGAGAGCAATCGCTGTGAAATAACTCAGGCCAGAGCATCCTTAAACCATCAGCAGGCTATTCCCAGACAAGGTACACACCAGATTGTCTCAGAGGCTCAGTACTATTTCCTAACAACCCCCCAGACAAGAGAGAGAGCCGCACTGGACCATCAGGGTGAGGGCCCTTCCTCCTGGCTCCCTCCTTCCGAATTCCTTCCTGCACCAAACCACTGCCTCCCTTCTTGAGACCAGAAAACAGAAATCTCTTGCCCTTAAACTGACCAAACATTTTGATAGGAAGCCCTTCATCATTTATAAAATCTTGGCATTTAGCCTTGCATTGACCTAGGTGTCAGAGGCCCACCTTTGCCCTTTTCCCACGTGGAAAATAAGACCTGGCATGTCTCAGAGGGCACCCACAGGCTCTCCACGTACAACCCTTAGTTTGAATTTTTAAGGGTAGGAATTAAGACAATGTAGTTTCTCACTTCTTAACCACGCATGCTTAGTCTGGTTTCTATACAGCGTGTCGGTGGGTGTAGCTCCTCTGTGTTAAAAACAGTTAAAAGTCACTCTTTTAAAGGAAAGCGTAGAACATTCTGTTATTGCAGTCAGAAACTCTCCTTTGAAGTTGTGTCTTAGAAATATTTCTTTAAAACCTGCCCCAAAAAGGAAGGTTAGTGTTTTCTACATGTACACGAGTCTCTAATGTCAGCCATTAAAATGACAAAGCCCTTGCAGGCAGGGCAGTAATGGTTTACCCTAAATTATTCAACTCTTGTAGCCTTGACAAATTTTACTCTTAAAACCAAAACAACACAGGAAAAAAACCTTTTTAATAACAAGGGAAGGATCTCTCATTTTTAGTCCCAGGATTCCTCTTTCACTAGTAAAATTTAAACCAATTTTTGACCAGTTGTTCACCTCAGTATTCATTTGGAGTCCACGGAAAATCCAGTGAACCAACAGCACCCGCCTCCTTCTGAGGCATGACGAACACGCGCTGGTCCGTTTCCACGCTGCTGACGCCAGCCCTGCGTTTCGTCACGCGATGAGGATGCTGGTCAGAGCAGCGGTCTGCGCAATTAACAGAGCAAACCTGTCAGCTCCACTCGCTCCTGGAACCAGCCTCAAAAGCTAGTTATTGCTTCATGTACTCTTGGCATGAATGCCTTCCTCTTGACTGCATCTCATTTCTGCTCGACGGTGACTTACCCGACATCTGAAAAGAAATGTGCACTGCCACAGAAGGGGAGCACCGCGCGTGAGAACGCCCGAGCAGCCTCCTTCAGAAAGCACTGTGCGCCGAGCGCTATTGGCACCCCATTCTCTCTGGAAGGGTGCAGCTAGCGCCTCTGCCCAGACACACCAACCTGCACTTAGCTGCGCCCGCAAGGCCCTTTTTAATCCTGCCAGGAGTTCCTAATTAGTCATTATGTATATCTGCTGCAAGCCCAGCTGCAGAACTATAGTTAGAGGTTTTTATTAAATTTTTTTTCTTAATAAAGAAGGTTTCTAATTTAGGTTTCTCTCAGACTTCCTTTGGTTATATTTGGAAACACAGAAATAGTCTCAGCAATCAGGATTGTATGTGTCCCGGGCGTGGGAGCAAAGCTGGGAGTCCTACCCACAGGTGTCTCCAGTGCAGCCCGCCACCCGGCCTCCTGCTCCCGCCGCCCATCCTTCCAAGTGTGTGTCCTCTTCAATGGTCTGACCTGCAAAAGGGGAAGTGTTTTTTTTAAAAAAAAAAAAATTTATCATTAAAACTCGTTTAAGATAAAATGCCAACTTTTTTATGTACCCAAAATTCATAAGCACTAAAACTGGGGAATAGGGACAGTGTATGTCCTCTTAAGAATGAGAAATAACTTCAAAAAGGGAAAAGTTGCTTGTGTTTTCCTATACATTTGTATTTTTCTTATATAAAAAATAAAATAATACAGTTAATGCTCTGGAACTTAAAGCTATCTAAAGTGAATAAGGAAATGTCAAGTAGAAACTAATTTAGCTTCAGTGTTGTGAGTGGCCTCAGGATGACCCCTCCACACCCTCCCACACCTTCACTGTGGGCTCAGAGCAGCTGCTAGACACACTCACCTCCCCTTCAGGCTTCTGAAGGAAAACCCATTGGACTTGGAAATACTTAAGAATGCTGTATGTCCAATTGTTAAATCTTTACCATTTGGAAACATTTTAAATAAAGCAAGTGTGGTTAATGTAGGACACAAACCATTATCTTAAAATTAGGAACCCACAAGGAAGGCACTGATTAATTAGGTCACAAGTTCTTCCGCCAGCCATCTTTGATGGAATAAGCCAAAGGAATTGTGAAATTCAGTAGAAGAACATGGTAAGAGACTAAAAGAAAATAGAGCCTTTAATTTAAAATGCCTAATAAAATCCTTCCTTGTTTGTTACACTGTTAAAACAGACTAGGGAGAAATAACAGCTTCCATGTGATTCACTTGGAAATCAGTTAATTCCTCAGCAGCCCGTCAGAGCCTCCACGGGAGACAATTCTGCCCAAAGGAGTTTCATTTCACCTGGACTTAAAGCTCTGCCCCGACCACTGTGCCCCGTGCGCGCTTTTACAAGAGGCTCTGATGGAGGGAGCCTGTTGGTATTAAATTGTTTACATTTCTTTATATAAACAATGTGCTTTCAGTGCCTTAGTTACAGGTCCCTTTCTTTTTCTTGTTCCGAGAATTCTGCGTGTTAGGTACAACTGTTTCGCGACTCACTGGGTGTGGTCTGTAAACCCCTGGGCACTAGTGAGCGCTGCGTGGGATGCCCCCTGGAGGAGAAGGCATGGAGCCTACCCAGGCCACGGTTGCCCTGGAGCTGCTATTGATATTTACGCTCTAGAATAGAAATGGTCCTATCGCATGGGGAGGTTCGGATCAGATTCGGCCCTAAAGTTGTACCAACCTTAAAATTTTACTTTGGGAGAAAATCTTGGTTTTGCTAACTTACTTGTTAAAGGATCATATGTGCAAAACACCAAGTTTTAAAAATAACTCACAGAATGGCCTTAGTTTTCAATGTCCACTGGTATGTTTGTGAGTTGTGTTGTCTGTCATGTAAACCCCAGAATAAAGTGGAGTGAATTAAATAGTTTACACTTGTGTTGTTTCTGTTTTTGCAGGAATGACTGGAGGATACTTTGTTTCTAACACATTGTTCTAGCCTTATGTAGTAAGTAAAAGCTAGTCAGAACCCTTTCAAAGATTTTTTTTGGGGGGTGTTTTTTTTTGTTTGTTTGTTTGTTTTTTAAGTATAAGCAAAGAGGGAATAAACTACCTCCTCATTGAAAGAGTCCAGAGGCCACAGCTGACTTCAGTGTGAATATCATCAGAACTTGATTGCCTTCCCTCTCAGTTCAGCCCTGAAGGCAGGCAAGTTCCTTGTTAGGCACTTGTGGGGTTCTTGTGGTAATGTCGGCACCACTCGCTGTAGGAGGTAAAGGGGACTCTGTACTCCCTCATCCCTACTGTCGGGGGGTTATCTGTGAAAGCAAATCTGGACCCAAACCTGAACAATGTGTAACTATCTACTCAGCAAACAGACACACACACGCGAAAGTCATGAAACTGAAAGGAAGCGGAATATGCCACCCCAAAATGTATCTGTAGGAGTTTAGGACACAACACCCCACAATACACTGCTTTGATATATTATTTTGAGCTGCAGGCACTTGAGAAACAGCAAATGCAGGAAGAAGCTTCCTCTGAATGCCACTTCTCTGACTGAAGACGCATCCTCCAAAGGAACTCAATTGTCATAAATCCCCTCCCCAGGAGTTCCATCACCCAGGGAAGATCGACTCCTGTCACAGGGAAAAACAAAGACTGGAAGTCGGCACACTCAGAGTCACAAATAATCATACTGCCCACCTGTTCTTCCAAGGGCCCATTCCTTTTTTTCTCAAAGTCGCTTACTCTCCCCTAAGAGGCCTACTCCCTCCTGCCCCTTTCCCTATTAAAGTGGTATTTAATCCTGAATTTGAAGTCACCTCGGGAGTTTCTCATTTTTTCCTGGGTTTCTCCCATGTATACTTGAGGGATGCATATTAATAAACTTCTGTTTATTTTTCTCTTGTTAATCTGTCTTTGATTACAGGGTCTCGGTCAAAGCACTCAGAAAGACAAAGAAACAATTATTTTCCTCACCTATACTTCTTGTAAACTCTATGATGCTCCACTCTGTCTTCTGGTTCTGCAGCAGCCCTTGGCCTGAAAGAGCCACCCTGAGGGAAGCCCACTGCGTCCTTCTCTGGGAAAGGGCACCGACCTGTAGAGCCCGAGTCTAGGACCGCCCGTCGGCTGGCTGACGGGAGAGTCTGTGTGGCCCCTCACTTGTCTTCCACGTCACCCATTTCACTGCTGAGTTGTACACAGGTGGGTTTCTGATGAGGGCGCTTCAAATGCCAGTTAGCCCTGGGACGGATACAGACACGAATCTACACACAGACGTGTAAATATCTTTTAAGTAAATGACTAAGGGACAACATGTGCACTCCTGGCTGGATCCACATCAGGACTTGATGCCTGCGGTTGCTTCACCCTCACATCCTCTCAGGTTCAAGTCCAGCGGGAAAGAGCCAGAGAGGATGCTTCCCGAAATCCTAAACTGGCTTTCAGCCTGAACCTCTTGCTTGCCCAGAAAAATACAATAGCGGATTGTAACACGGGTGGGTGGGCCATACAGGTTGACACTGGATTAGGGCAGATGATAGAGGAACCGCAGAACTGGAAAGGAGAGGGCCGGTCCCCCGTTTAATAAGTCTCGCGATGGTGGACGAGAACACAGGCGGGGAAAACCTCTTCTAGCAGAAACGGGTGAACGAACAGTAAAATGGTCTCTGCAGTGGCGAGCAGGCAATCCGCCCTGAGGGCAAGCATCCCTATACTAGGCTACACACACGTGGCTCTGCCACGTGCTCACGAACTAACCATGCGGCGTGCAAGCCAGCAAGCCTAACCACAGCTGTTTCCCCTACAGGGCTGCTCGCTGTCCACCCCACCCCCACCCCCCAGCCAGCGGGGAGGTTGGTTCCCCCGCGGCCGAGTGGAAGGGAGGGATGAATTCTAAGAAGACCGTTAAGAGAATAGGATGAAATGAGGCAGATGGCCAGATGTCCACCCCAAGTATGGAACTTCCCAAACCCACCAGCAGAGTATGGGAGAAAATGAGCATGGCTTCCAGAGAGGTCCCTGCCTCTGCACAGTCAGACCCAAAACGCTGCTCGGCAGCCTCCTCCATCATCACCGGGATGTATTTGGGAACCACGGATTCCCATAGTTGTGCACAATCTCACCAGCAGTTGGTCTGTCTGAATTCCTCAGTCGTCACCCCCACACAGCTCACTCAGACGTAAGCAGTGTGGCATCGGAAGTGTTTTTCTCTGGGAAATCTGTTGCAGTACAAATGCTGCAGCTCTAACCTCTCTCCCTGTTGGTTGCTGCCCTTTTCTTCCCAGCTCTGCAGGCGCAGAATCCGGCCACATCCTCCATTCCTCCCGCTCCTGCTGGACAGTCGAGGTGTCACTGCACTCGTGTCCTCCTCTTCAGGGGCAGCCCTTCCTGTTGCACCTGTTCTGGCAGGTCTGCGAGCCTCCCTTCAGCTAGCTCTGCTCGCTCCAAGTTCTCCACACGCATAGTCTCGGTTCTTAGGACCCAGCTGACCTCACCACAGCCCCGGTTCCATCATGGGACCCATCCTCTTACCCCCTCAGTGGTTTCCAGCTCACTGCCAGACAGCCCTGACCCTACCTGTCCCAGTACCCCCCAACCCAGCCCGACCTGGGGCCCAGGATTTCCCCAAGTGTGAAGCTTTTTGTATCAACACAACCGGTTTCCCAAATCTCATGGACCCCTTGCCCTTTCCACCTTTGCTCATATTTCTCACCTGTGCAAGGTGCTGCCTTCACCAACTCTAGTTAAATCCACTTTCTCTCTGCAGTTTTTCCTGACCAGTCTAGCCTGAAATGTCCTCCCATGTAGTGATATTTCTCAACGACTCCCGCTGGGCCAAGTTACACATACTCTCATGTCACATTTTCCAGTCCTTTCACCACAGCTGGAGTATAAACTTCTGGAAAGCAAAGATAAGGATTTCTCTTATTCTCATATTTCTCTTACCCATTCAGCCCAGGATCTTTGCCATTCTTTTTGCACAGGAAGTTCTTAACAATGATTCCCTGGAAGTCATTCAGACAGGATCCTGTTCTTTAGAACACCCAATCTACAGTTGGGTACAGAAACTTACAAATTTTAAATATCAAAGAAAAAAAATAAGAAGAACTGAGATGCAAACCCATCCACCTCTGGAAAATAAACCTTTTTTTTTTTTTTTTTTTTTTTTTTTACAAGAATCAAGTCATGCCTGACCAGGCGGTGGTGCAATGGATAGAGTGTCGGACTGGGATGTGGAGGACCCACGTTCGAGACCCCGAAGTTGCCAGCTTGAGCGCAGGCTCATCTGGTTTGAACAAAGCTCACCAGCTTGGACCCAAGGTCGCTGGCTTGAGCAAGGGGTTACTTGGTCTGCTGAAGCCCCACGGTCAAGGCACATATGAGAAAGCAATCAATGAACAACTAAGGTGTCGCAACGAAAAACTGATGATTGATGCTTCTCATCTCTCTCCATTCCTGTCTGTCTGTCCCTATCTATCCCTCTCTCTGACTCTCTCTCTATTTCTGTAAAAAAAAAAAAATCAAGTCATGTTTGACTAATGATATAATTTATCAAAGTATATGAACTCTTAAAAGCAGAAACTTGGCTCAAAATGTGCTTTATTCTTTGCCCTTCCTGCCCACATACTCATTTTCCTTCTTTCCAAAACACCCACTCTTTAGGAAGTGCCACCTCCAATGTGTGAAGCCAACCAGACAGAAACAAAGAAGATAAGTAAGATAGGATGTCCTGTCCAAGGCATAGGCTTATGTCTAGTGCCAATGCGTGGGTGCTCCAGGGCTGAGGCTCCTAGAACACAGCTGGCCAGCAGAGGGCACCAGCCTTGTGGCTACCTGGTCCACTGCACATGGTTAAGTAGGTGTTGCTGACAGTAGCTCATGGTACAGCTTCCAGAAACCATTAAAAAACAACAAATGACCACAGCCCACAATGGGAATTTTTCATCCCATGGGCTGGCAGGAGACAAGGTCTGAAAAGGAATACATGACTGTTGTTAATGTAAGTCATTGGGCTTGGGAAGTTTGTTACATAGCAGTAGAAAACCTGAATACTGTCTAGAGTTATTGTGAGAACTCGTAAAGATAAATCACAGATGACTTACAGTGCGGTGTACTCCCTAATGTAGCTATTGTTGGTATCATGGCCATTTGATGATCGCAATAAGCCCTGGAATAGTAACCCTTCTAGCTGTCCCACATGGGTGCCAATGAGCAACACACAGATAGCTTGAAGTCTGCAAAGTACTTCACAGACTTGATCCACATTATGACAACATAAACTCCAAAGCAGTTAAGGGCCATGCCCAAGCTGACTCAGCTCCAAGTGGTTGACCCAGGATTTAAACTCACAACCTTATATTTCAAGTGTGATGCCATTTAACTCCAAACACCTCCTCACATGCAACAACAACTAGTTTGGGGGAGAAATGCAACAGTGTGGAGACATAGTGGTTCCCTATTAAAAGCCGACTTGGGATAGCTTCCTAACTGTGTGATCATAAGCAAATACTCAAAGGGAGCCTTTCCACATCTGAGAAACGGAGGAAATGCCCATGCCCGGTTCCCTTCCATCATGGAATGCTATGAGATTCAAATCAAAGAATGGATGGAAAGGGATATAGTGTTTTCAACAGTCTCCTGTAAAATTCTTTGACACAGTCTGGCCTCTTCCCATCCCCACAGTGAGCATGTATCTTGCACAGACAGGGTATACAGTAGACCTGTATCCCTATCCTCTGTCCACATAGTGTCTGGGAACATCTGACCCCTGGTGGTGACTGGGGAATGGGTGTCACTGGCCTCGTCACTGACCAGCCCTGATTCTGGCCCAAGACCCTGTACGGAGGAGCAGGGCAGAAGCTGCCCATTGTTCTGCCTACCAACACCCCCATTTGGGCAATTGCAGGCCCCACTCATGGCTCCTACCCTTGACCCTCCTTTCTTCCAGCCAAGGAAGATGACGCACGGGCCCAGCCTCTCCCACCATTGGTATTTTCCTTCCCAGTCTCAATAGGAGGATTGTGGGGATGTTTCCTAAAAAGTGAATGAGAAGCATGTGCCTTGGTTGAATGGCATTCTCCCACAGTGGAAAACCTGATGACTCTCAGGCCTCTGTATATCTGAGTCAAGACAGGAAGAAAATGAATGATAACCATGTGGCTATCTGGGAAAAGGCACCTCAGCAGAAGGGAGCACAGAGCAGAGAACTCTGAGGCAGAATAGAGAACTCTGGGTGTGCTTTACCCAGCTCCCCCGAACCTTACCCTCTCTCATGACCAGAGTGCAGTTAGAAAACCCAAGAAATGAACATTAGGCCATAATATGAACTTATTATAGAGCATACTCAGATTTTTCAAGTGCACAAAAAGGTGTTCAACATCATTAGTTGTCAGAAAAATGCAAGTCAAAATCACAATAAGATCATCACTTCTCATATGTTAATATGGCTATTATAAAAAAGACAAGAGATAACAAGTGTTGGTAAGGATGTAGAGAAAAGGGAACCCTTGGCACTATTGGTGAAAATGTAAATTGGTTCAGCCACTATATAAAATAGTACAGGGTTTTCTCAAAGAATTAAAAATAGAACTATCACATGACTCACTGTCCCATTATTCACCGTAGCCAAGATGTGGAAACAACCTAAGTGTCCATGGATGGGTGAATGGATAAAGAATATGTCACACACACACACACACACACACACACACACACACACAATGGAATATTATTATTCAGCCATAAAAGAAGGAAATTCTGCCTTTTGTAAAAGCGTGGATGGATTTAGAGGCTATTATGCTAAGTGAAACAAGTCAGATAGAGAAAGACAAGTACCATAGGATTACACTTATATGTGGAATCTGAAAAAGCTGAACTCATTAAGATAGAGAATAGAATGATGGTTGCCAGAAGTTGGGGGTGGGAGTGGGGAGACAGTGGTCAAAGGGTACAAACTCCCAGTTGTAAGATAAATAAAATCTAGGGATTAATGCATAGCATGGTGACTATCATTAACAATACTGCATTATATAATCAAAAGTAGTTAAGAGAGTAGATTTTGAACATTATACCACACACACACACACACACACACACACACACACACACCATAATTATATATAAAGGGATAAAAAAGTTAAGTAGCCTTAATGGTGATCATTTTGCAATATGTACATATATCTAAACATCGTGTTTTAGGCTTTATGCTTACATATGTTATATGTCAATAATATCTCAGTAAAGCTGGAAAAGACAAAATCAAGGGGCAGCCATGATCCAATCAGTAGCTCGGGTCTGCTCGCTCACTCATTCACTCACTCAACCAGCATTTCTCAAGACGGTTGGGGACCGGGGTGTGGGTGGGGTCGGTGAGGGGGCAGTGGCTCTGCAGCAAAGCTACTGGGTGCCGAGCAGTGGAGGAGAGGAGAGGCAGAGCAGTCCATGAGGGCCTTGCAAGCTACAGCACAATGTTCATGGCAAGGTGTATGCATGTTAGAGAGTTGTCACCAGAAGTAACTACCTAGTTTATGCTTTAAGTAAAGAGGTCACCCTAGCGCTGCATGAAGGATGGGTTGCAGTGGTTAAAAGTAAAACTGGGGAGATCAGCTTATCAATTCAGGGGAGGCCACTGGGCTGAAGCATCTATTTTCCGTATATAAGGAGCACTGGGATCTCACACTCCCCATTCCTTTCCCAAATCTGCTCCAAAATCTCTCCTTTATGTTCCTTATTCTGTGGCCTGGTGACTGTGCCCATCCTCTCAGCCATCCAGCCAACTCCCTGCTACATGGCAGAGATCTGCTGTGTGCAGACTCAGTATTGTTGACACGGCTCTTGGGGCCCGGAACCGGCCCTATATCCACAGCTGGTCTCCACCCCACCCACAGAATGGCAACTATCCTGGGGACAACACACTATGGCTCATATCTCTGAAATTCTGGGCAGTCTTAGGGAATTAAAGGGGAAAGATGCATTCACATTTGCAAAACTCCCCATCAGAGAGCAGTCTTCGGGAAGACCATGGGTACCACAGAACTGGCTTCAGTACTGGCTTCTTACTCAGCTCCTTCCTCAAGCCATGAAGATGGAGAGAGAAGAGCCCTAATGCTCAATGATTAGTGCCCGTGGGATGGGCTAACCTTGGCTCTGCTTCTCTGCTCTGATTTGCACCCTTGACCAGAGCTTGCCCTCTGGTGACTAACAACTCTGTCTTTCTAGGTCAGTAAAGCTCAAGCCAGAGTTACCTGTCTTTAGCCGAGACTCAAGGTCATTCTGGTCAGTGGGTGAGACTTTGAACTTCCCCAAGGGCAGCCTGGTGCTGTGGGGAGAGCACATGCTGTGGGCACAGGCCAACCTGGATTCAAGCCCAGCGTCATCATGGGCCCACCGCTTGAGCTTGGATGAAGCTCAAGCTTCCTCAGCTGGAGAGTAGGGATGATACTACCCAGCTCAGGGCCATTGTAAAGGTGATACAGTGATAAATGTAGATCATGTGATGAGAAAGTGTCACTCCTGCCCCCACCTTTTGGTAGCTCACATAGCCTCTGGATTTACCATCTTGCATTTCAGATGCAAGATGAATGAGGTTAGTTTGAGTTGAACATACGCAATGACCTTTCCCCTCGGCCTTCTGGCACAATCTCTTCTTTCTTATACACCTCTTTGTGTTCTCATCTTTTTATCTTTGTCTCCCTTATTGGCAAAAGCCAGAGCTGATAGTAAAACTGGCACCCAGAGAGAGCAGGCGACATCCAGGGACACACAGCAGCAACTTTTATTGAGCTCCTCTATGAGCCAGCATCCTGTCCCCTGAGCATTCTGTTCCACCTTTTGCTGGGACATTGCCTGTTCCTACCCCAAACATCCTATGGACAGAACTATGGAGGCAGGACAAAGGGAGACTTTCAAAGGCCACTAGGGATGTTGACATCATATACTCATAGAGAATTTCCAACTGGTACCTTAGTGGTGAGAAGATGGAGACAATGGTTAAGTGGGGGAAAAAAATCATGAAATGTCTAGTTATCAATAGATAAGGTGAACAAATGTGTTCACCGAGACAGCCAGAAAGGGAAGAAGAAAAAGAAAAGGCTGCTTTCTATGATGGAGAATGAAATTGTAGAGGCTATTACACCACACACTCAGCCAGGCACAATCTCTGAACACTTCCAGATAGTGAAGGTTTGCTCTCTGCGAAAAGAATGACGGATGCTTCTTTTATTTGAGGCCCCTGAGTGGTTTGACAATCATGCTTTGGTATCATTTCAGACCAGGGTTGCAGTTCTTTTCATTTACGGTCCTGGTTCAAGTTGCAGTGCAGCCCAGACAATGAAAAGGGGCACCTGCAAAGACCGTGTAAGCGTCAGGAAGCGGACTGATGATACCCATGATTTCTTTAGCCTATGTAGTGATCAGGGGCCAAATCTCAGTTACACAACTCTTCATGGGGAACATACCCAGCGTCCCTTGCTTCTCTAAGGGTATATAGGGTATTCAGAAATGCACTCTCCCTCTGATATGTAAATTCTATAGGGTTGATCATTCTTGCTGAGCAGTTTTGTAAAAGTATACAGTTGATCACAAAAGCAGTTAACTGAGATCTAGAACACTCTTGAGATAAGTAGTCTTCATAGAGCACAGGCCTCCTGATCCAACAGGGTGAGTTAGCTCAGGACACATGGGTTTCTCTTTGGGTGAAGCTTTTATTAGTAGAGCTGAGAGCTTATTAAGTAAAAGAACATGGATGATATTTGAGTCATGAAACTGCTCCTCAGCAGATGTGTGGCCTTGGGTCAAAGTTGCACTTGATCTGCCAACCTGCCCAAGAATTCTGGCATGAGATGAGGGGCAGGGAATTGGATGGAGAGTTTAATTTGCATGAACCTCCTAGGCCTTATGGGAACTCTTGATAAGGATTTTTAAAAGCAATAACAAAAGCTGGTAAGGCCAGGATAAAGGATCCTCTCTTAATCCTAACAGAAGTAATCTCTTCAACTTCTGAAGGAGAACTTCAGAGAAGACAGGAACTCAACACGAGGGAAAGGGGTGTGGGACAATCAGGAATGGAGGGTAGTTGAAAACTTATTTTTCTCCTTGTTCCATAATTTCTAATTGTCAAGGAGAAATCAGGCATGTTCTTGCTGTATAGCAAGTGACTTGACCTTGAGTAGGAGGGATACTAAAACAAGTTTCCTATATAGGAACATGACTTTTTGTTTTATTTTTATTTACTTATTTTTATATATAGAGAGAGAGACGGAGAAAGAGAAAAAGCATCAACTTGTAGTTGCAGCACTTTTGTTGTTTATTAATTGCTTCTCATACATGCCTTGACCAGAGGCCTTCAACTGAGCCAATGACTCCTTGCTTAAGCCAGTGACCTTTGGCTTCAAACCAGCAACCTTGGAATCATGATGATTCTACACTTATGCCGGTGACCCCAAGCTCAAGCTGGCAACCTTGGGGTTTCAAACTGGGACCTCAGCATTCTGGGTTGATGTTCTATCCACTGTGCCACCACCAGTCAAATGAAACATGAACTTTTATGAATTATAGAGGCTCTACCTATAGAGACAAGAGGATTATTTGCTTACAGGGAAAACCTCCTTCCTCTTGGAGCGGGAAAGAGAACCTTCTTCATCTTGGCAATGCTAATGCCAAAGTTATGGAGTAGAAGCCTGGCAACGGGCCACCTCCTGAAGGAGGAGATGGAGGGCCTAGCTCTGACCCCTAATCCAAAGGGGCTGGCCGAATTAGAGTCCCAAAGCAGACAGCTGTTGCTAATGGCATCTAAGCCCTTTATTTGTCCAGGGCTGGGTTGTGATGCCATGTCAGAATGAAGCAGGCTCTTGGCCCCAAAGGAGGAGACCCTGTTTTCATCAGCCAACTCCTTCCTTGACCATCAGCTCCTGTCTGTGACCATTCAGGGGCCCCCACAAGCAGGACTCTCACCAACCCCCAGAGTCATAAAGTTGGGGACAGGTGTGCTTAAAGAGGCAGCCTTCTCAGGCCTTCCTCACACGCTTCAACTCAGGCCCCTCCTTCCCCCCACCTCCGCCCCTGCCGCTCTGCACTCTGTTTGCTGACACCCCTCCCCCCCAGTATCTGCCAATGAGGCTCAAACACCCTGGCTGCCACCCGCACGCTCCCCCCCCCCCCCCCCCCCCCCCCCCCCCCCCCCCGTCTGCCACCCTCATAGATGCTCTCACTCCCTTCCTGAGCTCCTGTAGCACTTGAAGTCATCTGTGTGTCTAACCTCCTTGGACTGTAAGTGCCTCATGACTAGGACTCCTGGCTTGTCCCTCTGCGTCCTATGGTGCTTAGCACCATGGTCTGCACACAGAAAGAGCTTAGAAAAAGAGTGTTGAAGGAAAGATCTGAACGCAGACTTGGAACAAGAGCATTTGCTAGTGGGTGCTGGTCCCTTAGCAGGTTATCTTTCTCTCCTCGGTAACTCCTCAGCCTATGAGCACAACCACCAATTGCAAATAGTGCCTCTCAGGGCCCGTCAAGCCTTTCACTTGGTCCTCTGAATGGTTCTCACGACAGACAACCCTTCTCATCAAAATGTGAACCGAGCCCAGGGGTGAAAGGGGAACTGCCTAGTAGGCAGCTGTATGTCCTTCTGGATGCTCACATCTAAACAGCCCAGGCCACGTGAATGCACCAGTCAGTGCCAGGGCCCAGCAGCTGCACACAGTGCCAGGAACCGAGCGACAGGCCTGTGTGCAAAGAACGAGCAGAGCTGCCTTCTCTTGAGGACCCATCTGGCTCCCTCAGGCAGACTGCTAAATAAACACTTAGCTTCAGTCTTCAGTTGACCTCTCAGACCACATCTGGAGGCCATTCCACACACAGCTCACACCCCCCGGAAAGTCGCCCCACATTTTATTGTGCTCCACGTCCTTCCTTGGCCGCCCTGGCCCATATTCCCCGCTCCTCAGGGTTGGAACGAGAAAGGAGAAGCAGGCTCGTTGACTTGCATGAACTCATTTGCTCTCCGGGTTCCTCTGCACCTGCTCCCTCCTGGGCCCTGAAGCCAGCGTTTCCACAGCAAACAGTCATAAACAGCCGGAAGGGGACCGGGACTTCAGGTGCAGGCGGAGGGTGGGGAGAGAGCGCAAACACTCTGAGGCCCGTTTCCATACAGATGTTTTTAGCCATAAACCGGGGGAACTGCAAAGCATGAAGCGGGCCAGGTACTAACGACAAGGCCTGCGAAGAGCATTAGGCCGGAGATCAGCTGGTGACTCAGAACTTCCGCAGGTGCCGAGCTCCGCGTGGACAGGCTGGGTTGGGACCGCGGGCTGGAGGCTCCCGGGGAAGTTGGGTGTGTGGCCCAGGAAGCTATACCGACGAGGTAGGCCCCGGGCATGCAATGGGTGTGAACACCCGGAACTCCCAGACCCACACTGTGTTGCTGTTAGTCTACTTTTTTCAATTCTAATTAGTACGATTCCTGAACCATCTCTGGGCTGCCTCCCATGTTGGCAGGGTCTGCAAATAAGACACAATGTCTGTATCTGAGTCTCCCAGGAGTGAGGACGACAGGTGTGCACACACCTGGTAACACAGGGCGCCTGCATCTCGTACCAGGTTGGAGGTACACTGTGTGGGGGAAGCACGGAGCCAAGGTCAGAGGACCTGGGCTTGGGGCTGAGGCAGGGCGACCACGTGGCCCTCCCTAGGTAGCTAGCATTGGGACAGCCATTGAAGGGACAGCACAGGGCAGTGTGGGGAGCAGCAACAGCAAGAGGGTGGGAGTGTGACAGAGTGACAGATAGCCTAGTGTCCTGCAGTGTGGCATGGTTTGGGCCACAAGCAGGGCGGGTGGGTGCTCTGGGCAGCTGGGGCAGGAAGGAGGAGAGCCAGGTGAAGGAAGTTCCGAAATGCAGGACTAAGGAAAAATTTCAGAATGTTTCAAATGTAAATTAGTTATCAACTTTATTATAAAGTAAGAGGTTTCATAAACAAAGATGGGTTCTTATGAAACTCTGGAAGGTCTGGCCATTTGGGTCCTTGGCTCCCCTTGTAGCTACACTTAGCTGTGGCTGGGTGGTGGCCCTTCCCAAGCAGGACAAGCATTCTCCAATCTGCCTCCCCTCAGCCTGCTTCTCTCCTTTCTGTCACCTGTCTGCCCTCCATGGGCCTATGAGTTTGTGGTCTTTGCTGCAGACCCTGAGGAGATGGTAGCAGAGGGCAGAGAATTGCCACCAAGACCTACTTAGGAAACTATGTCAAGGTTAGTGAGTGGGTTTCTGAATAGAAGACAGGGTGATAGGAGTGAGCAAAAGGGAGGACTTGGAGCGGGATTTAGGGCAGAAGGTGCAGGAATTCAAGGAGGAGGTGCAGGGGCAGAGTTGGGCTCCGGCAGAGGACGGTGAGCTCTGCTCGGGAGTGTGGAGTTTGACAGCCCCGCACACATGTGCATACCCCTACCTGGGCCTTGGCATGCCAGAACTCCAGAGACCCACTTCCTGCTTCGGGGCTCTGGGCAGAAGGTGCGGTCAGGGAGGGTCCTGCAGGGACAGGCGGTGGAACTGAGCCACGATTCCCCACTTCTCCCCTGGCAAGCTCAGCTGCTGTCTGGGATGTGAATCACTTAGTCACAGCTAGTGTTCCTGGACACGTGCCAGGAAGGGACCGTCACTCTATCAGCACATCCCTGAAAGGATGTGTCACTCAGAGGCCAGAGCTGAGCCTGCCACCGCTTTTCAGGCAGGGAGGGAGCAGAGGGCGGGAGCCGGCCAAGCTGCGCTTCTTTCTTCCTGAGTCACATGAGTGATTTGTCTCCAGTTCCTCTGAAGGACTCCTGGGGGACAGGGTGGGGTGGGGCTGTGAGTCATGTGGGCCCCGTGCAGCAGATGAGGGCAGTGAGTCACAGCTCTGCTTCTTAATCGGAAGCATATTCGAGACCTGAAGAGAATGTGTCCGTGGCCAGGTCTGGGGCGCTCGGCTTGCTGACTGTCCATTAAACAATGAAAGATGTGACTATCACCTGAAGGGCTTCTCAGTTCAGATGGTCACATGTATTTCCTCACTGGATCCCAGTTTCGGGTTATACCTTCATTTGTGTGGCTTTTTTCTGTTTGTACGTGCTGCTGGACTCGGACAGCAGGGACTGGTATATCCTTACCATCTAGTCCATTTTAAATGAACTATTTAATGAACAAATGGCTCCCAGTGGGGTTAAGATTTAACATAATGTGTGGGTGTGTATGTGTAACCTATTTATATACCTATACAGGGTAGGGCAAAAGTAGGTTTACAGTTGTTTGTTTGGAAAATGATACAATAATTAATAAATAATAATTCAGGAATAAACTGTATTTCACATACAACTGTAAACTGACTTTTATCCACTTTACCCCTCCCCCACCCCACCCTGGCTAGAAATGCTGTTTTCTGTATGAAATAACTTTGGAAGAATAAGAATTCACAAAACACTGATAATAGAGCTTACTTTCTGGACATAGAAGCTGAGGATAGAAGTCTGAGATAAAAAATTTGCTTTCAGTTTCTCTCTCTCTCTCTCTCTCTCTCCCCTCACTTGGCTTTCACAAAGTGGCTCATACTAATCCCAGTGAGTGTCCCACAGCCTTCTCATGGAGGACATCTTCCATGTCTGTCTGCCGGCCTTGGCCTTGCACCCCTGCAGGGCTGCTGTTCCATGCCTGGCTCTCTTGAAGCCTGCTCTTACTTGGGTGGACTCCACACATGGGCTTGGGGATGCTAGTGTGACCCACGTCTCTGGGGTGTTGTATGTCAGATTCTTTTTTTTTTTTTTTCCGAAGCTGGAAATGGGGATAGACAATCAGACAGACTCCGCATGCGCCTGACTGGGATCCACCCGGCACGCCCACCAGGGGGCGATGCTCTGCCCCTCCCGAGTGTCGCTCTATCGCGACTAGAGCCACTCTAGCGCCTGGGGCAGAGGCCAAGGAGCCACCCCCAGCACCCAGGCCATCCTTGCTCCAATGGAGCCTCGCTGCGGGAGGGAAAGAGAGAGACAGAGAGGAAGGAGAGGGGGAGGGGTGGAGAAGCAGATGGGCGCTTCTCCTGTGTGCCCTGGCCGGGAATCGAACCCGGGACTTCTGCACACCAGGCCGACGCTCCACCACTGAGCCAACTGGCCAGGGCCCGTATGTCAGGTTCTTGATGAGATAAGGGCCTGCAAGGGAGCCGGCTGGGATCTGAGATCGAGCCCTCGAAGTGGAAGGCAGAAGTAGTGGACTGAGTGCTCATATTGAGCAGGGACCCGGGACGGTGGGGGACGCAGTCAGGGCTGAGTGAGGGCAGAGGCTAGTCCAGAGAGCTGTGGTGTGGGGTACACTGTGAGCTGTGGTGTCTTCCTCTATTCCCAGTATGCTGCTGATCCTGGTAGGAAGGGCTGGGACAATAATAGATGATTAATTTCACTGGGTTTACAAATCCAGAATCACCCTTTCCTGCCAATCTCCCTTCCTGCAGTTTATTGTATGTCGATTATATCTCAACAAAGCTTTAAAAACAAAATTAAGTTAAATTAAAAAGCAGTGGATAACCTGACCAGGCAAATTAGTGGATAGCACATTAGACTGGGATGCAGAGGACCCAGGTTCGAAACCCTGAGGTCACCAGCTTGAGCACAGGCTCATCTAGCTTGAGTGCAGGCTCACCAGCTTGAATGTGGGGGCACTGGTTTGAGCGTGGGATCATACATATGACCTGATCCTATGGTCGCTGGCTGGGCCCAAAGCTCACTGGTTTGAAACCCAACGTCACTTACTTGAGCAAGGGGTCACTCACTCTGCTCTAGCCCCCTGGTCAGGGCACATATGAGAAAGCAATCAATGAACAAAGGTGCTGCAATGAAAAATTGATGTTTCTCATCCCTCTCCCTTCCTGTCTGTCTGTCCCTATCTGTCCCTCTCTGTCTCTTATTAAAAAAAAAATAGCAAGGTATACATAAATACATAAACTAATTTAGCTCTGATAGAAATGAATCTGAACATACCAACCATCTCACTAAATCTGAAAGGATAAAACTTGCTGGTTTAAATAGAAATTGTTGGGTTGGTTAAAAAAGAGAAATAATAATCTGTTGACAGGAAACATAAAAGACATAAAGAATCCAAAGAAATGTATTTAAAAAATAAGGACTCCAAAGGATAAAAGAGGAAAGATGGAAGAATACATACCAGCAAAACACTAACAATAAGAAATCTTATCTAGGCCCTGGCCGGTTGGCTCAGTGGTAGAGCGTCGGCCTGGCGTGCGGAAGTCCCGGGTTCAATTCCTGGCCAGGGCACACAGGAGAAGCGCCCATCTGCTTCTCCACCCCTCCCCCTCTCCTTCCTCTCTGTCTCTCTCTTCCCCTCCCGCAGCCAAGGCTCCATTGGAGCAAAGATGGCCCGGGCGCTGGGGATGGCTCCTTGGCCTCTGCCTCAGGCGCTAGAGTGGCTCTGGTCGCGGCAGAGTGACGCCCCGGAGGGGCAGAGCATCGCCCCCTGGTGGGCAGAGCGTCGCCCCCTGGTGGGCGTGCCGGGTGGATCCCGGTCGGGCGCATGCGGGAGTCTGTCTGACTGTCTCTCCCCGTTTCTAGCTTCAGAAAAATACAAAAAACAAAACAAAACAAAAAACCGGAAAAAAAAAATCTAACTATAGTCCTACCAGAAAACTAGCCTAAGAGCATGTAGTAGAGGAACTGACTATCCACAATCACAGTGAGTTACTTTAGCACATTCCTGCCATAATTGTTAGGTCATAAAGATAACAAACCAGTAAGGATACAGAGGATTTGAACAGCATCAGCAACAAAGATGATTTAAAAGTAGAATTCACCACTTACTAATTAGAGAATACATATTCTTCTCAAATAGACTTAGAGCAAATTATACTGTTCTCAATTCTTCCACTCTCTCTTTCTTTCTTTCATCATCTATTTATCTACCAAACTATCCATCTTCCCATCTATCTAAATAGGATATTTATAAAAATTGACTATGTATAAACTGATGAAGTCTCATCTACTTCCAAAAAATTAGCATCACACAGACCATAAGTTAGAAATCAGGGATGGAAACATAACATAAAATCTCTCATGTATCTGGCAATTAACACACACACACACACACACACACACGAGTTCTAAACAAGTCATGGGTAAAAGAGTAAAAATGAAAGCTAGAAAACTGAACCACAGAAAAACATTACATCAAAAATGTGTTCAATGCAGCTAAGATAGAAATTATAGTAGAATCTATACTTATATTAGAAAATTAGAAAACTAAAGATGAATAAGCTAATATCCAACTGAAGAGCAATAGACTAAAGTTAAATAGAGAGAAGAGGGAAAGAAACAACAGCACTAAGAGCAGAAATTAATATACTAGATCAGAAATATACAATAGAAAAAATCAGTCAAACCCATACCTGATTCTTTGAATAGATAAATCTCTAGCAAGATTTATCAAGGAAAAAAAGAAGCAAGCACAAATAAATATTAGAAAAAAATAAAAAGTTTAAATTGAGTGTTACAAATAATTTTATGTGAACTTAAAATTATAGACAAGGTAGACACTAGTCTAAAGAAAACATTAAATAATTATTTAATAAGAAACATCAAATCTGAGTTTTCATTTAAATAAATTAAATTGGTGACTAAATAATGATTTAAAAAAATGAAACCCTTAGATGGCTTACTAGGCTAGTCTCTTCTGTCCCACACATACACACAAAACTCCAGGACTAGATGGGCCCTTTTCTACAATGCAAATTGCTCTTAAACTGAGATGAGTTCCTTAACTCCTTGATGACGTTGGTGAAAACTTGTCATCAAAACAAGGACAAGGAAAGAGAATGGAAAAGTATAGTTCAATGTCATTTCCGAACATGAGTGCAAAAATCTTGAACAAAATATTAGAGTAAAAAATTAATTAGTACATAAAAGGAATTATACTTCATGACCTACTTTAGCCCAGGATTTTAAAGGTAAACAAATCCATATTCAATAAGGCATTAATTGAATTCATTACATAAAAATATGAAAGAGAAAGCATGTTATTATTTTAACAGATGCAGAAAAAGAACATTCAACAGCCATTCATAATAGAAATTATTGGCTACCTCAGAGAATGGAAATAAACCTAACCAAAGTTGTGTCAGCTTAGAAAAGTCAATATACTAATGTTATTTATCTCCTAATTAACCTATATTTTCAGTGCAATCCTAATAAAAATCTCCCCCTATTTTTCATTGAACTTGACAATAGATGTAGAATCTAATTGGATGAACAATGACCCAAAATTTCAAATGTACTTGGAAAAGGAATGGGTGAACTCTTTTGGCCAGACATCAAGACTTATAAAGTTATAGTAATTATGCAATGTGATATTGGCACATAGATAGATCAATAATCAAGTGGAAACTAGAGATATTTTAGAAGCCTGTGGCAAAATGATGAAAACATTTGGTTATCTGAATGGGAAAAAAATATATTTACTTCCTGCTACACCAAAAAATAATTCCCAGATGGACTAAAAAGTCCAAATGTAAAAAGCAGAATTTTTTTTTTTTTTTAGAGACAGAGAGAGAGAGTCAGAGAGAGGGATAGACAGACAGGAACAGAGAGATGTGAAGCATCAATCATTAGTTTTTCGTTGCGCATTGTGACACCTTAGTTGTTCATTGATTGCTTTCTCATATGTGCCTTGACTGTGGGCCTTTAGCAGACTGAGTAACCCCTTGCTTAAGCTAGCGACCTTGGTTCCAAGCTGGTGAGATTTTTGCTCAAACCAGATGAGCCCGCGCTCAAGCTGGCGACCTCGGGGTCTCGAACCTAAGTCTTTCCGCATCCCAGTCCGACACTCTATCCACTGCACCACCGCCTGGTCAGGCTAAACAGCAGAATTTAAAAAGTATTATAAATTTTTTATCACATTGAGACAGGAAAGAATTTTTTAAACAAGTCACAGAGAGCACAAAAAATTCTGATATTAAAATTAACTATTTCTATTGCTCAAAAAACACAAAATGAAGGCAAATACAACTTACAGGTTTGGGGAGGATATTTACAATCCATAAAACTATGAAAGAATTACTATCCAGAATAAGGAACTTCCACAAATCAATAAGAAAAATATAACTTCCCCAAAGAGGAAACCTAAATTGTCATAAGCATATAAAAATTACACAGCCACTTTGTGTTCAGACGATTACAAATTAAGACCACAAGATACTCGCCCTGGCCGGTTAGCTCAGTGGTAGAGCGTCAGCCTGGCGTGCAGGAGTCCCAGGTTTAATTCCTGGCCAAGGCACACTGGAGAAGCGCCCATCTGCTTCTCCACCCCTCCCCTCTCCTTCCTCTCTGTCTCTCTCTTCCCCTCCCGCAGCCGAGGCTCCATTGGAGCAAAGTTGGCCCGGGCGCTGAGGATGGCTCTGTGGCCTCTGCCTCAGGCGCTAGAATGGCTCTGATTGCGGCAGAATGATGCCCCAGATGGGCAGAGAATCACCCCCTGGTGGGCATGCCGGGTGGATCCCAGTCGGGCGCATGCGGGAGTCTGTCTGACTGCCTCCCCGTTTCCAGCTTCAGAAAAATGCAAAAAAAAAAAAAAAAAAAAAAAAAAAAAAAAAAAAAAGACCACAAGATACTCAATTTTCATCAGATTAGCAAAAATTTAAATTCTTCCAATTCCATGTGTGGGTGACAAGGTGAAGGAAAGGCAATTCAAAAACACTAATGGTAGAAGCATAAATTGATAAAAGTATTTGGAGAGCATTGTTTTATTTTATTTTCTGAGACAAAGGGAAAGAAAGAAAGACAGGAGCATCAACCTTCTCCACTATATACCCTTGACTGGAGATTGAAGCGGCAACCTCCGTGCTCTGGGACGATGCTCCAACCAACTGAGTGGTCCAGCCAGGGCTTGATTTTTTTTTATGACGACAGAGAAAGGAAGGGAGAGAGAGGGGAGAGGAAAGGGAAGCGTTTGTTGTTCCACTCAGCTGTGCGTCTTTTGGTTGCTTCCTGTGTGTGCCCTGACCAGAGATTGAACCCGCAACCTAGTTTTGGAATGACTAGAGAGCATTATTCTATAAAATTGAAGCTGCACTTGTGCCCTGAGCCAGCAATTCAGTTCTAAGTATAGATCCCAAAGAAACTTTGTACATGGGCACATGGAGACATGAATGAGAATGTCCCCAGCAGCAGTATTGCAAAAAATTTGGAGCCAACCTAAATGTTCATCATTCAGGAGAATGAATAAATTAACTGTAATAACTCATTTACAGCAGTAAAAATGAATCAAGCATACACTCTTTAACATGGATAAGGCTTAAAAATTAAAAATACGATGTTGAGTGACAGAAGCAGGTGAAAGAAGGCATCGTGTTTCAATCTCCAACCCATCATCAGCTCATCCCTGTGTGCCCGCTTCCTGACCTGTTACCATCAGTGTGGATAGTGGGGTCCGCTTACTCAGTGGGAAGGGCACCCCAGGCTGCAAAGCCTGCCTCTGCTACTTATTGACTGAGAGATAATAATACCCCTCAGAGATTTGGTGTGAGGATGAAATGAATTAGAAATTGTAAAGGGTCCATGAGCAAAAAACTATAACCAAAGTGAAAGGTTAGTGTGAGAGAGAGGATAGAAAGAGAAAGAGAGGGAGAATGAGCTTTGGATGGGCTGGCCCAGCGGGGAGTCACTGGGCAGGGGCAGGGACACATCATATGACCCACCTCTCTCAATACAGAGCATGCAAGAGAGGCCACAGGCTCCTGTCCAATCTTGTCTACTGGTTCACAGGCTGAGCTGTGGCCAGAGCCTCAGCTTTGCACACAGAAGTAAATTCTAAAAGTTTGCTATTATTGTCTTCACCTTGAATAAGCCCCCTCACCTCACCTCTCTGAGCCATGGTTTCTCACCTGTAAAATGAGACTGTAACACCCCCACCCCCACCGTGGGAACTGGAGGGTTAGTTGAGATAGCTCGTAAAAAGCATATAGCGAGTGCTGGGTAAAGTCGTCCCTTCCATTCCCCTCTGTCACTGTCATTTCAGAAGGTAGTGCCTTGAAGCCACAGGGTCTGTCTTAGCTGAGCAGGAGCTGCTGGCCCTGGGAGGCACTGTGCTAAGCAGGCCAAAGCAATGGTTGGAACGAAAGGAGAAACAGTATTATTGCTCCTTAGTTTCTCCCCTCCATGTGGGATGAATCCTGAGCAGGGAGGCACAGGGCTTGGTGCTGGCCCCCGCTCGGCCTGTGAACCATTGAACAAGATGGGGCAGGAGTCTGAGGCCTCTGGGCCACTCTATGGATCCAGGGAGGTGGGCCAGGTGGCTCCCTGCTGGACACATCCAGGGCCCATTCCTTCTCTTTCTCATTCAAGCCCCCCTCTCTCATCAGCTTTTCATTTTGATTATAGTTTTTTGCTCTTGGTCTCCAGAGTATGTCATTCTCTGGCACAGCCCAGCATATTCATTCCTCCCAGATGCAATTCTCTGCTCCGCCTGGAGAATGGTGATGAAGTGACATCTCCATGGAAACAAATGTTGATCCCACAGTTGCTTAGTGATGTGCTGCAGGATGATGTAAGCCGCACTCTGGTTTCCTAAGGGGCTTGGCATTCTTTGATGTGTCTGTGCTCCTGGGCTGGAATGATGAGGAGGCTCCTTCCCTGGCTCCTACCCTTTCCATGAAAAGTAAAAAGCAGAAAGAACTGGAAATTCACCTTCTCTAAGAGGAATGCTATTGTAAGGAGAGCAAGGTGTTGCGAGTCCGAGTTCGACTCAGAAGTAAGACGAGGAAGAGGACATGTTCCTCTGAAGGCCCACAGGGTCAGGGGGTAGGAAGGGGAGATCTGGAAACTGTCCAGAGGGAGGCTGCTGGCCGAGGCAAGTACTCCACGTCCCCACTCCACTTACAGCTCCTGCGGCACCGTTCGCCTTGGCCGTCACTGCTCCCCCCAGAGTGGCCCTAACATTTGCAGGACCTGGGGCAAGAGCCCAAATGGAGGCCATACACTATCGCTCTCAATATCTAAAGTTATAAACCAAGTCAACAGAGTGTTCCATAAAACACATTCTATCCTCTGACTTGGGCAACTGTGGTAGGCAGAACCGTGTGCCCCTCCCCCCCAACAAAGATGTCCAACTCTTTATCCCAGAAACTGGTGAATATGTTAGATTAGATCGCAATTCTAATCTTGATGGAATCCTGTGGTGTAAGAAGCACTTGAATAAACAAATTAACACATGAAAGATATGTCTGGTGTTTAATTACTTAATGCAATATGTGCCATGAATCTTTCGAGAAGTCCTGGTTGAGACTTCTTTGCATCCAAGAGTCAAAGAGGAATTATTGTTAGTTATAGTTCAAGAAAAAAAGACAGCTTCGTAGCATGGACCTGGTCGCCATCACAGCCTATGGGGCAGCGACCTCAGGAAGGTGAGTGTCTGTGAGTATTGTAAATGTGAATCACAATGGGACGGTGGGAACCCCCTCCCCAAAGAAGGTGCTAAGACATTGTTACTGCACCACAAAGTCAACCTAGAAATCTGAATGGTAAATATTTGAATAACAAAAGTGCAGCACTAATTTCTCATTTAAAATAAAATTTTATGTTTATTATTATATCACAAAGCATATCTATGTTGGCAATATTTGGCTCCAGCTCAGTGTTTAACACTTGGCCAGTCTACCCCGGGCCAGCATGAGTATTCAGTGCACCCCTAAAAGGATCCCACTGAGCCTTTGTGTCTCTTTCCTTGACAGGTATTATATCGCAGTTAAAAATAGAGCCTCGCACAAGAGCTGAAAACAAGTTTCTTTAATCACTTCCTCACGCTGGTTCTCAGCCTCCTCCTGAATCATCATTGTGGAGCCAGTTCACTGAGATTTCTTGGAGACGCAAGCCAAGAAATGCCACATTTCCTCGGGGAAACAGTCAGTGGGCGCCCAGCCCACTGGCGTGGAATCAGCCCAAGCCAGGCGGATGGAGCTGCCTCTTCCAGAACCACCTTCCAGTCTTCCTCTGGCAGAGGAACAACCACAGCTTTTGTCCTGGTTGAAGGACACTCTCGGGTCACCATTTGGCTACAGCCCCTTAAGAGCTGAGCCCCCCGCTCTGCTCTGTGCTCTGGGAGGAGTTTTGACTGATAATGGTTCACGCTGAGTCTAAGGGAGGCAGAGGAGGAAGAATCCACAGGGTTGGCCGACATCTCCAACTGGAAGAGGCAAATATCCCCCCAAAATCATGGTGAATGGGTGATCCATATTTTCAAATGTGATGATTTCAAATGTCCGATGCCATCTGTCTGATGTATTCATGGTCTTCCTGTGCAGCCACCGGGCTGAGTAAGGGCACAGGTCCCTGAGCCAGCTGGAATCGCTGCTGAGGCACCCCCCCCCCCACGCAGGTATGAATGCCATCAAATACATTCTCTCCACCTCTGCACTCTGGGAAGCTCAAAGAACGCGCACACGCAGGCCCTGGCCAGTCAGCGTTTGGCCACACACGTAATTTCACGTTTCAGTGTGACTACCGTCTTGGCTCGTTTTAGAGAGCCGTTGCTGGGCTTGTCTGCCCGATGCGCCGCCTTAGCTATAGATTAGAAACCATTTCTTTCCAGGATTTGGAGACTTTCTTTAAGATTGCATTTTGTATTTTCCATGCAGTTTGCCTTTTCTGGGGGAATGTTCTTGGAGATCGTCACTTTGGTTCTCCCAGATGGTCTTCCTTTCAACCACTTTCCATATTTTAAGAATTCCTTATTGAGATATATATATATATATATATATATATATATATATATATATATATATGAAGTAATATGTTTGAGTTGAGGATTTAGGCTAAAACATAGCTTTTTGCCACAATCTCCTTCCGATATACAATCTCCTTCCGATATGTGATTGTTTCATTTTAGGAACTGGGTGAAGTTTGCTGGTTAGCTGAGGTCATCAGGTCATGAGGTTATGAGAGAGAAAGAGAGAGAAGCATCAACTCATTGTTCCATTTAGTTGTTCCATTTAGTTATGCACTCATTGATTGCTTCTCTACAGGCCTTGACGGGGGTGGTAGGGTTCAAACCCGTGACCTCTGGTGTGCTCAGTTGATGTTTTATCCACTGAGCTGGCCAGGGCAGGGTGCTATTTAGCAAAGTAAGGTCTGTGCAATACCCAAGCCTGCAATTAGCCTGCTTCCTAAAAATGCTGGGTCTGCTTCAAACGCACTGATTGAACCTTTTGGTGGGACAGGAGGAGGCCCTGGAAGTTGCATTTCCCACAGGCATGGCAGGTGGTACTTGTATACTAGAGAGTCTGAGAACCAGCATCCCAGATGTCCGCCAAGGCTGTCTTTCTCTGCACACCTCAACCCACACTGTGAAAAAGACCCTGGGGTAGGGTCCTCTTGCTGTCCTTGTAGCTTTCAGTAACTTTCATATTGCAGAGACTCTTGCTGGCCACTCTGAAGGCAAGCTTGTATTACTGTAGTTGGACTCCACAGAGATGAACCTGACCGCCATGCCTAGGATGGGTCTGAGTGGGCAGAAAGGGACCCTCAGGAGATCGATGCTTCTCCAAATCTCCCACATGGAAGCGACATAAAAAATGAAGGCATTTAAAATGCAATCACCACTGACAACGCATTCTCAGCACATCTATCAGTGGATACCTAGGTTGCTTTCAAATCTTGGCTATTATAAATAGTGCTGCAATGAACATGCGGGGGCATTTATCTTTTGAATCAGTGTTTTCATTTTCTGGTGAACTCTGACTCCTTGAGGACCCCGAGTGCCAGGCTCCTTTCTGCTCCAATAAATCACCAAATCCTTTAGCCCAGTGGTCCCCAACCTTTTTTGGGCCACAGACCGGTTTAATGTCAGAAAATATTTTCACGGACCGGCCTTTAGGGTGGAACAGATAAATGTATCACGTGACTGAGACAAGCATCAAGAGTGAGTATTAGACGGATGTAACAGAGGGAATCTGGTCATTTTAAAAAAATAAAACATCATTTAGACTTAAATATAAATAAAACAGAAATAATGTAAGTTATTTATTCTTTCTCTGCGGACCAGTACCAAATGGCCCATGGACCGGTACAGGCCCGCAGCCCGGGGATTGGGGACCACTGCTTTAGCCCACAGTGCAACCCTCTATGACTTGAACCCCCCCAAATCTACTTGCCAGTTCTAAATGGCAATAATGGACCAGGTTGGCTTCCAGACAAAGCAGACCCAAGAGCCAACTTTGGTTTTAAATCCAGGCATGGATTAGGTCTTGTAAAGTATACAAAATTTTGGAGAGCATCTATAGGAAAACATATGCAAACATATACTACTTTCACAAATTTCACAGAAATCAAAGGACTGTACCACTGAGGGACCCCGAAGATCGTGCTCCATTAGCTCCCTGATCTGCCTCTGCCCAAGATCACGCAGAGCCTTGGATTGCTTTCCCCTTCTGCTGGCATCTTGCCCGGCACAGGTGCAAGATCACAGAATCCTTGCATTTGAAAATAGCACTGTCATCCCAAGGCCCTCGAGGCCCTTTATAAATGTCAGGCTAATTATTAGATGATTAGACAATAGCTACAGTGTGTGCTGTCTGGGTTAGCTGCTGCTGCTGCTGCTACCAAAACACCCCATGGATGCCAAGTGACATGTTTGGAAAGATGGGAAGGACTAAGTGTTTCAGGCCTGAATGGTGAAAACAAGCTCCAGGTCGCCTCTGCCAGAGAGATGCTTCAGAGACCGAGTTTGGGAAGGGAGTGTGTGGCGGAGGCCATGGCAGGTGTCCGTCTCTCCCCCAGAGACAAGGATCAGGCTGCAGAAGGAGTTTACTGAGCCAGCTAAGCTCTCTACATGCATTAGTTCCTTCAGTCCCCCAAACACCCTTTTAAGGTGGGGCTATTATTACAAATGAACAGATGAGACTGAGGCCACACAGTTAGTAAGGAGCGGAACCAGTATTTGAACCCTAAACTCATGGTGTAGAGCACCCTGGGCTGGGATACCTTCTCTCTCCTGCTTTATTTCAAGCACACGCGGGAAGCCTCACCTTGAGTGGATAACTGATATGTCGCTGACCCCATTCCAGACCTGCCTGCAGCCAGGACTTCCCTGGGCAGGGCCGGCTGGGAGAGTGCGCCACCACCAGGGTGAGAGCTGAGCGCTGCTCCTCTAGGAAGGGGTTGCATTAGGTTGATGATTTGCAGATGTGCTCTGTGGAAACTCGGAAGTCCATAGAGCTTTCCTGGGGGGGGGTGTGGGGAGGGGGACAGCTGATGGGGAGGCATGTGTGGAGGGGTAGGTGGCTCTGAGAAACCTGCACTGCCAAATCTAACCAGAGCAGCCCCACCTCCATACGATGGGCCAGGGTTCCTGATACACTTTTGTTTGGACAGAGTTATCGGTGCTCTCCAGAAATGTTTGCAGGGCCATATGGTCTCCACAGCCCTACACCCAACACACTGGCTGGGTGGGTTGGAGTACGATGCCTGCTGATGCAGTCTGGCGAAGCTGTGAACCCCTCCTCAGAGCAATATTTTTAAATGCATAAAAGGGAGATACATAGGACTACAAAGGAGAGGAATTACACTGAAATGCAATTACCAAAATAATTTTTAAACCCTCAAATTTGTCACATTGTATTCCACGTGCTTTGTTAACACATTCAGCAGAGTCTAGTAACAGGTCTAACAACCACCACTAATTCCAAAGTCGTGATGAGTTTAAACAGTAATGTAAGGTATCTGCATCCACTGCACTGTGATAAGAAAAGTGTCTGTGGTTTCTCCTCGTGACACATCACAGACGCTGCTAAAACGCCTGAGGTCGGTTGCCTACATTCATAACAGCAGGAAGTGCTAAGTTTCAGTTGAAGGCTAATGAAAATAAAGATGTGAACTTTTTTCCCATCCAAGTTCACAGACCCCTTGAATTCTGCCCACGGGCCCCCCAGGCTGTCGTGTAAATCTGTCGGCACAGTACATCTTAGCCGTGTGAGTTCTCACCCCCAGTGACTGTCCCTTGGGAGCAGTGGGCACCATGGCCTGGCTCAGCCAGGCTCCTTCGCGCTCATTCTCTGCTTGTCTAAGTCCTGGTGACCAGCCAAGAAGAACGTTTCTCCGCATCTTTCTCCCTGGATTATGATCTGAGGGCCTCGGGCCCCAGAGTCTGTCCCATAACCTGTCCCTCCCCCAGGGACAGCTACAAAAGGGAGAGTACAATGTTCCATCCTGGGTCTGTGGATCCCCGCCAGTCCTCATGCGCACACACTCTGCACGGGAGAGATCCAGAAGGGTCGCTCAGGTGGCTTGCTGGGCTCTGTCACACCAACGACTGTCCCAAAGGCATAGGGTCAGGCAGCCGCAGAGCTCCAGAGAGCTATTTTGGGATGGGGGCTTGTTGTCCCTCCCTCTGATGGTTTGCTTCAGACTCATTCATGAAGTCCCCACAAGTCCCCCAGGGAGGCCTCAGAGCTGACGAGAGGGTGGTGCTGTCTCCCCGCACCTACAGAGGGCGGGGTGGGGGACAGGGTTCAGCACAGCTCCGTCCTGGTGCCCAGGCACCTCTCAGGTGGCCCACTGTTTGGTGGGCTCTCAGGTCAGGCTGGAAGGTGGAAAAGGCAGGCAGGGCCTGGATGAGTCCAGAGAGAGCCAAGGACGTCAGACTTGGGGGGGGGACCCCCGAGCGCAGGCAGCCCACCCTCCACATTGCCCAGGTAAGGGGCTCAGAGCCGGGTCCCAGCAGATCACGGGCAGAGCCAACAGTGGCCGCCTTAATTCCCTTCCCTCAGCCTGACCCCGTCCCCTCCTTGGGTGGCTCCCACCCCTGAAGCATCTGTGAACCTTCAGAGCTCCTGCCTCAGAGTCTCTGGACCAGGGACCACAGAGTCCCCACCCACAGGCCTTCCCACGGCAGTTGCCTCTGCCCTCAGAGTCCCCACCCACAGGCCTTCCCACGGCAGTTGCCTCTACCCTCGTTTGAGTGACCTTCGTCCTGCAGTGGTGCTAGAGGCCCAGCACCAACCAGAGCCAGTGCACAGAAATAGGCCTCCCCCCAGGGTGGGTTTGCCCTGGGGTTTTACGGGTCGGGGCATTCTGAAGTAGACTGGCAAGGCCCCTCCATCCTGTGCTCTTCAATAGATCACACCGACCCTTGCTCCAAGCTTCTCTTACACACGATACTCCTTCTCCAACCCGATGAGCCACCTGCAAACGTCTGCAAGTCTGCTCTCTGCAGCTCCCTGAAGACACAGAGCCACTGCTCATTGTGACCCAGCCCCAGCTGGTTCCTCTGAGGTGTCCCTCCTGCCTGTCCAAGTGCCTTGCTCTTATTGATCTGGGAAGAAACAATAAACAACTTTTCTCTCAACTGCCCCAAATCTGATGTCCTGTGCCGTGTTCCCATCCACATGCTCCCACCCAGAGGCTTAAACTACTGAGGTCTGGGGCCCAACACAGATGGTTGGGCGCAAGTTCTCTAGGCCTAAGGCCCGGGTCCATCAGGGGCACTGTCTGGGGCCCTTGTCCCCCTCTTTATGGACCTTCTCTCTGTGGGCAGCCCCACCCCAGCCTCAGGGCCCAGCATCTTCACAGGGTCCCTCCCCTGGCCTGAGATTCACCCCTATGAGATCATTTACAGCTCTTGCACTCAAAGAAAATGTGGCCAGCTCAGCTTGGACTCTCCCAGCTCCGGGGGACTGCCCAGGGATCTGAGCCTGAAGCTAAAAGAAGCCCCTCCATCAGAGGCAGGGGAAGGGGATGGGAGCCACGGACTCAGCAGAGAGTGGGGTGGGGGCTGCTGGCCCGGAAGCAGGCTTCCCACACAGAACAACCAGGTGGGAGTCTCATTCAAGAGCCACTAGAAGCCCCTCATTCAATCCCGGACCCCCAGTGGCTTCTTAAGGCAGTTAGTGAAGCCTTGGTGGGGGAGGTGAGCTTGTCAATGAATAAAACTCAGATCTCAGATCCTCTGGCTTCGGTCTGCATCCTTCTCATTGGAGAAGGGAGAGGGCTGAGAGAGCTTCTCTTTTCCTAAACAGTTTGTGGTGCCTCCTTGCCAGCCCTCTGGTCACCTTCCTACCCTTGTGCTGAAGATGCATGGAGAAAGGGCATGCTGAGTGGACCCCGAGGGTGGGAAAGCCACAGAGGCAGGACCGACCACAAATCTGTCCTACCTAGAACCTCCGTAACCCACCTCCTGCCCGGCACCAGCCTTTTCACCATTCCTTTCCATTCCCTCCTGAGTTCCAGTCATAGCTACCTGGTGATCACACCCGAAACACATCAGGCTCCTGCAGGCCGCTGGGCTTTTGCATTTGCTCCTCCTCAGTTCAACTTTCTTCTTCTGCTCATCTGCCTCAAATGACCCAGCCACCCCCAAGCCCAAACCCCTGCCACCCTATGGAGCTCCCTCCATAAGGGTGGGGCCATGTCTTGCTCCTTAAACCCCCAGAGTCTTCCACAAAGATGGACTCAAAGTATGTGTTCAGAAAATACATATTTACTGAATGACTTAGGCATTGGCTGTGTACCATGCACTTTGTACTATCTAAAGTATAAACGCTCTTTGTTTTGGGCAACTTTATAAGCCAGGCGGAGAAACAAGACTCCAACCATGCTTGGCAGGAGAGGTGCTCACTGAACTGAATACACGAAGAACCAAGATTCAAGAAAACAGACAAGCAATGAGTTCAAGTGTAGTTTTTTTTGTTGTTGTTGTTTTTTTACCACCAGAGGCTTCAAAGTGGGATGTGTCCACCCACTCATTGGTTCCAATGCAGGATTGAACTACTGATCTTCTATTTATGATTATTTATATTTTTTTACTTTACTGTGTTTATATTTTTTGAAACTTTTAATGTGTATAATGTAGCTCTAGAGTAATGTATGCCACATAATTTAAAAATAAATCTGCACTATTGGAGGGTGTGCTGAAAGATATTTTACAAATACGTGGACTGGATTAAAACGAGGAGTTTAAACTGTGCCGGTGAGAGCCATCCAGTAGGTGGCGTATCAGGAGGGGGTCTGGCTCCCCGCCTGCCCCAGGCCTCCCACAATAAGGACCCCGTGTGCTGACTCTCTTCCCAGAAGAGAGCATCTTCCCATCTGTGCTCCGGGACTAGCCATCTGCTGCTCTAGCCCCCGTCACCTGGCGCCCTCCCCCTCCCAGGCCTGGGCAGAGGGCAGGAACAACTTCTGTGGAGACACGGGGCTCAGGCTGCCCCGCTCCCTCGCAGAGGGCCTCACATCTGCCTCCAGGGACAGGTGCTGGGCTGTTGGACTGAGTCCCAGCTGAGCCCACCTGGGAGAGAGCAGCGCCACTGCCGGCAGCACAGACAGAATGATTTTCCGGTCAGCTTTCCCAACAAAAGTCACTTGGAATTTATGTCCCTGAACATACCGTTCCATGTTTTTGCTCAAATTCCACCCACTGCTGCCTAGAAGCCTTTCAGTTTGCAAACAGCCCTGCCCCGGCATTTGGGAGGTCAGAGACATCCATCACCACTGGCGTCTTGTTTCAGGACAGATTCTTTAAATCCCTCCGCGAGCCAGGTCTGGGGACAGGCACCAGGGATTCCAGAGAAAGCAACGGAGAAGAGTAGAAGGGCAGAGACCACCTTTTCATGACCCCATTTTTAACTCTGTGCCGGTATGGCTGGGCACTATGTAATGTAATTCACTCTCCCAGAACTGTGAGTTCCCGATTATCATCCGCATTTGACAGGTAAGGAAATTGAGGTGCGGTGGGCTAAAGATGTACATGTCTGACTCCCCAAAACCTGTGAATAGGTTCCCATACATGGCCAAAAGGGTTTTACATATATGATTCAGGATTTGGGGATGGAGAGATTATTCAGATGGAGAAATGTAATCACAGGGGTCCTTCGTAGAGGGAGGCAGAAGGACCAGAGTCAGGGAGAGATGCAATAATGAAAGAAGACGTCTTAGAGATATGGGGTCCTGAGCCAAGGAGCCCAGGGAAAGGCGAAGAAGTGGATTCCCTCCTGCAGCCGGAAGGAGTGCCATCCTGCAGACCCTTGATGTCAGAACAGCGAGGCTGATTCTGGCCTTTCTTCCAGCGCTGTTGCTTCGGGCACCAAGTTTGTGGTAGTTTGCTTTAGCAGAGATAGGAAACGAGTAGAGAGGCATGGGTTTCCCAAGGCACAGAGGTGAGGAGTGACAGAGGTAGGATTTGAACCCAGGTCTGTCTCTATGGATCCAAAAGATGCCAAGAGACTTTTCATCAGAGCTTGGAGCCCTTTGAAGGTGCTGTTGCTTAGGCAGGTGAGAGAGGCGTCCCAGGCCTGCAGTAGAGTTGGAGGGACAGATGTTAGAGACATTGGAGGGGGGTCCAGGCTGAGTCGGGGTGAAGGAGGTATAAGACTTGGAAGACCTCACAACTACAGAAAGGCCCCAGTGGCGTCCTCCTAGAGGACCTGTGATGACGGTTCCCACAGGAATTCGGACCAGGTGCTGCCCCTTCAGTTACCACTTCCGGCCATGCCTTCTCCTGACAATCAGGGTTGAATGGGGGTGTCAGCAGATCTTCACCCCTCTTCATGTGGAGGAGCTACAAGCCAAAGGGCCTTTCCCTGACACTCTCTGAAGAGGCAAATCCCAGCTCTGCCATGTCTACCTGTGGGACCCTGGATAAATCACTCCTATCCTCAGTCTCCCCATCTGAAAAATGGGATGACAGTACTCACAGGGCTGCTGGGAGGATGGATTGCATGTGAGGCTAAGAGGAGCTAAGTCTCAGCTGGATTGATGTGCTGTGGCTGCATACCTCTCCTTTGTCAAGGGCTGGAGTCCATTTTCTGGCTGGTAGGCGCCTCGGCTGTGCTGGTGGCCAAATGATTTTAATGGCACCCTTGGGTTCAAGTCATGTGTCCTTCACTCAGATGACCTGCTCCAGCCACCACACCTGATAGGTACGCCTCTGCAGGGCTGCCCTCCTGTTCCGAGTGCTCATTCCCCTGGGACAGAGAGAAGTGACATCTAGTGCTCTCTCCTGGAGAGGAGGCAACATCTGGGGACCTGCACCTCTGGCCAGCCGCCCTTTAAGGGGCACCATTGCTCCTGCTACTCCTCCCCTTTGCCAGAATGCCGGGGAGGGGGAGCACGGGTCTCCTCACGCTCTTCCTCCTGACGGTTGTCTGGGGATGCGGGGACAGAAGAGCAGCGGGGGGAGCCAGCAGTGAACGCCTCTTCAAGTGACTCTTCCCGGATTTGTTTTGAAAGAATTGCTCAGTGACGTGTCTACTCATGTCGCTATATTTATCTGTGAGAGAGGCAGGATGTTTCTGAACAGTTGTCATTTCTGGCTCTTTCCCTCCAGGAAAAGAATTTCTCATTCCCACTCATTTCTTCTTCTGCCATAAGCACGTGCACTCATGTATATACACATGCACACACACTCGCATACCCCTGCATACACACGTGTGTGCACACATGTATACACACAGGCACACATGCACACACTCATGCAGGAAGGCAGACACCTGAGTTCAACAACAACCAGGGCTGTGAGGCTGACTCAGGCCTACCCAGCACATGGGACAGACAGACAGAACGGCAGACAGACAGATGGAATAGAGAGAAAAGCACCAAGAAAACTGTGGGTTAGGTTATGTACTGATTTGTAACTTCCAACTTCACTGAGCACCCACTGGGTGTGAGGGACACTGGGCAAGGGCGGGGGAGCAGGCCCCAGGGGCCCCTGCCAGGGCAGGGGACCAGCCGTCTCCGGGCCTCCATAGCCCACATGGCCCCCAGACAGAGAAGTCACAGGTTTTCACATCGGAAAATGGCTTTAGGCGACCCCTGTGTTTTGGTTGTTTGACCCCCGCCGGGGTGGCGGCCCATAGGTTGAGAACCCCTGTTCTAGAAGTTCAGTAATTTTCAGTTTTACTTGTTGGTTGCTGCTCCTGTCCGAGGTAACTTGTAGAAGATGGGGTATGGCTCGAAGCTGGCTCTTCTCTTTCTGCATATGGATATTCAATTGTTTCCGCATCACTTATTTAGAAAGAACATCCTTTCTCCCTTGAACTGTATATGTGTGGATCTATTTCTGGACTCTATTATGTACCACTGAATTTTATATGCATAAATATATTTTTTCCTCTGAAACCACACTGATTCATTATTGTAGTAAGTCTTGAAATCAGATAATGCAGCTCCTCCAACTTTGCTCTTCTTTTTCAAAACCGGTTTGACTATTCAACTTCCTCTGCCTTTCCATGTAAATGTTAGCATTAGCTCATTAATTTCTATTGAAAATTTTGCAAGGAGTTTTACTGCAGTTGCATGAAATGTACGGATCAATCTGGGGTGACCTGGCATCTTAAGAAGCCCTCCCTTCAGGGCTTCCCTTTAAGCCTGTATCTTAGAGAAAATGTCCCTCATGCTGCCGGTCTGCTAGCACCAGAGCGCTGTTAGTGCTGCTCGATGCTTGTCAGCCAGGCGTTGGGGATGGGGTGGAGGTGGGGGCAGTCAGCCTTCCCCAGGCAGGTGCCAGGTCCCTGTGTCCTGGAGCAGGGAGTATTTCTGCGATCCTCCCACTGCCCCTCGTCTGTAGGAGGCTTCCCGTCTGCATGCACTTCCCCCTCCCCCAGGGGTGGAGGGCTTCACTCTCCTCTGGTCCCAGCTGCCCTTGGTCGTCTCCTGTCTCCTGTGCCCTAAGGACAACATGCTTCGCTGCTCTTTCCCCAAAGGTGCATTTATTTTTCCACAGGGCACATAGGGCGAAGGAGCCACGTGGAACTTCATGCATTTCCTGAAACCCTGGTCTCCCCCACCCAGCCCCAGGCCTGAACCAAAAGGGGTCTTCTCAGGACCCTCGCCCTGCCGCCACTCTTTCTTGTGAGCATCCGGTGTGGTCCACGAAGCAGAGAGCAAGTGTGTGTGCGTTTCCCTTGTGTCTTCAGCTCCCAAGGGGTCTGCACATTTGTGCAAGCCCCCTACTTGGCCTATTTTAACATTCATTAAAAATAGCAATTCATTAAAAATTTGGTAGAATTCTTTTGGGTTTGTACGAAATACAACGTCTCTAACAGGTAAGTGAGTACCTGTGTCCTTTCTCTCCTGTGAGGTTCCCGCTGGTTTATAGACTTCAGTTTCAGCTCTCTGATGAGTTCAAGAAAAGAGTCATTTTATATAATAGATTACTCGACTTTTTTTTTTTGTAAGGGTGGGAACAATGCTCTTTGCAAGAGTACTGTACCCTGAGCAGGAACACTTTGAACTTAGAAGTCTAGAAGCATATTTATTGAGCAATGTTAGGAAATATTTAAAAATAGAATTTGTATCTTGACTTTGGATTCTTTAAGAGTACAAATCACTCTAGCTACAGTGAAAGCAAGAGTTTTTATCTCATGCACCTGTTTTCTTTCTGTTTATTGTTCTATATTTGTAATTTTAAGTTTTACATAGGATATATGATCACATGGTTCAAAATTCCAAGGGGCAGACAATGAAAAGTCTTCCTCCACCCCCCCTCCCCTCACTGCCTCCTTCTCCCTACAGAAATCCAGCGGTGAAGTTTCTTGGTATCCATTTAGAAATACTTTATGCAATCACAAGAAAATACCTCCGGATTCCTCCGCCACTCACTTTCACACAGATGGCAGCATACTTTGCACACTGTTCTATTTGCCTTTTTCACCTAGCCATATGTGTGAAAAGAGGAAATTTCTGAGATGCCCTAAATTAAATGACAGCTGCCAGGAGAGTGAAAGAAAGAGATAAGGTAGTTAGTTAACCAGTTAATGGCTGGGGGCCGGCTAACAATCACCTGCTCTAGGTCCTGAATGGACGCTGGAGCTTTGAGTCAACTTCTGCAGCAACCATGGGGGGCACTGCGTTCCCCATACACACGAACACAGTCGGCTGTTGCCTGTATCCAATCAAAAGTAAGTATGGATTTCTTCCTCACAGACTGTGCACCTATCATAGAGCTGCCCCACCCTTACAGTCTCCCTTATTGGCCCCCTATTGGCAGCCAAAGTAATTCTTTCAAAACACATGACCTCTTTCCTCCCCAAATATAACATGCTGCTTACAAAAATTAGGGGATATTTTATAGCTTCATTTTCATTTTGAAACATCCCCTACTTTTTGCTAGCAGTGTATATAATTTAAGAGCCCGTTAGCTCCAGGATGGGCTCCGGGACATGTTCGTCTTTCCTCCCTGGCTCTGCTGCTTGGGGTCCAGACTGTGTGCCCCAGGAACTGGTCCTTTCTCAGCTAGCATGTGGCTCAAAAAACCCTTTCTTTTAGAAAAGCTTTCGGCTATGAAAGTGTTTGTTTGTTTGTTTAACATGTGTTTGGGAAGATCATTTCCTGGTCAATATAACAAGTTTTCTGATTTTAGCAGATCCGGAGTGTGCCGTTGAACGGGCAAAGCATTTAGTGAACCCTCCCCACTGATGGACATGGAGTTTGCTCACAAACAAGGCTGAAGGTCACTTTCCTTAGATGCAGAGATGAACTGTAGCATCAATCCCTGCCCGTGGGACATCTGGGTCTTGGGTTATGTGCATCTGCATTTCAGATGTTGCCAGACTGCCCTCACAGGTGTCCCATCAGCTCAGGTCCTCACCACAACGCATAAAAACCTGCCTGTTTCCGACACCTTTGCCAAAATGGAGCATTTGCAATCTTTGGGATCTTTGCTAACCTGAGTGAGCAAAACAGGATCTCGGTGCAGTTTTAATTTGCATTTATCTTACTAAGCATTAAACTGAATGCCTTTACGTTGGTTAGAGAGGGATTTTCATTTCCCTTTCTGCTCTCCGGGCCCTGCGTGTCTCGGCTCGCTGTGAGCTGCGGTGGGGCTGGTGGTGGGCTCTGGCCCAGCGCGAGGGGCTCTCATCCCCTCTGCCTCCTCCACATTCAGCCCGCAGTTCGGTTTTTACTGTTTTACAGGTGCTAGGGTTCCTGTCTGAAGTTCAATTGTGAGAAAAATGTTTCTGTAACATTAAAAAAGGAAACTATTGACTGACTGCCATGCAGTTTTGAGGAACAAAGACCTCCTGAGCGGGGACGGAGGTGGCCGACACTCAGGGAGACCCCTCGTGAGGCCCGTGCAGCCGTGGCTGTGAGTCTGACACGCAGCAGCGGTCCCCACTGTGGCCTCCGGGCTGGGGCACCAGCCCGCCTCCACATCAGCTGGAGAGGGGAGGGCGGGGTCTTCTGAGGAGGAGCAGCCCCGCGCTAGCGAAGGCTCCTGTGCTTCGGGCTGAGCAAGGCATGGCCCTCAGGAAAGGCCATGAACCCTCCACTCTGGAGAGTGTGCGGCAGCTGTTTTTCTTCCTGGTTTTCAGTGTGGCACAGACATAGGAGAGGACACAGGACCCATGGTGAAGCCCACACCTGGGAGGAGGTGAGGGACAGCTGCAAGCCCAGAGGTCAGGCCAGGAGCACAACTCTCAGGAGGGAGAAGAACTCCCACAAGAAATGTGAGCCAGTCTTAGCTCCTGCTGAGGGGCAGGAGGACCTGCTGGGGCGGTTTCAGAAGGTCCTATGACTGGGCCTTGATGATTAAGTAATTTTGTCCCGGTCACGGAGCTGCCACCTGCAGCATCTCCCAGCATTCTCTCCCTGCCTGGGTGCTGCCAGGACCTCCCAGTCTGCTGGGGCTGCGCATTCCTGCCTGGGGCCCAGGGGCTGCCCCTGCTCAGCCCACCTCCTCCCTCACCCTCAATTCCTTCCTCTCTCAACAGACTGAGTCCCAAACCTCGCCATGCGCCTCAGAGCCGCAGGTCCCCAGGCCTGTCCCCAGCCAGCACTGCTGATGCACAGACGCCCCAGCCCTGCACGCCCACAGTGGGCTTCCCCTCCATTGCCCCTCTCAGCCTCGGTGAGGAGCTGCCATTACCTTGGGGTCCTCGCCTCCAGCGATGGGAAAGAGGGGGACGTGGTAGCCACAGAGGGCTGGGGGCGGCAGGCACGCACTCTCGGTCACCTAGGTCTAGTTGTGTGTCACAGTCCAGATTCAGCTTTAACCTCTTCTCTCGCCTTAGTCTATCACATAAGCATCCCAAAGGGGCAGGACTAGTTTTACCCCCATTTAGAGAGGAGGAAGCTGAGGCCCTAACTTCAAATAAAGGTGCCCTCTGAGGGCCACTCAGGGTGGCTGGGCAGGCGGTCTGGGCTCCTTGGCTGCTGTCGTGAGACTCCGAGGGGGGAGAAAAGAGGGCAGGCGCTGATGGGGTCAAGCTGGTAGTCTCAGGACCCTGGCTCAGGACCCTGGCTCAGAACACCTGGCTCAGAACACCTGGCTCAGAACACCTGGCTGAGACCCCAGCAGGACACATATCTGCACGTGTGCCTTCCCAGGAACATCTGGGTCCAAAGGGATTAGAAACCGCCCAGCAGAAAATACAGCTGCTGAGGAATTCAGTCAAAGGGAGTAGCTGGGATTTGGAGGAGATCTCCCACCAATCACTGCGTCTTCAGTGGGGAAGAGACAAGGAGACATGGGGCATCGGCTTTCCTGGGCTCCTCACTGTCCCACAGAGAACCCAGGCTGAGCCCCAGGATGGTGCATACTTGACTGATAGTATACTCCCTGGACTCAGGCCGTGTGGGGAAGGACACCTTCCTGGGATCGGGCCCTGACTTCCAGTGCCTTCTCTCCCAGGGCCTCACTGTCCTCGTCCAAGTGAAGATCCCAGGACATCCCAGGACCCCCCTAGGAGGCCACCTCGCTCAGCGGGCAGGTGCCTGGGGCCCCGGCAGAGGGGACTGGGGCTGATTCCTGGCTCTGCCCCATTAGCTCTCTCCCTGCCTGAGCCCACTTTTCCTCCCCTGTTCAAGGTGGAGAGCTGTACTTCCCTCCTAACGTCCTTACAAAGTGTTTGGTAAGTGCTCCCCATGCACCTCGTGTGGTAAGAGCTCAATAAACAGCCGTGTGGTTATTGTCACCAAAGCCTTGCCAGCACTTTGTGAGGTGACAGCCTAACGGGAAAGAGGACTCTGGTTCCATAGCCCTATGCTGCCACCTGGTGGTCAGAGGGAAAGAAAGGAAACCGATTGAAGAGGGTGATGAAAATGAGGATGACGACAACAGGTATTAGATGTGGGGTTTTCACCGAGGCACTTAGTGCTTTATGGAGATTATTTGATTTAAGGACGAGGTACCTAATGTTTTATATTAAATAGAATGGTATTGCTATCATGTGGCCAGAAACATTACTTGGGTCATTTTACTTCATCCTAATAACAATCCTATTAGGTAGAGTTCATTTTTCTGCCCAATAGAGGCTAGGAAGGTTCAGAGATGTTAAGTAACTTCCCAAGGTCACACAGCAAGAAACGGCAGCACTAGAATTGGAACCGTTTCTGTTTGGAGCCAAGTTCACACTTGTCTGAGCATCACTGCTTCCCGCAGAGAAGTTGTGAACCCTCCCATTGGGGTGAGGGGGTTGGGGGGGGTGTCTGGCAGGGAGGCCAGGAGGATGATGGGGGAAGCTCAGGGGAATCAGGAAACATCCACTCTTGTCCTGGATCAGCTCTGGATAGATACTGAGTTCAAGGTCAAAGCCCTGGAGTCTTCTTCCAAGTTATCCAAGCACTTTCCAAACAAACGTCCCGCTCTACGAAGCTGGGCACAAAAATGTGGATTCAAATGGCAGAGCTGAGAGGAAACACCATCCCCAGGAACTGTGATTAAGGAAACCTTTTCATTTTCGTCTTTATGCTTGAGTTTGTGTATGTGTGTGTGCATGTGTTATATGTCTTCCAGGGCATTTAAACTGCCTCGTATGAAAGCAATAGCACAGTAGGAAGGATCTTAGAGATTGCCTGGCTCATAGTCAGCACTGAACAGAGTATTCAGTGATAAATGGGAGGAATCTGGTCTGGGAAAATGGAGGCACAGAGAGTGGGAGAGAGATTCTCAAGGTCACACAGCTACCACAGAGCTGGGTCTAAGGTGTGGATCTCCAGGCCCACACTTGTTCTCTTCCTGCTCCCCCAAATGGTACGCATGCAGAGTGGCTGGAGGGTTGAGCGAGTGGAGGGAAGACCCGTGTGCCAGGCAAAGGCACTGGGGAGCAAGTGAGGGTTTCTGAGCAGGGGAGTGGCCAGGCAGATATGTGCTGTTGCCAAATAGCCAAGTCCTTTCCCTTCCTTCTGCTGGCTTGTCTGGAGAGAGGGAGGGAGGGAGGAACTGCTCTTACAAAGGCTAGACTTGGGCCTGGTATTAATTCTATTCAGCCCTGGGCCATATTGGCTGTTCTTTCTCCTGACTTATTAACAAGGTACTTGGCCCAGTCTGGTCTTACGCCTGCCCCCAACCCAAGGGCTCCCCGAGAGAGATGAGGCAGTGATGCATGAGCATCACGCCACTTGACTGTCTGGTCCTCCCAGGTCTGTGCCATGCTTATGAGGTGACCCCCCCCCCCCGCATTTGGCTACCATGGACCCCCTGTGTGCCCAAACAGAGGTAGGCCCTTTGACAACATTATCTTATTTAATTCTCACAACAACCTTAAGAGCCAGTGAATATTTTTCTCTTTTAAGTAGATTGGTTGTTTTAGAGCAGCTTTAGGTTCAAAGAACAATTGAGGGGACAGCAGCGAGCTCCCATACCCCCGTCCCACACAGGCTCAGCTTTCCGCACCATCAGCATTCCGTCCCAGAGTCATTCCTTATAATCGATGGCACGTCATCCTAGCCCAGGACTCTGAGCGGGAAGAGCTGGCGGGGGTCACATGCCTCTCAGCTAGTTTCTGCTTTGTGGTCACGAGGCCCAGGCCAGCCACACTGAGCTTCCTCACATCTGGCATTGGCTGGGCTGTGTCACATGAAGTGTTTAAGCTGTTCTCACTCTTTTGTAGGATTAAACAGGCTGGCACTTGAGACATTTTTGAAGTTTCCCTCTTCCAAGATGTAAGTTTACAGGAGGTCATTTCTACAGTGACTTGGGAGAACTGAGCAGATATTGTAACCTCACCGGGGACCTAATTACTGGTGAACTGGATTACTGTTCATTAAAATGGTCACATCCCTGGCTTCCCCTCAGCCTCCCTCATCTCATACCTGGGTAGGGTCAGCATCCCTGCCTCCCCACTGAGGCACATATGGGGGCTCTTGGCCCAAGTTCTGGCCCTCCTGCTAGGCTGTGCTGAACCCAGGGCAGCAGACCGTCAGCCTCTGCTAGGGACCAGCCTGGCTTTCCCCCTGGCAGGAATCCTGAGCCAGGAGCTGGTTCCTCCCCCAGACCATGTGGGCCCCTGGAAAGAGACCCACCTGCACCTGAATTCCCACTCTGCCCCTTGAATCTGTGTGGCCTTGGGCAACACCCTCTCTACTGTCCGAGAGTAGTGTTAATCCTAACAAGAGGCTTTCAAGATTGGAGACAATGGGACATAGTTTCTGGCACATGGTAGGCGCTCGAAAGCCTGAGCCAGCAGGGATTACCTCTGGCACACTGTAGCTCTGAACTACCTCCTGTCCGGAGAACAGGCCTAGAAGGGCTGCCAGTCGAGGGGGCTGGGATTCCCAGAGTCCATCCTCCAATTATCCAGCTGACAAATAGGAATCCATTCTGCCTCTGTTCGAGCCATTGCAATCTCATCACCCATAAAGCAGATCCATGTGCCCTGTTTGATTTTCATTTCAGAAATGAGGTATAAATATTGACCTTTCCAACGGGGCGCTGGGGCTGAGAGGAGCTTGTTAGCATGAAGTGCCCCTCCCCCATCACAGGCAGGCAGCTCCTCCCTCTCCACTTCTACCCAGGGGAGGCGGATGCTCCCCTCCTGGGGTGCATCCGGACTTCCAGGGAGTTCGTTAGATGCAGATTCCAGGCCCCTCTCCCCAATATCCTAAATTGGAATCGGCAGAGGTCGGCCCAGGAGCCTTTGTTTTCACCGAGCTCTGCCAGTGACTCTGGTTCGGGAAATCAGTCTTAGAGCGCCCACGGGGCATCGCCCACCTTGATCCTCTCCCAGGACAAGACTGAGAAGTGATGTGAGCTCATGGAGGGGGGACGAGGGCAGGAGAAAACACAAACTCCTACTGTCTTTTATCCTTTACAGAGAGAGGTGCTGTTAGCTTGGTGTAGAACCCAGACACTAGAGCCTCTCTCTCTCTCTCTCTCTCTCTCTCTCTCTCTCTCTCTCTCACACACACACACACACACACACACACACACACACAAGGTTGGACCCAGCTTGGCCATGTAATGTATAGTAACTGCATAACCTTCTCAGGATACTTCTCCTGGCTTTTTGTGTCTTCTCAACATTAAATGGAAATTCTATAATCTATCGCATGAAATATTGCTTGAGATGATAAGAGATTCGTGAGTGAAATGCATAACTCAAGGCCAGGCGCAGAGCAGGTGTGCCTGTTATCAGTGTGTTGCCTCCCAACTCCAAGTCCACCCTTCTTTGCCTGGCCTTGTAATGCTGGTGCAGAGTGTTGTTAAAAAGTTCTCCTTTGCCATCTGTTGTAATGTTAGGCTTTGTCAGTAGAGGGTACGAGAGGGACATCACACTGTGTATAGGGAAGAGCGCCCCCTCCTGGCTCCAGAGTGCCCTTTTTCTTCCTACAGCATGACATCTGTTTCTGGCCTCTCCCACCCAGGGATGCTTCCCAGTGAGTTCCCTCCCACTCCTCCACCCAGCAAGGGGGCCTCCTGTGCTCCAGCTCCATCTGCTGGTGTTCCAGTGAACTCCACTATCCAATGGGCCGCAGCCACGCTCGAGATCTCTCCAAGGTGGTCTGAAATCTCATTGCAGTTCTTCGCTCCTTTGGGTAATCTCCCTCAGCCCCAGAGGTAGCAGCTGCTTCCAGAAATTTCTATGCCTGTATTCCTCACAGTCCTATATTGCCCCTTTGAGAAGTTAGCTACCTTTTACTAGTAATAATTCTTCATATTAAAATTTCCCCATGCAAACAGCTGGTTTGATCTTCGTCTCCTGACTGGACTTTGACTAAGACATGTGTTTTAAAATGATCACTCACCTGATCTCCATCTCCAAAAAAGTATTTTTACAGACACCATTTAAGGACAAGGAAACAATGACCACACAGCACCAGGTGTTATGGCAACTCTAGAACTTCACCCTCAACCTGAACGCACGACTCCTTCTTCAAGGGTCTCGGAGTATCACCACTGTAGACTTCTTGGGGGTGGTCCAGGGGAAGCCGTGAGTAGGAAAAGTCACACAAACAGCCTCATCCAGCATTTCTGCAGTTTGCATTCTGGAAAGCACCAGCAACTCAAAGATTATACTTTGAGACAAACTAACAAACACAGACCAAAAGAGGCGGAGCGCAGTTCTCCCAGAGTAAGATTACTGTGGGACTCAGGAGAACCCCAACAAATTCAGGCTCCATGTCCGCAGCCAGGACACAGTAGGGCAGGCACCGGGCACTGCAGGGGTTCTGAAGCCTCAGCGCATGACTCCTTTCCACTCTTTGTGGATGTGGTGTGTCGGTGTTTGGAGTCAAGTGTGTTAAAAAGAACTCATCTGCATTGTTCTTTAGGGAACAATGGATCCTATGGCTCCCACCAATAGGGCAAGATTCTGGTCCCCAAAGTGGGTGACACCAGATGAACACAAAGCTACTTGACGAAGCTTCCAGCTTCCTTCTGGCTGGTCCTGTCACTTTTCTCGGTGACAGCCCCGGGCAGCAGGGATGGAGGCAGGCCCTGGCAGGGACACCAGTCAATGAAGCTATGGGGTCCTGTCTCACAACCGCGCAGAGGCAAATGTGTGGCAGGGCTGTACACCCTAGGGAAGCCCACGTGAACTTTGTGCTGCGCCTTCCTGGTAGGGACATCCTGCCCGCCACGTGGGCCTAGGATACCTGACTATTCCCCTTAAGCCACGCCAGAGTCACAGAGAACAGGGAAGGACTTAAAGGTCAAAATCCTATTTGAAAAAACTAAGGTCAGGCAATTTGCAAGACAGAGATTACAGCTCAGGACCCTGCATTACCCACACTGTGGGTTAATGCTGCCCATTTTGCCGTGGGGAACAAGGGAGACAGGCAAGTGCTGAGAAGCACTGTGATTAGTAGAAATAGCCTCTAGGTGTCACTGTCTGGTCACCATTTGCAGCTGCACTGTGGCCTGGTTCCACCTCCCCAAGGCCATGTCAATGCTATTGGCCAGCTTGGGGTGAGTAAAGGGGCTTTTGAATTTCCATGGTCGCAAACATCATAAAAGGAGCAGCAACTCTCAGGCTGAGTGAGGGAGGAGAGCACTGTTTGATCTCCTTCCCCAGAGAGGAGGTCTCAGTAAGAGCTGCTGTTGCTGTAGAGCTAGGGGCTCCTCTCCTGGCTATTGCTGCCCCTTCATGATGATTGTGGATTAGAATCCTTGGGGCCTGGCTCTCCAAGGGTGTGACATGAGAGGGACCTTCGAGATCTTCAAGTTCAGCTTCTTCATTTTAGAGAAGGAGGCACAGAAAGGGAAGGCCATTCCCTGAAGCTCACACAGTGAGATGGAGGCAGAAGTGGGACTTGAACCCGCAGCTGCTGAGCCCTGGCTCAGGGCCCCAGGCCCTCCACCATGCTCCCTGCCCTCACGCTCCATAGGTTCAGTCACTCCTCCTAACACAATTTGAGCACTGACTATATTTTCTTTTCTTTTTTTTTTTCTTTTCTTTGTGGCCAAGCATAATTGGAAACTTAAAAACGTAAGATGACAGGGCATGCCAATGACCAAGTCAGGGGGGCACAGCTGGGGTCGGTTTCTTTGTCCTTGATCCAGAGTATTTGCCAGCATCATCTCCTCTTTAGGGAGAAGAGCAGAAACAAGACCAGCATTCAGTCAGATGGAGTCAGACAGATGACGGGGCAAGTCACAGAGACGGCAGCTCAGAGGGTGCCCGTCCAGCGGGGCTGGCCGGAGGCTCCTACCTCTGGGCCCACGCGGGATACTCCACGTGGGAAGGAACCTTTGGAAGGTAGACGTTTCAAAGCTTCAACAACTGTGACCAGCAGAGGGCAGTGTTTTATCACACCCTGCTTGGTCAAAGGGACAACTTTCCTAGCACCGACAAAGAAAGTAAATCTTTTAAGGAGCAGGGGTGTTTAAGATAACAGTCTAAGTGCGAGAAGGAAAAAGATAGATGGGTCCGGACTTGGAATTGATCTCTCAGAGGCAGTCATTGCCTCCTCCAGCCCGTCTCTCCTCTCACTCCCGCAGCTGGGGAGTCGACAGCTGTCAAGTTGGAGAATTATGTCTCCGTGTCCAACACCCTTTCATGTGGCCCTTCTCTCCTGGTCCAGAGTTGATCAGAACCTTAGAAACTCTCTCGGGGCATTGGACGGTCTCAGAAAGAGCAATCTAGAATCTGGTTAAAAATATGCCAACCTGTGCAGCCTCAAGCCGGCCGGCCTTGCTCTGCCCTGTCCGCCACCAGGCTGTGAGGCAGGGCCCAGGGACGCGGGCTGCCCCGGATGCCCAGACACGGACATCACCTGGCTGCAGCTGCTGCCGTACTCATTATTGACCATTCTGCTGGGACGCTGAGCACTTTCAGCTAGGCTGGGGGATGGTTAATCAACAACCTTGTCAAAGTGATGGATTTTTCTAGGATTATTGCTTAATTAGCTTGTTTAGAGGTAAAAATCAAGTAGGACATCAGTTCTCTGGGAGCTGGAAGGGGCGGAGGGAACTGGACGCTCATAGGAAGAGATCTTGAAGATGCCCCAGGCAGCAGTGTGGTTGGGGTTGGGGTGGGTGGGAGGCCTCTGACCATTGCAGGCCTTGAGCTTGAATTCATTGGGCATTCCACACACCCCCCCCCCACCACCACCACCACCATGCTGCCCCGGAAGTGCTGCAGCTTCCACCGCTCAGTGAAGTCACAGAAGCAGGATGATTCCCGAAGTGTCATTCAAGGACCACAGGCATTACTTGAAGAGCTTTAAAAATGCAGATTCCCACCCCAAGCCACTGCCTTTCTGGGTCCGAATCTTGAGCTTTTTAAAAAATAAGTTATTCCCAGCTATTTTTAGGCTCGGATGTTTGAGAATCACAGTGACAGCCCTGACTGGTGCTGCTTAAGTCAACATTTCCCCGGGCAGCGGATTTCAAATGATTGGGCTTTTCAGCCGACGCTCCCACCCAGACTTAACACGTCCCCTTCCTTCTGCCTTAACCCCGATTTCTGGCCTGTCCTCGGCTCTCCCGCCTCATTTTGTCTCTCTTGCTCCCCACCATGCATTGTCTGTCTGCCCTTCTGAATCTTCTTCTTCCCACAGCTCTTCCTCTCCTTCTGATTGTCCTTCCTTCCCTCCATTCTCTCTCTCTCTGTGCTATTGTCTGTTGGCACCCGACACCCATCCACCCCCTGGTATATTCTCTCCGGTTTGCCAGGAGCCGGAAGCCCGAGAACCGCCTTGCCAAAAGAGGTCTGAACACACTGTAAGTCCCAGCAGAGATGCGCCACGAGGCATCTGGGAGCAGAAGAGGGCAGAGCCTTGCCACTCCGCCCCCAGCAGGGTGGGCAGACATGGAGGCTCCAGCGGATGTGAGGCTTTGCCCTGCAACTCACCTGCCTGCGGGCTGCAGGCAGTCGTGACCTTTTCCGGCAGTTCTCTGCAGTGTCTGGAGAGGGTGGAGGGTGGCGGTGGCCACAGCTTCTTGGTGCTAAAAGCTAACGGTGCACCTGGGAGCCAGTGGTCACCTCCCTGGCCTTTGCTCTTCCAGTCGATTCAGCAGCTTGGTGAGCACCTCAACCCACTCCATCAAATCCGTCTGTCTTGAGAAACCTAGAGTGGTCTGTTTTCCTGCCTGACGCACTGTTCTTCCCGCCCCCTTACGCTGTCTCCTATTCCACACTCTCTCCCCTTTTCTTACCCTCCCCCCACACCAGTTAATATATGGAACCGAAGGTTTTAAATGTTTAGTTTTGGTAAAGTTATATGTTGTTACAAACCCCACTGAGCCGAGTTGACTCTGGATTCTGTTCTAGGAGGCCAGGGCCCTTGATGGGGCGGAGGGGAGGGGAAGACAGAGGGAGGGCACAGGTCTGACAAGCCCTCTGTGGCTTCCTCCTGCAAATTCTGCTTTTGCCCCCGGGCCTGGAGGTGGCAAGAACCAAGTCGGGCAAAGGGGCCCACTAATGTTCTGGGGAGAAACAAAGCTGATGTTACCCCTAAACCACTGCGTCTGCACACGGAGCTGCTTCTGGGTCTCAGCTTCTCTGGGTGTGTGTGTGCGCTTTCAGATGCGCCCCCTGTCTGAGGTGACCCTCCACTCTGGGGAAGTGGGCCTCTCCTCCGCCCAGGGCCAGCTTTGCTACAGCCAGAGGTCACAGTCCCTGAGTCCAGGGACTTGGCTTTCAGCTTAGTACCTGCCACTTCTAATGGGGTAACTGTCTCTTCTCTGGGTCTCAGGATCTCCTCTGTGAAGTGGCAAGAAGGGCCTTCTTTGAGGGCCTGCCCCTCCCCACCCTGTCTGGCGCCCGCTGGACAGCTCGTCCTATTTCCCGGAGATGACACAGCCTGCTCCCAGAGCCCCAGGCGAGGAGCTGGCAGGGCCGGGGCTGAGTCTTCAGCCCGGCTTTGGAGGCCTCTCTGGACCTCGGCTGGAGATGTGGGGAGCCCTGAGAAGGTACAGCCTAGGGCCAAGCTGGCTGGTCGGCCCTGTGCTGGGGCTGAGTATCCAGGCCTTCTCTCCCACGGGGGACAGAGACACGCGCCAGCCCAGCCCCAAACGGAGAGGCCGGGACCCTCTGCCGTGGCCACGCAGAGCCTCCCTGAGTGCTCTGGCCCCAGAGCAGCTGTGAGTCAGCTTTTCAAATAACTGAGTAATCACTCCCTTTCTATCCTGTTGGTTTAAGGAGAAAATCAAGCTTTGGTTCCTGAGCTCGTCCCTGTGAGGTGGACACTACTCTGCATCCTGTGGACACCAATCCAGCCAGTGTGGAGGGGGGCACAGGCACCCCTGGGCTGCTCACTGAAGACCCCAGGTCTGTAAATTCTGCCCTTCTTGTCTCTGGGGCCCAAGCAGGCCCGGAAGGAGCCTGGTGTGACTTGTAGTTTGGGCAGCAAAGTGTGCAGGTGTTTGGACTTTCTACCTGGACACTCAGGTGACGGTCATTTCTGAGTCCTGCCAAAAATGGCTCATCTGTTCTAGGCTTGCCCTTGTTAGCAGAGACTATGTCAACTGTTAGTACCAGTGCTTTGTGTGCAGAAAATCTTACGTAACAGGCAGCATGATCGCTTCGGACCCCAGGTCTTCAGGTTCTGTCTGTCTCCAAGGCCCACGCTGATAAGCATGGCCATCACTCCTGGTCAGCCAAACACAGGGCCAGGAGACCAAATGACCTGGCCCAGGCTTTGCTGTGTGTCTGCTGCTGCTGTACCACTGAAATGATTATGACACTTTGCAACAGTCCCTGTGGGCTGCAGGTGAGTTTGCTGTGTGTTTGTCCCTTGTACAAGGATGTGTTACTTCTGAATTCTGACCTTGTTCCCAAGCGTGAGATTTTGAATAATGGTATACCCCTCTCTACTCATGCCATCTGCCTCCTGATGGTATCTGGTCAGAAAGGTCACACTCAGGAAGGTCCCCACCTCCCCACTGGGGAGATGCTTCCAAGAATGAGTTCTCTAACCACGGATTCTCTGCAGTGGGTCTGGCCTGGTCATCGGAGGAACCGATTCTGCATTCTAGTGGGCTCTGATCTTCTGGAGAGACATGATGACAACATGATGGATAAGGAGGGAGGGAGGTGCCTGCTTTGCTGGCTGGATTTCTCCTTTCCCAAATGTATTTTTCATCCAGAACTGGGATCCTACTTGTCACGGAGTCCAAGACTTTAATGGGAATCATGTTTTATTTCATCATTTGGCTGAGAAACAGTCAGGATTCAGAGGCTGGAGAGTATGATTATTCTCCAAACACCCAGTGGACTGTTCCTGTGTCGCCCACAGCACCTTGTGGGTAGGCAGATGGGCTCATTCTGGCTTTTCTGAGGAATGGACTGGACCGGTGGGAGGGGCCCGAGATGCAGCATCTCCCCTTCTGCCCCACAATGGAACACCCCGTGTCATCTTCCAGGAGAGGCCAGGCTGGTGTTCCAAAGTCAGGTGACTGCTCTGTGACCTCGGGATTACTGGAGCCTGACCCAGCTGAGGACCCAGTCCAGGCTCCTGCAAGGTGACTTTGACTACATTTCCAGCAGGGCAGTGTCATTTACAGCACAGTCACGGGGGCAGCGCAACCATTTGGAACGAGAGCAGGTTCTTGACTAATCACCGGGAGCTTGTCCTAGAGAAAGACACAGATGCTCAAATGCAGAAGGCCCAGGGAGGGCAAAGAAGCTTTTCCTTCCTGTGAGTGACTTCTGAGAGCACCCCCCTTTCCCATACAGACCACCTGCTGGCACGGCTGACCACCTCCATCACGCCATGGCCCCCAGTATGGGGGTGTCTCCATCTCATTCTTTAAAGTTCCTCAGAGGCACCCCACCCGCCTCCTCTGCCCTCTCTGAGTGCAAACCGCAGCCGACTTGGCACCTGAGCACCTACAGCAAAGTGGGGAGAAAGATGGGCCGCAGATGGTCCTCGGCCCCCACCCTGGGTCGGCTGGAAGGGCTGAGACCAGAGGCCACGATGACCACAGCTCTGTCCTCTGTCCCAGCTGAGCTGTGATCTGCTGGCTGTGGACTCCTGCGGAAGAGTGGCTTTTTCCATGTGTACATTTCTTGGATTAAAATGACATCCTTATATAAACATGTTCTCTACAACGATCATCAGTCCACTTTCCTGCCCATGTGGTAGAGCAGCCTTGACCCTTCTCTCTCTTCTTTTCTCTTGAGTCTCAAACTATTTGCAGGTTCGCTAATTTATTATTCATAAAAATCCAGCCCAAGTAGATAATTTAAAAACTCCACTAGTATGACGAGGCATGAAGGAAAAGCGCAGTCCCTGTTCCATACCTCCTAACTTCCTCCCTCCCAACTCTTCTTCTGATGTGGACCTCCATATTTCCGAGTAACATGCTCACGTGGCTACCTTTGGCTCATCAGTGTGCAATGCCTTTTGGCTTATGATGGAAGATGGGGCTGGGTGCTCCTCGCCCACTTTCACACCTGTATCTCCGCTCTCTCTGTTCTCTAATAGATTTATGTCACATTTTCTGTTCAATCAATATTCCATTTTTATTTTATTACAAGTATGTATGCACGGCTCACTGCCGAGTAAAGAAATACTCTGGGATCACGTTCCCTTTCTTCTGTAATTCTTTGTTCTTCCAGGAATGAATAATTACCTCATGTAAAAAGTCTGCTTCATCTCTGTCATCATCCTAATAATTTGTACCCAGTAGCCTTTTGAAATCCACCCTTTTCCCCTTGAGTAAGCAATCAGATAAAACCACAGGTTCCTTTATCCCTCTTCCTGCTCCCCACTGGCCGCCTGCTCTCTCGCTCGCTCGGCTGCACAGCTTTGGTCCTTAAACAGCTACCTCTCCTTCTTCCTGGATTCCCGCTCACTCCTTCTCGGTTTATGCCCATGGAATGTTCATGTCATTTTCCTAGTTGGATACATGTCTCTTTAAAAGCCAGCTCTGGAAGGCTGGACTCCCTGGGTTTGAAAGCTGCCTGGTCATCAACAGGTAAATAATAATATGGGAACCCAATAGGGCTAAGATGTGAACGCTCAGGAGTTAGGTCACTAATCCCAGGGCTGAGCAGACAATCGGGCAAAGGACCTGAGGCTGGAAAAAGAATAAAAACATTCAAGGAAATAAAGGTAATGCTGATGTGGTGGGAGTATAGTGCAGGGAGGAGGAGAGACACAAGGTGTGGCCAGGTAGGTGGTCAGCGGCCGGACGATGCAGACCCGTTCACCACTTCGTACTTTTCCTGAGTAGCAACAGGGGGACATTGGAGGATTTTAACATGGGGAGTGCAATGATTGGCTGCACATTTTTTAAACGTGTGCTCAAACTGCAGGAAATTGATTTAAGGGATATGGGTTGATATAGAAAAATCAGAGAGGAAGCCAATGCCTGAGAAATCTGAACTAATTTTAGGAGAAAGTGGGAAGTAAAGATGTGGGAGACAATTAGCTCCTGATGAAGTTTTGTTGTAAAGGAAGAAAAGAGATGTGAGTTTTAGCTGGAAGGGAATTTGAGATGAAGGAAATTGAAAAGGTAAGCATTTTAAATGGGAACTAGAAGGCTACAGAAAAGAGAGAGAGAGTTAGTATTCAGAAGTCAGAGGAGAGAATTCATTCAATCAAGCCCTTGCGAAAGTAGAAGGTAATTAGATCCAGGACATCCTCAGAGGGATGTGCCCTCTAGCATAGCGGGAGGAAGGTGGGAAATGACTGCAGATGCAAGTGGGTTTGTAGATCTGGAGGCAGAACTTATTCAACCTCTGCCTCCAATCTGCAGAACAACCCATGAGCCAAGAGTGAGTGGATATGCTTTAATAACGTGGTATCAGAGGATGGTGATTAATGAGGAAGTCAGGGGAGCACTCTTAGAGATGATGATAGGCATTACTGAAAGAGACACACCATGAAACTTATATTATACTTCTCCCTGACATAATCTTAAGCAATAGGAAGTATGGAAAAACTAGTTAAGAGAGAATTGAGCCTGACCAGGCAGTGGCGCAGTGGATAGAGAGTCAGACTGGGATGCAGAGGACCCAGGTTCAAGACCCTGAGGTCGCCAGCTTGAGCGCGGGCTCATTTGGTTTGAGCAAAGCTCACCAGCTTGACCCTGAGGTCGCTGGCTCAAGCAAGGGGTCACTCGGTCTGCTGGAGCCCCACAGTCAAGGCACATATGAGAAATCAATCAATGAATAACTAAGGAACTGCAACAAAGAATTGATGTTTTTTCATCTCTCCCTTCCTGTCTGTCTGTCTTTATCTGTCCCTCTCTCTGACTCTCTCTGTCTCTGCCATAAAAGAGAGAGAGAGAGAGAGAGAGAATTGAGATCCTTTATAGAAGAAAGGATAATGAGAGTCCAGTTATTTCAAAAGTTTAAGCTTTGGGTCCTAAATGCAAAATGAGCTTAAAGATACAATTGAAGAATCATTCCTGACATTAGAAATCATGCAGAATGAAATAAAAAATCAGGCTGATTGGAAATTGGAAATGAGCAAATGTTCTATTTTAAAAAAGGAATATAAGGGGAATTCAGGAAACTATAGTTGAATCCAATTAACTTGAATCTCTGCAATGTTTGGCAACTTGTGTTTATGAGAAGGTGCAAAGTGTTCATCAGGAAGTATTTATGCTAAAACATTCCTTTATGGAGACAGTGTCTGTGTCTTGATTTCAAGGTACATGATTGGGAGATTAGACAAATGCTGTTTACAAAAATAGAAGGACCCCAGAATGTGTTGATCACAGGACTACTGCATAGGAGAACTGGATACTCCAAAGGGACACTGGCATAGAGAGAATGGTCACCAGTAGGTCCTAGATGAGAACCACCACAGATAACTAAAGAAGAGAGGCTCTGGGTTAGGCAGCAAAGCTATCTTCAAGTATCTAAAGGCCTGGCATGTCCAGTCCTTTTTTCTACAGTGGTCCATAGAGTAGAGCTAGAAGTTTAGATAGAAAGCTCCAGGGAAATAGATTGCTGCTTCCAGATAAAGAATACCTAATACCTGAAGATGTCCAACAATGGGAGCACAAAATATCGAGCTCCCCAATCCTAGAGGATTCTAACAGACTCTGCATAGGTTTCTGCTATTATAGGGTGGGGTACGGACCATGTATATGTAGGTTCTGTTCCATGAAAGTCAAACATGTGGAAGAATATGACATGAGTATTAATTCTTCAGCACACCCATGCTAGAGGTATACATGCTGATGCCTACAGGATGTCTGATGTGTCCAGAGCTACACAGTGAGGCAATGGTAGATCTAGGACTGGACCCAACTTTCATTTTCCCAATGTCTGATCATTTCTGTTGCTCCACACATTAACCTTTCCTGTGATGAGTGATTGCCTTTACTCTTTGGAACTTCAATTAATAATTCTAAAATAAAACTGGACCCTTATTTTATATCACACACAAAAATCAATTCAAAATAGATTAAAGACTTAAATATAAGAACTTAAGCCATAAAATTCCTAGAAGAAAAGTTAGGGGGTAATCTCCTTGAAATTGATCTTAACAATGAGTTGTTGGATTTGACACCAAAAGCAAAAGCAATAAAAGGAAAAATAAACAACCAAGACTAGATCAAACTAAAAAGCTTCTGCACAGGCAAAGGAAATCAACAAAATAAAAAGACCTAATGAATGGGAGAAAATATTTGCGAATCATATATCTGATAAGGGGTTAGTACCCCAAAAAAGCAAAGAACTCATACAACTCAGTAGCAAAAAACAACAACAAAAATTTTGATTTAAAAATGAGCAGAAAATATGAATAGATATTTTTCCAAAGAAGACATACAAACGGCCAATGGGTACACGAAAAGTTGCTCAACATTACTCATCATCAGGGAAATGCAAATCAAAGTCACAGTAAGATATCACCTCACATCTGTTAGAATAGCTATTATCAAAAAGACAAAAGAGCCTGACCAGTGGTGGTGCAGTGGATAGAGCATCAACCTGGGACGCTGAAGACCCCGGTTCAAAACCTCAAGGTCGCCAGCTTGAGCACAGGCTCATATGGCTTGAGCATGAGATCATAGACATGATCCCAGGGTCGCTGACTTGAGTCCAAGGCCACTGGCTTGAGCAAGGGGTCACTGGCTTGGCTGGAGGCTTCCAGTCAAGCACATATGAGAAGCAATCAATGAACAATTAAAGTGACACAACTACGAGTTGATACTTCTCATCTCTCTCCCTTCCTGTCTCTCTCTTTCTCTCTCTCTCTCTCTCTCTCTTGCTGCCTCTAAAAAAAATCATTATATATTAATAAAAAACTAATTTTAAAAACAGAATTCTATCTCCCTCACTCATGACTTTCAGGCCCTCTCTTTCATGACTGCCCGCCAGTCTCCATGGCTCCAATCTGCAGCCCTGGCCTTCACACTCAGGGCCCCTAGAAGCTGCTGAGCTTTGACTCACACAAACAAGGCTCTGGAACCTCTTGGGAGGCTGCTTCTGGGGAGAGAACCTTGCGAGCAGGTGAGGGGAGCTGTTGGGTAACTGTGCCCCTAGGAGGAAATGATTCAAGAGCCACCATGTCTTACCTGGGTTCTGGGGTCTGCTGAACTTGCTTCAGTTGTACATGACCAGGTTCATCCACTAAGAAATAAGCATTATCATTACAACCAGTTTTTAAACATATTAACTCAACACAGATCAGGGCAAATGGTACCCTCCTCCCTTAAAAGATCTCAGTCTTGTCTCATCAATTCATTCTGGTTAATTCCAACCCAAGCAGGGCATCTCACATGTTCTGTGACTCCCTGGACAGCCAGGCAGTGGGAGGGAAAGCTGCGGTCGACCAGCTGGCTGGGCCAGGAGCTCTTTCTAAAACTCAATGGGAGTGAGTTTAATGTACAGTGAGCTCAGCAGGTGTTGTTCAGTTCCCTCTTGGATTTATGACTCCCACATAATCCTCTGCTTTATTAAGCTATTGGAAAAAAAATAAAATCTGTCTACCAAGATCCTAAAGCAGCCTTGGCAGCCAGCAATATATAAAGGGAGTAATTGGAGGCAGGGGGGCCGGCAGCTCGGCTGGCCTTTGACAGACTGTTCAATATCCTCAGGGAGAGAAATGTTCCCTGGAATCAGGGTGGGGGGAGGAGGCCTGGGGCGTGCCCTGTCTCTGCGAGGGCAAGGCAGCTCACCTCCATTTCTGTCAGGTAGAGTCCCTTCCCGTCCTTGGTGAGGTGCTGGAAAGTCTCTACAGGAAACAGGAGGAATCAGGCAGATATCAGAGCAAATGCGGTGGTTCCGTGTAAAGCACTCTCCCTCCCCACAGGTGTGCTGGCCCTGCCCCTCCTCTCTCTCCAGCCGAACTCTGCACCCCAGGGACAGTTCCAGGCTGGTTTCAAATTACCGCTCTGACTGCTCTGGCCCACACGCCTCTCCCCCTCTTTGTCTCCCACCACGGTGCATCTCCACACTTGGCCAGGGGCGGTGTGGGCTTGTCTTACAAAGTATGTATTTCAGGGGCACCATTTGGGGAACCTTCCTTGTCCAGTGGTGAACTTGCTGGAGCGAGGTTTACGCCTCAGGCTCCCCATTTATTCTCCCAGCTCTGTTCTCATGACCTCCCTATAAATCGTGGGGCTCAGAGCTGCAGCGTTTACCGACCGAGGTGCCGGGATGTCACAAGGCAAGGATGGTGCAAGGATTAGAGTGGAGGCCAGATCCCACTGCTAACCTCAACCGCAACTGCTCCGTTTTAAGCTATTTTATGGCTTGGGGTTTCACATAAGATTTCATTGACAACAAAGGAGTAAGCTGCTAAAAATGTCAAACTGCTTGTTGGGTTTCTGAAGCCTGGGGCAAGACCTCCTCCTGCCCCCAGCTACGTGCTACTGCGTGCAGAGACCCACACCATTCACTGCATGACTACAGAGTGGGTTTAAACCACAAACACAACCCGGTGAGGGACCCGGTGATTTAACCTTGACCCTGGAAGAAGCGCTGAATATACAGAGTGAGGAGGAGAAAAGAGACCTGGGACAGGGTAATCCCCTGGGGAGAAGAGGGTGCAGAAGGGAGGCTGGGGACACAAGCCAGCGACACCACGACACAGGCTACCATGGGCTCCATCTCTCAGGGCAACAGCTCCTCACGCAGGTCCCCAGACCACCGCTTTCACAGGCTGGGGCGGGAGTGCATTCCCGGTCCTCTCCTGTGTTCCCGGTCACCGTGAAGGTCTCCAGCATGTCCCCCAGGTGACACTTACTTGCCATGGCTTCCAGTCGTATCAGGAAGCAGACCAGGCTGGGGAAGCTGACCCTGCCGGCGCTGTCGCTGTACCTGAGGGCCACGAGGTCCAGCAGCTCGCTGCTGACAGAGACCCCGGTGAGGAAGTCTGGAAGACAGGTGAGCCAGTGAGCGGGGGGCCGGGCGGGGGCCGGTCCTCTGCCGGGCAAGGCCTGAGGAACCTGTTCACAGGCTCCAGCGACCTTCCCCCAGCGCTTCCTACTCAGCCCGCTCGGTGGCCAGTCTACTCCTCTCTGGCGTTTTCATGATTCTCTAGTTGCCTCTTTCTTGGTGGCTCCTGGGCCCCAACCACACTGTTCTGGAGTTTGGCCAGAGGTCAACTCAAGATCCTCAAGACCCTGACTCTCCTGGGGACACCTCAGCCTCATCATCACCTGATAACTCCCATGCGAGATGGGAGCTGCAGGACACCTGGGGTTTGCTCCCAACCCGGCCTCTGCCAGACCTCTCTCTGCTGGTGACCCTGTAAAACCATCTTCCTCCCCCACCCCATGACGACATGCGGGTTTTACATGTGGTGCTGTTACTGTGGGTCAGTGTGGTTCCTGGAAAAGGGGGGCTCAGTCCTGAACTGGCCATCCAGGAAAGAGACTGGGCCTCAGCGGGGAGACCACAACTCAGCAGGTGGCCAGGACACGGGGGCTTGCCCTCTTTGGGTCTCGTTGTCTGGGATGTCTAGTTATGAACTCCAAGGCCCCTGAAGGCTTGAGTTAAATTCTAACTATTTTCTTCCTTCCTTCCTTCCTTCCTTCCTTCCTTCCTTCCTTCCTTCCTTCCTTCCTTCCTTCCTTCCTTCCTTCCTTCCTTCCTTCCTATTATTCTGGAGTCATTAGTGAGGTCCCCTTTAGGAATTTCATCTTTCATTGGCTGTTCAGTGGTTTCAAAGTGTCATCTCAGACTAGGAGTGTGGCCTCACCTGGGGACTTGTTAGAAAAGCAGGTTCTTTTTAATTATTATTATTAATTTTAATGGGGTGACATTGATAAATCAGGGTACATATGTTCAGAGAAGACATCTCTAGGTTATTTTGACATTTGATTATGCTGCAGAAAAGCAGGTTCTTGAGCCCCTCCCTGGCCCTCCAGAATCAGGAACTTCTTCGGGTGGGCGATGAGCCCTTTTCGTCTGTGTTCTAACAAGCACAGTCGAGTTTAGAGCGGTAACTCTCTGCCAGGAAGAATTAAGGGAAGGATCTATGCTCAGTGGGCAGAAGCAGCCCATGTGTCCACCCTCTCTCCAGGCCAGGGAGGAGAGCTGGGAAGACCGTTGTAACCTGGGGGAATCTGATTTTACGTTTTATCAAGGAAGGTGCTATTTCCTGACTTAACCTTTCTGTGATCCATTTCCCCCATTGGTACAGCAGAGATCATGGCTCCTGCCCGTCCCAGGTCCAGAGTAGTGGAGACAATCACACGAGATGACAGGAGTACAAGTCCTTGCTGAACTCGGAGGTACTCCGGCACCCTCGGGTGTTTCTGTCATCAGCCCAGGACTGAAAGCTCCGGCCTCCCTGAAGCAGACAGATGCCACTGATTTCGTTTAGCCCTAAACCCTCTGTGAAGAGAGCGCATCAGCCTGCTGGTGGGTGTTTAACCCTGAGGGCCGGGTGCTGAGATGGCAGCATCTCCACAGGGAGCTCGGTTTCTGGTCGGGGATCAGTCGTGTGGGGTTACTTTCTCACAATTAGAGCTGCGCTGGGGAGAAGGGCAGTTGGCAATACCGACTCATGAGAACTCAGGCAAAGGAAGACAGGGTGTGAGTCCAGAGCCCGGAGGCCCGTGGAGGCTGGTGTGAATCAGGAGCAGACAGGGAAGCCACAGCTCTGTTCTGTGCTGACGGCCCCGCACTGCTGCACTGGCCTTGCCCAGGGCGGGCTGGGTGTGCGTCACGCACACGCGCACACACACACACACAGATGCACACACACACACACACACGGATACACACACAGATACACACACACACCGCCGCCTCCCTCGGTCATCGCGGCTCAGGGGGTCCCCTGCTTTACCTGTATTGCATATGGCTTTCCACAAATCCGAGCTCAGGAAAACGCCAGCGTTCCTCTGGATGTTCTGGAAAACACCCTGATAGGAAAAGAAGCAAGAAGCCTGTGTGAGTCCCAGCAGCCACCCTGATGAGGATGTCCTGGGTAGAGAGAGGTACCGGAAATCCCTTTTCCATCCCTGGAAGCTGCTTCACTAAAACTCGAGTGGGCTCAGGTGAGAGGAGGCAGGACAGCCCAGCTGAGGACCGGGAAGGCAGGGGCGGGTCCTGCCTGAGAAAGCCGCCACCCTGACCTCCAGCTGCGGGGCTGGGGTTCCTCTCCTTCCCCACCTACCCTCTCCCAACCCGCCCTCTCCTCTTCCTCATCCCCCTATACCGGGCTCCTGACGCTCAAGGCAGGTCACTGCTTCCCAGGGAGGTGGAGAGCTCTCTAAAGAGCTTGTATAGGATGATGGTTAAGAGCACAGACTTGACTACCCAATCGCCAGGTTTACGTCCGGGCTCTGCAAACTTGGGCAGGTTATTTAATCCTTCCAGGCCTGTTACCCCATCTGTAACACAGGGCCAATTACCCAGCTCCTAGGTTTGTAGCAAGGAGTAAATGAGCGGATATTTACAAAGTGCTAGGAGAATGCCTCGCACAGTAGTGTATGCTGTGCAGGAAGCATGTGGCTGAGGGCCGGACCCAGGACCACGCACAGTGGCGGACGACAGCAACCCTATCACCTCAGTTCAGCGCAGAGTGGCTCTCCATGTACCCAGCACTTTTCTCCTCTCCCTGGTTCGCACAGTAACCCTGATGATCAGCACACTACACAAGTGAGCAAACTGATGCATAGGCAGGGGGTGATTGTCTCCGAGTAAGCACATGAGCATCATGGAACAGACCGCGGGACTCCTAATTGTGACCTCTGCACAGCTGCCCACCGGAGCCGCTCCAAGACAAAACAGCCCCCCAGCAGGTGTGTGACTGAGGCTGACTTCTGGGGACAATTCTTGTGAAGGAGCCTCTTCAGCACCTTTTCTGGCCTCACCTGGCTGCCAGTGAGTCTGGCCACCAAATATAGTGGTCTCAATGAGGTGTTCGCTCACTCATTCAGCAATTTGTTAGTTTGGTCATTTGTTCAGCAGTCTGAGCACGCTGCGCCAGATGCTGGGGAAGGAAGATGACTATAAGGGACCCTGGGGGACCCCAAAATCTAACAGGGGGGCATGTCAGCCACTGTAGTGTCCTGTGAGAAACCAAATAACCCCAAACCAGAGATTAGGTAATATACCCTGGGATAGCCACACACACAGAGAGTTTTATTGTTGTGAGTTCAAGTGTTAGGGGCTGAGGGGAGAGCTACCCAGGCCTCGGGGTGGGCGCGACCCCCGGGGGGAACTACCCGGGCCTCGGGGTGGACGCGACCCCCAGGGGAGGCGTGTTTGAGGCTGGGCTCTAAGGGTGGGCGGGAAGGCACTGGCCAGTCTGGGAGTGCAGAAAGGGAACAGTGAGGACTCTCAGAGTGGGGTCTGCGGGAGCAGGTGGGATGGGTGAACGGGCCTCTCCTGGACCGTAAAGGAGGGTCTCAAGTCGGAGGATCTCGTGCACAGCTCTTGCCCTGAACGAGCTTGCCCTGTGGGGAGGCCACAGACCACATCTGTGGTTTTCATGTATCTTCCAGCACACGGAGGGGAAGGGAATGAGGTGAACTAGCAGCCTGGGGATGCAGCTGGGGGCAAGGCTGGCTGCTGGTGTTAGCTACAATCTACAGTGACCCCTTTCTCCTCCACCTCCGAGAGCATTCCTCAGCCTGCCACTCGACCAGGCATTGCCTTCTGGTGGTGTATGTACAGCTCCCCAAACACCGTGGGAGTTCTCCTTGCGGGCCTGGGTCAGGTTCCTTGTCTTTTGTACTCTTAACCCTGGTGCAGGGCCAGGCACCCAGTTACATCTGCTAAACGGGGTGGAGCAGGAGTGGTGGTCCAGAGAAAACAGGCCGGTACCTGGCAACAGACAAGACGGCTCCACAGCCTTGAGAACTCCTCTTGGTCGAGCTGCCCGTTCACTTTCAGCTGTGAGGAGTTAAAGAGCTAACCAGTCCAGTGGGCGGTGAGCAAAGGGGCTGTAGGTCCTACCGTCAAGCCCTCCATCCATCAGCTAGTGACACGGTTGGTCCAGCATCACTCAGATGGGGCCATACCTCATGCCAGCTGGCTCCTGCTGGGTCTGGAAGGGACCCGGCTTACACTGAATTTACAAGGGAAAATAGCGAGTTGGAAGGAGAAGAAAGCCTTGAGAAAGAGGGGGCAACATCTCTTGCATCCCAGGGAAGACAGCCCCAAACACAGCCTTCACCAGTGGGAGTGGGGCCCCTGGCAGGGGAGAGTGGGGAGGAGAGAGAGGGGGTCACGGCAGCACCTGAAGCATATGAGAAGTCAATGCGGGCCGGGTGCGCGTGTCAGCAGATGGGATGCATCTCGCGTGGTAAAGCCAGCCCTAGTCATGCCTCATGATAGATGTCGTGAGAACTAATGAAAAGACTAGATTGGATCTCTGAGGGCCTGGAGTGTGAGGAGGAGGAAGGGTAGAAAGGCCCTCTCCACTTTGCAGGGACGTGACTCTCCTGGGGCACCCTGCCCCAGACTGTGGCCGTTTTGATTCCTCTGCGGGGATGGGCATTGTCTCCACCCAGTGATTCAAAACCACTGCTGGCAGAGACAGGGTCTGATTTATGATTTCATCAAGAAGCCCTCTTGTTTGACAATGACGGGCTTCACATTCCCAATCAAGTCTTGTTACGAGTGAAAGAACAGATCTGTCTTGCTCCCAGGAGAGAGCCCACACCCGGGGAAGAACTACAGGCAGCAGCTCGGGGTTATGCACACACAGAGCGAGTCCTTCCTGTCTGTCAGGAGGTGCGGTCAAATGACTCATTGGAGAAAGCAGCCAGGAGGGGAGTCAGGAAACCTGGGTTCAATTCCCAGCTCTGCCACATGTGGAACTTGGACACATCACTGGATGGCCCTAACCCTGTCTCCCCATCTGCACATGGGGTACAACTGCTGTACAGACTGAGGATTTCTCTGCAAGTTTCAGTGGTTTTTATCTTTGCAGGGACTTGCTAAGATACTTAACTGGTGAAGGCTCCATCGGTGGCAAGGGAAGGGGTGGAATAGCTCCCATTGGTGCTACAAGGAGGCCGAAATCCAGACACAAATTTGGACTAGCTCTGTGATCTGGGCAAATTACTTAACCTCTCTGAAGCCCTGTTTTCACTGTATGATAATACTTATCACAGGGATTAGACTCCTGGGGAAGCCCACAGAGCAGAAGGGGAAGGCGTGGGAGGTGACAGCAAAGGATACATCCATCAGAGCCACGATGCTCCGGCACTCATCCAAAGAGAACATGTCCCCTGGAGGCCCTGCGATGGGGAAGAACAGGAGGGACAGAAATGTCAGGGAGGGTGACATTGGACTGGTTCGGCAGTGGAGATGAGGTTGGGGACGGTCAGTTCTTACCTTTCAAGAATTCCTGGTTGAGAAGGCTCTGAAGCTGGGTGGCATCAATGTTTAGCGCCTGATCCAAACCAGGGAGGAAGACAGGAATTACCCCATGCCCAGGAACCGAGGGACGCCCCTGCCTGGCTCTGTGAGAGCACGCAGAGTTCTAATCCCAGTGCCCGCCAGCGCCATCTACCTTGGACAAGAAGCCTTTCCTGATGGCCGCAGGCCATGGTGATCACTCCCTCCCCCGAGCTGTTACAGTGCTGATCGCCCCTGACGATTGAGACCTTCTGTGGGGACCTTGCATTTATCTCTTCACTCACTATTGGACTGAAAGCCGTGTTTGTGTTCTCCCCACTACACGTGGCACTTGGGGCCCCTCGGGAGAGGTATTGCTGAATGGATCAATCCAGTGAGAGGAGATTTAAAAGCTGGGAACCTAGGCTAAGAGCAGGTGCTCTAACTAAGCACATTACTGAGCAGTAGCCTTCCCAGACACTGAAACAGAAAGGGAGACATCACGGTTTCCCTTGGATTAAACACAAAAAGCAACTGAGGTGAAAGGGAGAGAAGCATTTTCTGGTCTGAACTTCTGGAGGCCTTAATGGCATTCAATTTTCTACCGGGCACACTGGGCAGCTTTCCGGGCAGTGTCCTCCACGACAACCGTGCAGAAAGGAAGAGCTGCCCTACCTGTGGCCATGTCTCCCACCAGCCTGGTAAAAGCCGAGGGGACGATGTGACAGCAACACCCGCACAGGCTGCCACATGGGGGAGAAGTCGGAGTGAGGGCTCCCAGCAGCTCTCTGTGTGGAGTCGCACCGGGTCAGGTGGATGAAGGTACCTCCGTGGGGGCTTCTGAGAACCAGTGCCCCACCGATGAGAAATATGCTGTCCCCAGGGTTGGCCTCCTCCCACAGAACTGAAAGCAAAAACAATTCTCCAGCCTGTCCTTATAGGAGCACCTTAACTAGAAGGATGACCCCTCACGATGCCCCCGGAGAAACACCTTCTGCCAGTCTGCAATGGACCCTGCAAGGTCTCACGGGTGCTTATGTGCTATGCCTACCTTCAACTGAGTTTTTCCCCAAAAGAATCATGGTACCTTGCTTTGCAGTTGACACGTTGGTGAGGAACTCTAACCAACAAGAATATAAGCATCTTTGGGGCATGGATCAAATAGCCCTCCTTCTACACGTCCCCCAATCTCCCAACACAGCCCCTGACCTGGACCCAGGACCCACCAAACTGAGGAGGTGAGGATAGATATGGAGATGAAGTTTGCCTCAGTGCATCCCCAGAGAATCGCATGCTGTCTCTACCACCTCAACATAAGAGCCCCGAGGACTGACCCGCACTCCCAAAGCTTAGCGTGGTACTTGAAATGTGCTCAGTATTTGGGAACGTTTGCAAACTGAGTAAATGATGGATGGATGGACCTGTCCTGTCCCAGAGGCCAGCTGTGTCCTTGCTTGCCTACAGACAGCCAGTGGGTTATGAAGGTGACTCAAGGTGGTGGTAACAGTACTAGAAAGTCATTTAAGGCTAAACAGATAAAAGAGATCAGGAGAGAGGACCCAGCGAGCTCATGGACAGATATTTCGCTTTCAACTCCTCTTGGAGGGCACAACCTCTGAGCATAGTTTGCAGGTTTAGCAGAATGATGCCAGGTTGGTCCTGCTCAAGGGTGCCCAGGAGAGGAATGAGCAGGGGCTGGAGCCCAGTCTGGGTTCTACTTCCCAGCTGTGCATCTCGACACAAAGCTGCATCTGTGCCTCATTTCTATAAAGGTCCATCTGGGCTCCAGTTACCCGCTATGAGAGACATTTGGTTGTTATTTGGGAAAGTCCTAATTAGGGAATCTGTAACATTGATAACATCACAAATGATCATTTTTATTTCAGATGTGCAGTGCATGGGCCATGTCGACAGTTTTGCGGATTTTGCCACCACCTACCCCTGAAGGAAGCTCGGTATCCTAATCCGATCCTGCTGATCACCTTTGGGCAGTGACCCAAGCTTGGGCATCTGCTCTAGGGAAGCTAATCTGCCTTAATTCAATGCAATATAATTGAGCACCTTCTCTGTGCCAAGGGCCATGATAGGCCTTAGGGACAAGGGATGCATGTGATGTCATCCCTGCCTTCAGGAGCTCACGGACCAGGACCACCATCTTGCACCAAGTGCAGGGCCTTTTGAATCAGCCCAGATGTGGCCCTGACTCCTGGGCCCATATTGATTTCAAGGAGCTACACACTGAGCTCCTCCTTGCAACATAAACCCTGCCTGCCAGCCACATTCTTCATTTCTCCTCATGTTTGCCTCTGAGCCCAGGATACCTGAATGATTTCCCTGCCTCCTGCTCACCACTGCCCTATTAGCTGTCTGAATGCCTGGCATCCTTCCCATCCTTGGCCTCTGCCTGGCCAGAGGCTGGCACCATGCACACGATCATCTGCATCACCTTCCCCATCAACATGATTATTAATGGTAAAAAGCCCATCGTGCAGAGCCCTTGGCAGCTGTTCTTATCCTGACAAGTCAAGGAGTTCTTTATAATGGTTTATAAAACCATTAAGAAAACCCCCTGTACACACAGGTGGCTTGCTTGGCAGGAAGAGTGCTGTTGGTGCTTTTTGCAGCTGGCCAGCTCCTGGGAGGAATGATGCCAAGGCTGGTGGGAGCTGGCAGAGTGGGAGAAGGAAAGATTTCAAGGGGTGTTGCCGGTTGCTTGTTTAAAGATTTAAAAAGTACACACACACACACCCCATTATGAACCCTTCTCTTTCCAAGTTCTACATTCCATCCCAGATGTCCCCCAGGTGGGGCCTCACTTCTCTCCAGGGTTTGGTAGCCAGATCAGTTCTGGAGAAGTCCAAGGAAGGAGACTGATGAAATTAACCCATCAAGTCACTTTTCCTCTTTGTGTCCTGATACAAGCCTGGGAAAGATTTCCTTCCCTCTGGTCCCTCCATCACCTGCCCCTGCGCTAAGTACTATACCTGCTGAGCATACTTGTAGAAAATGCTTTGTTGGGAGCCAGTTTCTGGAAGACTTTCCTGGAATAAAGGGGAAATAGCCAATATCAAATTGCTGGGGAAGGAGGGCACCTGCCTGGAACAGTAAGGGCACAAGAACCACCCCCCCCAACCCACCACCTGGATCTGAGACAGATGCTTCATCTAGCAATTAGGTAAAACTATTTGGAAAATGAGAAAATGGAATTTTGTGCAGAGAAGATGGTCGGTTCCAGCCTGGCCTTAGAGGCTGCTCTTCTCCCCTCCGCCCTGCCCCTTTGAGTCGTCATCAGCCCATTATGGTGTCTCCGTTTCTATTCATCAGTGGTCAGGCAAGAAAGAAGAACTTAGAAGCCCTTGGGAATTGAATGTGGCCAATGAAATCTACCAACTACCTTGCCGCACACCTACCTTTAGTGTTCTGAGGTTGAAATTGTTGCTCAGGTTCCTAGAAAATCAGGGGGATGGTGACAAGAATGATCAACTCACTATTCAAAGGAGGCTTGCATATGGAGGGCACCCTAAGTGGCATTTATGCCAGGGACGTGAGTGGAAAACCCTCAGCACAGCAGAATATGAAGTGGGGAGCCATGACAGTTAGCAGACAGATGCACATCATGACCTTGTGTCCAGTCTTTTGTGTCATTTGGCCCTTAACCATTTAGTAAGTGGTTCCTTTCGCAACGAGGTACAAATGTACGGTAACCCTAGCTGCCAGAATGGCAGATAAGTTTTGTCTCATGTTCCAACTCTGATTGGTGACACAGAAGCTATCAGTACACTAGATGGGTAAGGCCTTATCGTGCTCCACTGTAAAGACTGCCGAGATGAGGCCCTGGCCAGTTGGCTCAGTCAGCTGGCACATGGAAGTCCTGGGTTCAATTCCCAGTCAGGGCACACAGGAGAAGTGCCCATCTGCTTCTCCACCCCTCCCCTTCTCCTTTCTCTCTATCTCTCTCTTCCCCTCCTGCAGCCTAGGTTCCATGGGAGCAAAGTTGGTCCCAGCACTGAGGACGGCTCCATGGCCTCCGCCTTAGGCACTAGAATGGCTCCAGCCGCAACAGAGCAACACTCCAGATGGGCAGAGCATTGCCCCCTGGTGGTATGCTGGGTGGATCCCGGTTGGCGTATGCAGGAGTCTGACTCCCTCCCTACTTCTAACTTCGGAAAAATACAAAAAAAAAAAAAGAAAATGCCGAGATGACAGTGAGGTCTGCCTTGGGTCCAAGTGGGGATGAGGTGCCCAGCCGGGTGTATACTTATTGATCCCAGTCTTGACTATTGACTTGGTATTAAATACCTTCCACAATGTGTTTTTATAAAATTAGATAGACTTTCTATTTAGCATCCCAGACGTTCTTACCTGTCTGTGACTGGCGTTTTCAGGAAGATTCGGAGCAAGAACTCAATGGCTTCTCTGCTTGCAGACACAACTGCCACATAGGTCCCCGGGGTTAAAGTGAAACGCTTTGTGAGGTTGCACTTGGTTTTAGTCACTCTACCATTTTCAGCATTTCTGAATTGGGAAAAAAAGGTGGATGGCAGCCTGTCCTCGAAGCGCTGAAACTGGAGGAACCATGGGGATGGTGAGAAAGCCGCCGTGCACATGAGTCCCAGCCACCAGGAGAGACCCACTGTCTTCCAGACCGCTCTCTATATACCAAAACCAGCCCTAAAAGGGGAGACGGTGCTTGCCCGACCTCAAAATGCGATAGGGTTCAGACTTATTTAATATAGATGCTAACACTACAATGAATGCAAAGAAACATGACACACAGTTTTACCTCATTAAATCTGACAACATCCTAGGTTTCTGGGTTTAGCTCCCTACTTATACATAAAGAATTCCATGAAAACTAATGAGACTGTTTGAGCACTGAATTACTTTTGGAGCGCCCACAGCCCCCTCTGTCCTGCACGTCTGGCAGAGCTCCCTCTGGACGGCCACAGGCTGCCGAGTCAGGCCCCGCTCCCTCCCTGCCCTCCATCTTTCCCATGGAGCCCTGAAATTCCTTCCCATTGGAGAATAATAGGCCCTGATCACTTTCCTTTTATTTCAATATTTTCTTAGAGATAAAACAATAAATATAATGCAGTTCCTATTACTGGATGTCACATACATATTACATAATAAAAACCCCTTACTAAATAAATTTCTCCCAATACAGTCAAGCATGGGCATTCCATTTGGAATGGTTATGCTGCATGAAATGACTGTTTGTGAGCTCTGCCTTGGGGAAAAACAGAGAGAAGGGGAGAGTTTGGGTTTTTTTCCCCAGAGGGTAGAGGCAGGGCTGGGGTACAAGATGAGACAGGAGACGGGCCACTGTCCCAGGAATGCAGCAGGGTTCTGCGTGGGCTCTCCCTAGTGATTCTGTTGACATTCACAGGAGCCCCAGTGGGTTTGGAGTCTGATTGGCTTGAGCCCCCCTGGCAAAAGTAATGAGATCAGCTCTTCTCCAGAGTCAACACTGTCCTGTGGCTCTGTGTGTGAGCACGCATGTGTGTATGTGTGTGTACACACATGTACACGTGTGTGGGCATGGTGTCCCCTAGATAAGGTCTTCCCTGTTCTTCCGCCCTCCATCCTCCACTGAACCCTTGTTGCCCTGTCCAGGGTCCTGATCCTGCAGCACAGACTTGCTCAATGGCAGCAGGAAGTGTGTGTGGAGTGTGATGGGGGCTCTCGGACTAGGGCTCAGAGGACCCGGCATCAAATCAACAAAGGGCTGGCTGCTAGTCACACACAGACCTGACCCTGTAGTTCTAGGGATGGGGCCTGTGCCTCTTCCTGGATCAGGTCCCCACGCTAGTCCCCAGCTCTGGGGACACGGACCTGTTCCTGGCACCTGTCTGTTCCCTTGAAGACTGTCTGGAAGTTCTGCTTCTTTGACTGGGGTGCTAGGGGTCAGAATCATCTCCCAAACCCAGCTCTGTGGCAGGGCCACTGCTGTGACAGGCCTCCTTGCTTCTTGCTTTGTGCCCAGGGTTCTGAGTGTCCCAACTTGGATATGTCCTGTCAGGTCTCCATTTACTTGTTGTGACATCCCTGGGAGGCCTACGGGGGCTTCCCTGGACCCGTCAGCCTTGCCTGCTATAGTCGCTACCCATTGGCTGTGGCTAATTCCTCCTCTCTTCCACACTCAGGCCCCAGGCAAAGGCCTCCCCTGGCAGCAGCTGTGCTGCAGAGCCCACATCCATTTAAAGAGTCTGAGTGCCTGTGAGCTAGGTTTTCTAAACTCTATCTGTCCTTCTCCATCTTTACTCACATTTTAAACCACCTTTCACCAATGCCAAGCCAGAATATATTTACTTAGGATGAGTGACGATTTGGTTGTAAGAAGAGCTAGAGAATGTGCCTTGATGTTGCATTTGCATAGCATGCATCCCATTTGTGGTGGACTTGGGGGCTGACAAAGAATTTGAGAGGCTAAAGATCCCCCCCAAGGAAGCCCCAACAGCCCTGCCTCTCATCTGAGATAAAAATGAACTGGCCTCATTAGCCTTATCCATTAGAGGCCAAATAAATGCTTGAGGATGGTTTCATTGTTGCAGCCTCTCTCAACCAGAGAACAGCTCAGGGGGTCCAACCTTTAGATCGGCACAGCTAAAATATGTCCCTCATTGACTTGTTTGGAGATTCTAAGCTTGTAGCTATTACAGAATGTAGCAAGACCAAATTTGCAGCCACCAAACAGCAAGAGAGGTGTCAAGGCCATGGGTGTTGAAAGAGGCATTAACACTTCACCAATGGACAGCAACAGAGGTGTGAGAAGCCCAGTGAGGTAGGTGGTGAGCCGTACCTGAGAGTCGACCTGCAGGGAAGAAGAAGAAAGGCAGGTTCAGGAACATGAAGCAATACACAAAGCCAAGCAGCTCCCAGCAGCCTGGCTCACGCATTGCACTCCTTCTTCTTGCATGGTCACCTGTTCCCTGGCACACCCAGGATGAGCGGGGACACTGCACAGTACCGGTGTGGGGCTGCGAAAATGGAAACCGAATCTATAGTAGGGAGCATGAAGAAGAAGGACGCGGAGGAAGGGAGGAAGGCACCTGAGTGGACAAGACTCGCCCTTTGTCACTCAGCCAGCTGTGGTTACTCATCACAGTATGAAGAAAAATTGGGAGGAAAAGCAAACCGTTGATGGGGGCCGGAGGTAAGACGAAATCTGGACCAAAAGTAAATGCTCCAACATCAGAGTTCCAATGAGATGTGCTTCTTTTATCCCATCAGACCACTGTTAAACGTGATGGGAATGTGTTCTAGACTTCTGGAGTTTGTTGAGAATGGATGTGTGTATATAGATAGGGAAATGCCCACGTTCCAGATTTTGCATGTGGCCGAAGGAAGCACGGAGCATGCAGACCATTTTTAAGCCACTCCAATTTGCAAAGCACTTCTACGTAATGTGTGAGATTGTCACAGTGATCCTGCAAGCAGATGCTGGGCTTCTTATGTTATGGATGTGGAAACTGGGCCTCAACAGTCCAAGGAGTAGAGGTGAGAATGCAGAAGTGGTGTTGCTTCCTTTGTAATAAAACCCCCACCAGGCATAGGTTGGTGTAGCTGGCATGGCTTTCAGTTCTTTTTCATGGCTGCTTGTGAGCCTCACTATGAGTACAGACCACGTGATTTTCCCAGGCCAACTTCTTGCAGACAGGGGTGAGGTGGGAGGGAAGTAGAAAGTCCCAGCTTGGGGAAGGAGCTTTGGGGTGAAGATAAACTGTCTTGTCCACTCTTGTCCTTTTTCTCTGTCCTGTCTTCTCCCCGCCTATTCATAAACCACCCACACTCAGTTTGCCGCCAGGCAGAGCAGTGCTTCCATAGCACCGGCCACGCCAGGCCCAGGGCACCACATGTAGCTGTCACCGGGGCAGCACTGGACCCACAGCCACCACGAGAGCCCTGGCGACTTCTGGGAGCCTGGCTGCTGGCACTAACATGGCCTGTTTTTCAGGTGACTGTGAAAGGAACCCAAGTGTCTCTTGCGTTGTCAAGGTCTGAACAGTTCTTTAGTGTTTAACTCAATCAGGGTCCTGCAAGATCTATTGAGATATCCAGGGAGCTGAGGAGATCTGGGGTCTGAGTGCCCCCTGAGCACAGTGGGCAGCTGAGAAAAAATGCATCTCTGACTGAAAAGTAGAGAAATGAGCTTGGCAGCATTAAAAAAAAACTGACATGATTATAATCTTACTAGGGTTCCTGAACTATAAAGACTTTGGGCAAATCAGTGAACACAAGGCTGCTGAGTTGCTCAGCTCTGGGGCACCGGATTCATAGATGACATTGCAAACAGTACCCCCAGTTCTTGTGCACTAGGCCTCACACCCTCTTTGAGCTTCTGCTTGTCATCAAGAAGGAGAAGGGTTGGCTGAAATAGTTCCAACAGTTTTGTCTGGTGCCCTGAACTGTTGAAGCCTGGCTGGGTAGACCAGGTGCCCCAAATTCCTTCCTCGCCTGACCCAATTCCTTTCCTCTTCTCAGAGGTCAGAGTTGAGGATCTCTGAGGATGAGGGTCCTCTTAGAAGGAACCTAAATCAGTTGTCATTATTGGCTGAAAGGAGTGAAAGCAACCCAGGGTGAAGTGAGCAGAAAGTTATATATGGGAAGGCCAGCTCACAGTCAATAGGAAGTCTAGAGCATGCAGCTTAGATGGCTGAACACCACCACACGATATGCCCACATTGCTGCTGCTGGGCCAGAGATTTGCTGCAAATAATCCCTCGGCTGGTCCTACCTCTTTTGATTACTTCTTCAGGAGCCAAAGCCCAAAGTAACTGAGTGTGTGTGTGTGTGTGTGTGTGTGTGTGTGTGTGTGCAAGGCTTGAAACAGGCTGCCTTACCTTGAACACCTGGAAGTTTAGTGGAAATTTGTCATCTTTTTCCTTTAAATTTTCTGGCATAATGTTGATAGACACGATGACATTGTTGCCTTCCATGCTCTCTGGCACAGAGAAGGTGTACTGTGTGTTCCTTTGGGGTCCTTCTGCAAGAAGAAGAACGGTTACTGAGCTCAGCTCGGCTCCTAGGACTCTGGGTGGGGCTGTGTCCAGTTCAGAGACCCTGGGGTTGGGGTGATTTAGAAAGTATGGATTTGGAGACCTAAGGCCCAGGTCCCAGAGCCCACAGTTACTAGCTGTAAAACAAGCTCTTTATTTTGTGAGCCTCAGTGTCCCCTTTTAAAATTAAGAAGGAGGAATATATTTACTACTAGGTGAAATGTTTCTTAAACTACAAAGAGGAGGACCAGCATAGGGAGGAACCTGGAGGTTGAAAGGGGGTTATTCTGGGGGATGGGGTCTTTCAAGGGAGCCATCCAAGACAGGCAGGTGCCAAGGAGAGGGAGTGCACAAGTCTCCCCCTTCTCTCTCTCTCTCTCTCTCTCCCTCTCTTTCTCTCTCTCTCTCTCTCTCTCCCTCTCTTTCTCTCTCTCTCTCTCTCTCTCTCCCTCTCTTTCTCTTTCTCTCTCTCTCTCTCTCTCTCTCTCTCTCTCTCACACACACACACACACACACACACAGCCTGTCCTATCCAGGGTATGTAATACATAAGCGTACTCAGGTTCATCTTCACAGGGACCTATCTCATGGGTCCTGTCCCACATGGGGAGTGGAGGTGCAGTGAGAATATGGGATGCTCCCAAAGGCACCACCAACATGATTTATCTCAGGGGGGCTCCTCGCACTGCTGTGGGGTATTGTTCTCCCTTCTCTCCGGGTGGCACCTGTGGTTTCGAGGAACAGACAGGGATTACCGATTCCACTGTTCACAGGTGGGGAGGCCGAGGACAGAGACCCCAGCTATATTCCCAGAGTCACAGAGCCAATATGTGGCAAGGACAAGGGTTTAACCCAGCCTCGACTTTTGTCCAGTGTTGTTTCCACGCCCTCACACCATCCGGAAACTCCCGGAGAGCAGTGGTCCTGTCCTGCTCCTGGAGGTTGGTGGAGGTCAGCATTAGGACAGCAGGAGAGCAAAGGGCAGGGAAGCATTTCTGAGATTCCCCCGCCCACCCTCAACCAGCAACCAGTTCCCTTGGAAAAGCAGAGCTGTTCCTTGAAGCTGACAAATCCCTCTCCTTCCAACTTCGGGCTGATGGTTCAGAACCAAGAGCCACTGAGACCTGACACCAGGATGGGGCCAGGGCTGGCAGCTTCCCATCTGGCGGAGTCACTGCCAATGTCATAACTACCTGTGGTATTTCCTGGAATCACGCGGTCCTTAAACATCACCTGGGACCATCTTTCACGGGGCACATTTCCACGGTCCAGGTCGACAGGAAATCGGTTGCATACATACAGGCAGGAGAAGTTCTCTTGGAAATCTTGACATGACATCCTGTTAAAAAGATACACATTGCTTAATGGGCACTGGTTTTGTCGCCAGGATGAGGGTTCCCATCACTTCACTGTACCTTTGCCTGCCAACAGTAGTCCCTGCCTGACCACTGTCCTACCCAGAGACCAGAGCCTCATTCTCATTCTGGGAATAAGAATGTCAAGTACTGTCCAGCACAATTCTGCCCCCTCCAGAGGTTCAGAAGACAAGGACAGAATCAAATTCTGGGATTTGCATGTCCCCTGGCAAAGGCTTTATCATTAACTATCACCTCCTTGACCTAGTGATCAAATGTGAGTCTGCTCATGACCAGAAGGCTGTCTGCCAGTCTTTCTGCTGTGAGTCCTCCATGCTGTGAGGAAAATCGTCTCTCCCTGGGGTCCTTCGCCAAGTTCAATGTTGAGGTTTTTATCAGAATAAAATGAATTCAGCATCTACAATAACCACCTCATGCTGTGATTAAAGTAGAGACATTGGAAATATTTTTCCTTCCAATTTACATTTGTCCCTCTGATTCTTACTTACTTAGACCCAGCCTCCTTTTCCCATATGCTAAAAGTCCATCTTATCCTTTAAGATGACCGCATACAGCCAGAAACATGTTTTCAAAAACAGCTAGTCCTGCATCGCTGCTGGGTGATGACACCGATGTCTCACTGAGGACTCTGGGATCAGGGCTGGGAGAGGAACACCGAGCTTATGCGTTTGGAGTTCCCGCCAAGGACCACTGAGCTCCATCGCCCCCACAAGAAGCGCGGAGAGACAGGTGTGAAAACCATGCATCCCAGTTTCCAGGAAACTTGGTTTCACAGCTTTGGTGCCAATATTCCCCTTTGCCATGAACATTTCCTGGAAGTTCCAGTATTTCAGAGATGAAATAACTTTCGTCCAAAGAGAGAGCACACAAGTAACTTCCCATTCAAAGCATTTCTGCGTTGGTTGAGGGAAAAAAAAGTTCCCTCTACATGGGTCTCTGCAAAGTTAATGCCTAGTCTTGCAAAACTTTAGGGAAAGGGGAACTATCAGGGGTACGGGCCATTGTTAAAGATTTAAAATATAATTTAAAAAAGGAGTAAATACCAAAACTCGCCATCATGCTTATTCTTATACAGCTGGCTTTTCCGTGGGTCGTGGGTTTCCTGCCACTCCAGAGACCTGAGCATGGACAGAGAGAGAACAGGGTGAGATCTCCTGAGTGTTTCCCCTCAGCCACAGATGGCCCAACAGGGGCCCTTTGCACAGGCCTCCACTAGTTCCTGGTACGAGCGGAGAGTGTCATTCTACTTAGTGACATGCCGATGGTTTCTAAACTGTCCCCAGCCCGATCCTCCTTCCTGAGCTTTCGAAGAATAATGCTATAGTCCAGCCCGCGTCTCCACCAGTCCCACAGTGACCTTCCAATCAACTCGCCCCAAGCTGTACTCATCCTCTGCCTCCTCTTGTTGCCTGAGCGAGAACATGAGTCATTCTCTCTCACACACTCTCACATTCAAACAATCACCCACAATAATGGCTTATTGATTCCAGATCCTAAACCCCTCTCCAAACCATCCACTTATTGCCATCCCTGTGGCTGTTTTCCTAGTTCAGGAACCCTCCCCTCCCTCTTGGACTTACACTGGTTTCCCTGAACTCAATCCTGCCCCCTGTCCCATCCATTCTTCACACGGACATCAAAATGATCTTTGTAAATGAGAAATCTGATTATGGTATTTTCCTGCTTAAAACACATCAGTGGTTCCCTTTCACTCTCAGGATAAAGTTCAAACTCCTGAAACAGTACTTGGGCCTCAGCCTACCTCTCCAGCTTTACCCAAGTAGCCCCCCCAGCCCCCCCCACCAGGAATGCCACACCCCAGCAATAATAACTGTCTTCACTTCCTTAGAAACACCTGTGTCCTCTCCACTCCCCCACCTCCTAACCTTCACCATGATGTTCTCTCTGCCTGGAATACTCTTCCTCCTTTCCGTCTGGTAACGTTTCCTCATCTCTCCTCCCCTTTGCTTGTTCCTCTCTGGCATCCCCACTCCACCTTCGACCTCCAGAGTCAATGCCCCTCCTTTGAGCTCCATGGCACCCTGTACCGCTTCTGTCTCAGCACCTGGTACCCTGTGTTACTTGTTACTATATGCGTCTTACTTGCTGCTGAGTCAGCTCTGACTCCTGGCCACCTTATGAGTGATGGTCCAGAGTGTCCTGTTCGCCACAGCCTTGCCCAGCTCCTGCAGACTCATGGCTATGCCTTTTGTGGGGTCAGTCCCTCATATCTGGTCCTCCCCTTTCCTGCTGCCTTCTATCTTTCCCAGCATTACTGCCTTTTCCAGAGAACCCTGCCTGGCTGTCCCCTCGCTAGCCTTCGAGTTCCACGAGGTCAATGAGCCTCATCACCATAGCAATAATATCATCCCAGGGGATTAACCCAATGCCTTGGCACATGGCAGGCATGCAATAATTTTTTGCTTGCTTTATTACTAATTAAAATTATCCACTTCACTGGGGTAAGGTGCTCCCAAAGCTGGTCCGAGGGTCTGTGGTGAAGGAGGAGACCCTCACAGGCAGAGGGAACAGTTGCCCCCTCCCTAGGCCACTCCTCAAAGCGGAGGCATGCTCAGAGGCAACGGGCCCCCGGAGGTCCAGAGTGTAATGAGATCTATCTCTGCGAGTGGCTTGCATTGAGTTCTGGGGTCACCCTCGCGCTGGGGAGCAAGGCAGGGACCACCCCTCGGGTTCCTGGCTGCAGGCTGAGCCAGTTGGATGCACTATTGTAAAACGGCAATTTTATAATTAAGCGATAATTACATTTTCTGCAGTGTGTAAGGGAAAATAAATGTAGTGTAAATCAATATGCTATTGATTCATGCAAGTTTGACTTTAAGTGTGTGCGACTGAAATTTCCATTATGGCCGAGATTAGACCATCCAGCTCTCTCCATCCATCCCCATTCTTTAAAAAGTAGGGAAGAAATCGACCACCGGCATGGAAACAGGGGGTTGTGCAGCCCTGCGGCTTCTTTCCAGCCTGGTTTCTGGTGGGAAATGGTGAACTTCAACATTCAGCCAAAATGCCTGACCCACAGCATAGGTACTGCCAGGCCCATTCCCAGTCCCCGCTGTGCACACACCTGTCCCCTGCTCGGAGGCCCTCACAGGCCCGGAGGGTGGAAATCCAAGCTTTGAAGCGGGCACTGGGCTCAGCCCCAGCTCTCTCCCCAGCTTGGCTGCCGCGGGCCAGTTTGTTGGCCTTGGACACACCGTAAACATTCCTGGCTCAGCCAGTGACCTACATGTGCCTGCCTACACGTGATCTCTTCCGAAGTGAGTCATACTTTTTTCTTTTGAGGTTGAACTCAAGTTCACCCCCATCCAAAAAGCTTTCCCTGAACACGTGCCAGCCCGCCAGAGGCTTCCTTTCCCTGATCTCCTTGTCCCTGCTGCCTTCCCTGCTCATATGTAGCATGGGAGACGTGGGCAAAATATCAGCTCATGAATTTAAGGCCTGTCCTCCTACCTCAGGGATGCATCATTGACATCTACCCCTCCTCTAGTCCTAGCCCAACAACCAACCCGGAATCAGCAATTCTGGCTAATTGTATTGCCCCTTCCTTCCCTGGGCTTTATGGGGCAGCTTGGGGTGATGATTGAAAAGGAGAATTGGGCCCTGGCTGGTTGGCTCAGTGGTAGAGCGTTGGCCTGGCATGCGGGAGTCGCAGGTTTGATTCCCGGCCAGGGCACACAGGAGAAGTGCCCATCTGCTTCTCCACCCCTACCCCTTTCCTTCCACTCTGTCTCTCCCTTAACCTCCCATAGCCAAGGCTCCATTGGAGCAAAGTTGGCCCGGGTGCTGAGCATGGCTCTGTGGCCTCTGCCTCAGGTGCTAAAATGGCTCTGGTTGCAACAGAGCAACACCCCAGAGGGGCAGAGCATCGCCCCCTGGTGGGCATGCCGGGTGGATCCCAGTCGGGCACATGTGGGAGTCTGTCTGACTGCCTCCCCGTTTCCAGCTTCAGAAAAATACAAAAAGAAAAGAAAAGGAGAATTGGAAAGGGCCTGCAGTTGTTAAGATTTATAATGGAAAGGACAAAGGATAGCCCAAGAAGGAAGGAAGGAAAAATAGCGGCAAGAAAAATGGAGAAAAAGCCACTGAGTAAAAACATTGCCCAGTGGTTCCCGGTTTTACAAATTCATCCCCCTTCTGTGGAGGGGATTGGCTGCCTAGTTGCCCAGGGGCCATCTGAGGTCATACCCAGCTTTATGCTATGAATTAATGTTGCTTGTTTCCTCCCTCTTCCCTCTCCCCCTTGCTTCCCTACCCTCCACCCCAGTCGTATTCCCATCTCCTGCTTGCTGAGGGCCCCCTCATGCAGGTTCCCATCCGTTGTCGGGCTCACCAAGGATCGGAGAGGTCCTGGTCACAGATTAGCCTGAGGCCCTGAACCACATTCTGGGTGGCCAAAAATGGGGACTGGAGCACTGGCCAACACGGCATTTGCCTTCTAGAACTCTTCACTGACTCATTCCCACTGCTTGTTGGGTCCTGTTCTCCTGTTTGTCACAGGGCTTTGCAGTTCCTTTCCAGTCAGGTTCTCTTTCCCACCCCGCCTTCTCCCCACACATCCTCCCCACCCCCAGCCCCCAGCAACACTGTTGTGGCCTCCGCTGTGGTTCAACGCTTTGCATGGATCTGCATGGCCCTCAGAAACGTGACAGGCCTGGGCCCCACTGGCTGCCCAGAGAGCAAGTATCTGTCACCGGCCCTCCGGCCCTCTCAGGACCACCATCTCATTCCTAGTCCCCAAGGGGCTGGGGATCAGGAACGAGTGCTCCTGGCAGCTGGGCAGTGCTAGCCCGGGAACCTCTGACCACACAGCCAGGTCCCCCCGGTCAGCTGGATCTGAGAGAACATGGTCACAGGGCATCTGCCACCCGCTGAGTTCCATTCACTTGTACGGTGAGCAGGGGGCTAGTCCGGGCACTGTTTACACGTGAGTCTGGGTCAGTAGGGCAGGACACGGACCCAACTGAATTGAGTAAAATGATCGTCCAGATCTTTGCCTCAGTTCCCCTAGCCCCCTGAGATGGTCTTTTCCATCCTGAGGACATAGTGACATCAGGACCAGAATCCCATAAGATCCATTTATGGGACAAGGCACCGTCTCTGCAGCTCTCTGCCAGGCGGAACTTGGCCCCTGCTCTGCCTCCCACCCACTGTTTTTTCTTTTTTTTTTTTTTAAAGAAAACTAATTCTGGGTATGGAAATCCAAAGCTTTAGACCATGACCTTCTAGAGGATAGACACTGGGTCTTGTCATCTGTATGCACCCCACAGCACCCACCTGACATTGTCCTCAGTACAGAAAGAACAGAGTGGATGTTCTGAATGGCATCATGGGAGTGTGAGCCAGCCTGACAGACACACAGGTGTGAACTGGAAGAGCCCGCAGTGAGATCACAGCAGGGGAGACAGACGCCACCGTCCTGGCCAGGGTGCTCCCTGAACACTGGTCTCGGTGACAGAGTTTTCTCAGATACTGTACCCGTCCCTCCAGCGCCCTCGCCACTCCGTGTTGCCCCAGGGGTTCCACAGGCGGATGAGATCTTCCCAGCCCCTCCCGTACTGTATCTGTAAAGAAGAAGAGGAAAGGAAACTGTCAGAGCTCTCCAGCAAAAGTCAGCAGAAAGGGGATATGAATGCAAGCTGCTTTTTACCTCCAAGGACTAATTTAACTTCTGACCTCATTTGGCTGCAGCCAGAATAAAAAAAAAATTGAAAGGAAAAAAAAAATCAATGTCTGCTGCCTGTATGGATTGGAATGAGATAGAGGAGAAAATGGCCCCTTTCAGCTCAACACCTCACAGGGCAGGTGCAACTTCATCATTCCGAACAGCTGCACCCCAGGACTTGGGTGAGCTGAGATTTAACAGCAGGTAAATAGCATGGGATGTTGCCCCGGCCTGCAGAGGGGAGAACTTTATGGGTTCCTCGCCTCCTCTAGTCCCTGTCATAGCCGACACCTCTATTCCAGATATAGCTGCTTTCCTGCCAGTCACGTACTAGGAGCTGTGCTGGGTCTCCGCAGTGCTGTCCCGAATAAGGAGGCTGATTTGAGCAAGGTGGGACAAGCTGGGAAGCCAGATGTCCAGGAGGAGCCGGCCTCATCCTGCTCCCCTGCCACTGCTGCCTAGCAGGGCACCTCGAAGGCTGGGACTTCCCCTTCCTCTCCCAGAGAGAGAGGTTGGTACCTTTTCTCCTTCAGATCACTGAGGCCAGAGGGCGAGACTATTGAAAAATTACAATGAAACAATGGCAACCCTGTGAACCTACAGTCGCAGACCCAGCAGCCCTCAGTCTGGCGAGAGGAATTAAAGTATGATTGAGTTGTCGCTGAGATATTGATCTGTGCTAATGTTGACTGCGGAGACAGAGGCCTGGAGGGTGAGGGAGGGGGCGGATGTGCTCCATGACTCCAGGACAGAGGAGGCCGAGTGGAATATCAGCACATGGAAAAGAACCCCTGGGTGGAGGCAGGGGTGGGAACCGGGCGCCAGCAGAGTGCTCGTGGGAGTTATGTCCTTTGATCCTCCAGGGAGATCTTTATACAATTCCTGTCTTGCAGAGGAGGAAACTGCATATCAGAGAGGTTAAGCAGCTCTCCCAGGGCCACAGAGTAAGTGGCAGAAGCAGAATCCTGCCCCTAGCCACTGTCAGTCTCCAAAGCTCAGGCTCTTCATTTCGGAACTGGAGGTGGATAGAGGCCTAGCCACTCTGGTGCCCAGCCCACTCTTTGATGTGGCTGTGAACCTGACCCTGTAGAGAACCTTAAGACACCTGGCCAAGGGCCATGTGATCACCAATCAGGCACCTCCTACCACAAAGGAACCATGCAGTCAGACGAGGGCCCAAGAACCTGGCTTGGATAAGGTTCTTTTCTACGGCTTTTCCTTGTCTCCTTCTAGCTCAGGCTGCCATTGCAGCTCTGGCTTTAAATGCCACACAGGATGGGGGTGGGCTCCTGGCACAAACCCAGGTTTCCTGCCCTACCCAGGGGCACTCCAGGCTTTGCACACAATGTTTTAACTGCCAGCACCTGGTGGAGCCCACAAAGCAAGGCATGAGTAATGGTCGCCTGGTGGCCTGAAGAACTTAATGAGCCACCCTCAGTGCCTAACGGACAATCGGGGGGCTCAGCTGAGCACAGGGGAGAAGAGTGGCCAGTGATTGGAAGGGGCTGGCAGAGGGCTAAATGAGGCATGCAGATAAACACTCACCCCCTTGCCCAGGGGAGTCACGGACCAAGCTAGGTACATAATAAAAAATGCCAATTTCATTTATCTTCCTGTCTGTGTCCCACCCCAGAGGGAGGATGAGCAGATTAAAAGACTCACGGCATTTATGGGCTGGTTTAATCAGCACTTGCAGAGAGTTATAACCTCCTCTTTCTAGAGGAGAAATTTTTAACCAAGTCAAGTTCTTAGGCCCTCGTCTGACTGTGCCCCGGCTGGGGATCATACAGACTGCGGTCAGATGGCTCAGGAGTCCAACTGAGATGCAAGGTAATCCAGGTTATCTATCTGAGGATTACATTTCCTTAAAATGTAGTCTCTCAAATGGTACTTTCCTAGGCTGTTAATACTTATTCCTAGAAGGAATAATAGCAAAGGTTTCATGGTTGAGTAAAATTAAGCTGTACTTGTCTGATTAACACAGGCCTTCTCAGCACCTTTAAGAGGTTCATGTCCACTGTGAATCTCGAAGGACAGGATATGGTGAGCTTCACAGTGGACTCATTGGGCCGGTGCGCCACAGAGCACAGCTGGGAAGTGTCAGCAGCCACAGAATGGCAAAACAGACCATGCAGAACATGAAGTTTTGATCACCTGCCTTCACAGAGGAGGTGCCCTGTTCAGACCCCTTATTATAAGAACAGCTCAAAGTGTGTCCCATGGGGGAGCAAATATTCAAGATATGAAAGGAGTCATCAGGAGCCCAACTGCCAGCTGATCCCACAGACCAAGTCCTGAGTTCACCTACCCCGCCTTCGTTCCCTTGGTCCTTGGTGTTTCCATGGCTGGTCTACACCCTGACAGTCACTGCCATCTCCACGCCCAGCCTCTGTCAGGACTCATATCCTTTGATCCTCTGGACCTCTCAATACAAGTCCCTTCTCCCCCTTGTTCAGAGGAGAAACCAAGGCTGTCTCAGTGTACAAGGGCCATGTCCAGGAGTGGCAGATCAGTGGTTTTCAACCACTGGTCCACAGACCAGTGCAGGTCCACCAGAAATTTTGTGCCCGTCTGTGAAAGAGTTAACCACCCTGATATTGTATGAAGGTTGCAGAATCTATAATCACTAGCCCAGTGGTTGAAAACCACTGATGCAGGCACCATGGTTCTTTCATTCCGTGCCCAGCACAGACATTAACCACTGATCAAAAGCTCCTTTTCCACAAAGCTGAAGCAGTGCCAAAGTCTTGTCAATACAGCAACCCAGGCAGCATTGCCAAGTGATCAAAGTCTGACACAGAAGAACACCGGTTTGCTGTCTCTAGCCTACCCTTGTCCACATCTGGGTCAGGAGTGTGGGGAGCCCTGTCTGTACATAGCCAAGCGTGATAGCTGTGCCCATTGAGAATTCAGAGAAGGGCTTGGGAGAAGTCAGAGGAAGGGAGTCTGGAGCCACAGCGACTGGGCTCTCCTCTGGCTTGGGTTTATCAGGATAGCCTCTTCCTTGCTTATGGGAAATGTCTTTTGATCTTATCACATATGATCTATGATGAAGGATCAGTGATGTCATCTTCATAGGCCAAGGACAAATGCCTTTATTCGCTCATGCAAGTGCACCCCTCCATTGATCCAACAACCATTTTAAGTGCCTCCTATTTCCCAGGTTCTGTGCAAAGGAAGCATTTTATTATTGATTTCTTTAGGGAGACAGGCAGGAGGCAGAAGATACTGTTTCTGTTTTGTGGGTTGGAACACTCACCAAAACACAAAACAATGGAGTAATGGCCCTTAGGTCAATGGACAGGAGAGACAGATTGATACAGAGAGAGGGAAGGCACACAGGGGAAGGCACGCTAGAAACAGATCCTGACACTCTGCTTTCCCAGGCCCATAAATGCCTATGAAAACTGTTCCCCGGAGTTTGGAATGCCATTACTTAGGGCCTAGCTGACTTTAGAAGACCTCAAGGTTTGTGGGGAATACAGAGATGGGGGAACATTAGTGGGAAGTCATCATAAAGCCAGAAAGTGCTGTCACCACATGGCGGCATGACAGTGTAGATGGGAACTGAGGGGCCGAGGGGTCCAGCCTCGACATTTCCAGCAGCTGGTGACCTTGTGGAGACCTTCCCCTCTCAGGCTGCAGCTTCTCCATTTATGGTGGAGGAAGCTGGACTTTAGTAGACTTTTCCAGACCAAATGATACTGCACACAGCAATCACATACATCCTTGTGCACCCAAAGTCCATTCTGTATGAAGGGAAAGACTGTCTTCCTGTGGTCATCCTCCCTCTTCCATGGGGATAAAGTTTCAGCTGGGCACGTGGTGGCCCAGTGACATGGTACATTTCCCAGAGTCCTCTGGGCCTCAGCGTGGCCACATGTGGAGGTTCTGAGGAATGGGATCTGAGAGGAAATGGTGTGTGCCTTCCTGATGTATTCCTCCTAAAAGGATGTACGAGTCTGCCCTGGTGTCTTTGTCTTCCCCTGGCTAGGAGGCAAGGGGGCCTGGAGCAGCTGCCCTGGGCTCCTAGGGACAAAGTCCAAAGTTGTGGGTGGCAGGGCCGCCTACGAGCTTTCGAATCACCTGCTTACCTGAGAGGAAAATGAACTTGATGTTGTTTGAGCCCTGTATTTTGGAATGTCTTTGTTACAGCAGTTTGGTTGCTATGCTGCAAATAAAACTCTTTCAGGGCAAAACTTCCCACAGAGCCAACTGGCTAGTTCAGTCTGTTTTTCCTTTGGGGTAATCCCCCCCTGTCTAGCTAGACACCCTGTCTGAGAGCACCTCAAGGATAGCAGGACCCCTGGTGGGTCCCTGGGAACGAGGGCACTGGGCACCAGTACAGAAGGAATGAGCAGTCCATGACGGGCACCACCATGGAAGAAGGGTGCGAAGCACTCGGTTCAGCTCTGCCGGGCTTGCTGAAGGCACATGACTCCGACTCCCGCTTGGAGGAGCAGGAACACAGGGGCCCCACCACGGGAGGCTTACCTGCTCAGCGCCGGTCACAGTGTAGGCATGCTGGCTCACCAGGCCGTTGTCCATTTCCGAGGCCATCCCTGTCGGCTTCAAAGGAGAAAGGCAGATCATGCATTAAACTTCCACAGGTTCTTCAAAGAAACAGAAAAGCGCAGTTCATCGGCTGCTGAGCCGTGGCTGGATGGAAAGTGCCCGCTGACTCACAGTGGAATGGCACGTGTTCCTGGGACTCGAGAGAGGCAGAGTTTGAAGGCTGCTGAGTGGCTGAGGCCACTGACATTTCGTACCTCAAGAGAACACCCCATTACTGATAAGAGTCCCACAGAGTCCTGGGGACCTGGGCTGCCTGCTCCTCCAGGCACACAGCATCAATGAGACAGCACGAACCACGTCTGCTGGATGACCCCCATTCCCGCCTGCCTCCCCCATTCCCGTCTGCTGGATGACCCCCATTCCCGCCTGCCTCCTGTAATTGGGGTTTAAAGTGCATCTTAGTTTTTGGGTGGCATTTCAGATTAGAAACGTGTGACTCAAAGCCTACATGTTTAAAGAGTGAATGAAGGAAGCATCTCAGAACGAACTCAATTTGGAGAGTCGTCCAGACTTTTCCAAGTGCGACATGCTGCCTCTGGGAGGCTGCCTTTAGAAACTGTGAGAGTCAAAGGGCTCCTGCCAGTCGCTCTGGACCCATTGCTCCTGGTCACGGGGAAATACGAGGCTGAGGCTTTGGAATCAGAGAGCAATGTCTGAACCCCTGCGCAGCCACTTACTGGCTGTGTGATAGGGAGCAGTTCCCTTGGCCTCTCTGAGCCCATTTCATCTTCTGTACGTGAATCCTGCGATCCCTCTCTCAGAGGGAGGGCTGTCCCGAGGATTAAACAATGTGACCTCAGTAAAGCACAGCATCAGTGATCCCTGATGGCTCTGACCGTTTCCCTCCCGAGCTGAAAGAGCCAGTGGCTGAACACTCCCGGGCGGGAAACGGCTCGGCCCAGGCAGAGGGGTTTGTGGCTCACTCACCCCGGCCGGGGTGGCACAGGTTATCAGGGATTCCGCCCTGGCAGCTGTCTTCACCACCTTCACCAGGTCCGAAGGGGAGGAGTGCAGGTCGATGCTGGTGACCACCCCTCCCGTGAGGTCCACCAGGGCATCAGGGAGGTAGCCGTAGTGCAGGCAGAGATAGGATCCGTGAAACCTGGGAGGGGAAAGTCAGACCAGAACCCCTGTGGTGCCTCCAGGGAGACACTCTGAGAAGAGAGGCTGCACTCCTGACCCCTGCATGTTTCCCAGGTAAAGGACAGTCTATCCCGCCCCTCCGGACCACACCCACCCACCTTCCAGTCGCCTGGATGGAGATTCTAGCCACGAGCCACCTGAGCCCCATCCTTTCCCTGGTCTCCCAGGCCTGGGCAGCCCTACAAGCGGCGTTATTGTGTAGAGGTCGGGAATGCAGGTGCTGGAGCCACAGGCTGGGAGCCATATCCCAACTTCACCATGTATTTGGCTGTTTGACCTTGGCTTGGACAAGTTACTTAACCTCGTGGGGCTGGCTTAGCATAGAGCCTGGCTCATGATGAGCCCATCATAAATATTGGATGGTGTTATGATGAGGATTCACTATTTCCTGTTCTGCTGAACAGTGGTGCCAAGTGCTTACTGTATGAGGGGCATCGTGCCGGGCGCTGAGCATTCGGAGATGAATGAGACCCCATTCCTGCCCTCGAGAACTCACAGTCACTAACCCTGATGCCTGCTGTGGCCACAAGCAGCCTCCGCTCTCATTCTGTCCAAACCTCGATCCAGGCTTCCCTATCCCGTTCTCAGATTCATCACGCCAGCACCATCAGGGAGACAACACAGGTGGCAGCGGTGAAGACGCAAAGCGCTTCACGGGCCAGAGGCTATGGAGACAGTCCTACCACAGCCTTCTCTCTGGTAAAGCAAAGTCCCCCAGGGATCAGGGGCCTGAGTCTCCTCCCTGTGGCTGCCTCTAATGGAGCCCGGGACCCTGGACCAGCCTCTCCCTCCCAGTCCACAGCCTTTCATCTGGAAAGGTGCAGTTGGCCGGATCAGGTCTGGGAGCTCCTCAGACTCTCATTTCTTACCCTGTCTTCGACTCTGCCATTCTCTTCTCCTGGGCATCACCCAGAACTCACACAAGTTCACCTCAGCAAATATATAGTAAGCAGACACTATAAGCAGGACATCGTCCCAGGTGCAAATGCCATGAATGGCTTAGAAAGTCTTTTATTAAAGAAAGCTAAGGATACACAGAACAAAATGGCCATTCTATAGGAACAACCATGTAACCGTCACCTTGTTATCAAACTGATTCTAACTCTTATCTCTCTCTCCCTCTCTCCAACCCAGTGGAATGCCCAGTACCAGACTCTTATCTCTGAGGTGTTTGCTTAGTCAACCGCAAAGCTTGCCTTTGACCATGACTCCGCCCGGCTGGGTCTGCATGTCTGCCTCTCCTGATTTCCCATGGTACTCAGGCTCCTGATCTTAGATTAAGAGGGCTTCGCTGAGGGTACCTGACTGCACAGAGACGGGTTCTGGAACCCATTTCTGAGCCCACCAGCGTGACCTCCTGTGCTGCAACCTTTCCTGGCAATGCACGGGGGGGGGGGGGAGGGGGGGGGGCTCCCTGGCTGCAAAGAGGGCTGCGCCGGAGTCACTCGGAAAGCCCGTCACTTCAGGCCCAGGTCCTCAGAGGCCGGGGGCCTCATCTAATGTCTGGCACCCACACCATTCTGCAGTCACCACAGAGACACCCAAAGTAGCAGACAGGACCCGCGGCCAGCAGCCCCCTTCTCGGTTTCTTCCACGCCCTTGTCTCACTGTCTGTCTATGATGCCCACAAAGCCTGTCCCAGCAGCGGCTGCCTGTCTGACAAGGAGCTCTCTCTGCTTCACAAACACAAACTCACAGATCCTGCGGATGCTTCGGGAACATGGTAGCTATTCTTAGCCTCCTTTGCTGACAGGAGATAGAAAGGGAAGACGGCAAGAACTGTGCTCACCGCGCCTGTCACTATGCCTTGTCACCGGAACCCAGGAATTTTGAGAGAGCCTTGTTCTTATCCCTCCGCTTCAGCCTCATTTTGGGGACATGTCTATCTTTCCAGAAATGATATGAAAGAGGGAAGAATTCAGATGTCTAAATAAGAGCCAGCAAGGATGTTGAAATGCTATTATTCTTAACTGCAGGGATTCTAGAAGGGACCATATGCAGTCTACCTGATCTTGCCCTCTAATCTCCTCTCTATTTTATAACCTTCGGGGGAAAAAACCTGCACACATAGACCCTCCCCCTACATCGGCTGCCTTGACTAATGCATTTCCATACTTCCCAGCCACAAGGAGAGTGGAAAGTTTGGAGTCCACACATTCACTTGTCAGTGCCTATACCCTGGAGGGCAAGAAGGCCATTCCTATCTGGACAGGAGGTTTCTCTGTGTTTGTGCTGTGATCTCTGTGTGCCAGACACTAAGTTCCAAAGAAGCAAAAGGACAAATCCTTTTCTATCGGACTGACAGTATAAAGGGATGATGGAAAGCATGTGACTAGAGAGAACAGTCTTCTCTTCGTTGCAGCGTGGCCTCAAACATGCTGTGACCTTGGGCAAGTCCTTGCACCTCTCTGAGCCTGTTGCCTCATATCTCAAAGAAGGCAGGGCCTGGTGCTGACCGCAGTCGCTTTCAGCTCTGATACCCTGTAATTCTATTTGATTCACCCCTCCATTCTATAACTTCCTTCTTTGGATGGAGGGAAAAGCTTTTAAACTGCTTAATAGTTTGAAGCATTTTATCCTCTGCTAGATTTCTTTAGGCAGTGAAACGTGGGTTCTGGGTCCAGTATCCCATTTCTTTTCAAACTGAATGATTGCCTTAGGTCAGCTGTTAACAAAATGGGGTCAAGCTTTCTAATTCTCCCAGTGAACTGCCAGCCCTCCCAACCCTCCCGCCCATTACATAACAGACAACACAGCCCTGGAGTGGTGAGGCCTGACTCCATCCTGCAAAGATAACCGCAGTGTTGTGTAAGTAGCTTAGATGAGCATTAACCTCCCCAAACATATGAATTGGTTCAACAACCTTGACTGTGATCTGGGCTTTGTTCTCAAATCCTAATGGGCCATTCTTCTTGACACTGGAAAGAGCAACTGCTTTACTTCTTTTACAAATGGGCTCAAAAAGAAGAATGAAAAAAAGAAGATCTTGAGATGTCTTGCTGTTTAGATTGTGACCTCCAGAAGGACAGGGGCTGGAGGGTTGCCCCGTTCCTCAGGGCCCCGGGTGGGATTGGGCAGGGGCTAGTCTTGCTCTGAAGACCTCAGGTCAGTTTCGCTCCTCACACCGGCCATCACATCCGAGTCAGAGCCTTGGCTTCTCCTCTTATAAAATGAGGGGCTGGTCTGGATGACCTTCAGGAAACCTGATTTGGTAACACTCTCTACTACCTCTGTGGTCCTCTGTCCTTTTGTCTCCTAGTGTTGATTTCCAGCGTTAATGTGTCCCTCATCTGTGTGGGTCTTTAGAAAGTGATGTCACACACACAGACACGCTTGCACACACATACCCGAGTCAGTCTGAGAGACACCCCTGTGCCAAGCATGGTGCCTCGCCTATGGTTAAACCTCTGAGAACATCTGTTGCATAAAAAGCAACCCCTCCAAATCTAAGTAAAACAAGTGAACTGGGGTGTTTGTAAGTCATTGAGCTTGTCGACCCCAGAAGATAGCCCCTGAATCACGGTGTTTGGACCATACCCTCCACCCCCCCACATAAAGGCAGTCTCACAGTGACCACACCAGGCCCCCACCGTCCTGACCTCACTCTGAACTCTCCCACCCCTAGCTCTCTGGTGGAATTATTCCTATGGTTGGGGATGCATCTCTCATATTCCCTCCCCCCCCCCCCCCGCTAAAATTCTACCTCCTCTGTATAGCCTCAGACTGACTGTCTGTGAGTCCAAGGTCAGAATCGTTTTCTCTCTTCTGCCCCCTCAGCAGACTATGACCAGGATAGTGTATTTTATTTGGGCCTTATACCAGCCCATGCAATAACAACATTGTCAATGCATATCTCTGTCCAGTCCTGCCCTGCCCACCCCTTGCTATGTGCCTCTGGGTCCCTCCCAAGGGCTCCAACACAGCCTTGCACACAGTGAACATCTGTGGAGGGTGCCCCCTAGGTGCAAAGGCCCTGATGCTCCCCGGGGCACCACTTGCATTCAGCAAAGCTGCTGGCTGGTGGGAAGCACCTGTCGGGGCCAGCAGCGGCACAGGCGGGGCCAGCAGCGGCACAGACGGGGCCAGCAGCGGCACAGGCGGGGCCAGCGTCGAGGCCTGGGCTCGGGGGTGGGCCCACTCTTACTTGGCGTAGGCTTTCTCCAGCAGACAGGGCCAAAACTCTTGGTTGTTTTGGAAAGGATGCACAAAGAGGCACTCATCGTTCAGGACAGGCAGGCGGTCATCAACCACCACTTCCACCCACTGGCCGCATTGCCAGAACTGCAAGAGAGATAGTATAGGTCTCAGGAAAGTTGGGGCGGAAGGGAGCTCCTGGACCCTCAAACTGTGTCAAAGACAATCCCTGTCACCATGTGATCTCCACACACAAAAATGAGCTCCGTCCAGAACAAATCTCAGCCCATGCTGATGGACAAGGGATGGGCATCTCCCCTCTCCTGGCAGCTGGGGATCGTTAGTCAAGGGAAATACAAGCAGAGAGGAAGGAGACTGAGGGTCTAGTTCAACTTTGCTCCTAACTCTGGCCTCGCTTTGGCAAGTCCTTTGTGAGCTCCATACACGAGACTCTCCAGGCACAGCTGGGCACAAAGTGGCGGTGGGGGAGGCACACGCAGAAGGACAAAGGAGAGCGGCAGGTGCAGATGCCGCTGTGGGGAAGGAGAGCCCACAGGAGCTGGCGGCTTGTGGGAGGAGGCAGCGACTTGCGGGAGGAGGCAGCGTTTGAGCAGGTGGAGAGGAGGTGGGGAAGGCGTGCCAGGTGGCAGGGACAGCGCGGGCTGAGGCCGAGGCTGAGCGATAAGCGCACAGGAGGACTTCGCAGCAGTCACAGCCCCGCTCGGACCGGCCATCCGAGCCGCAGAAATGAAGCTGGCTGGCGTGGCTACTGCTAAGAGCACAAGCAAAGCAGATGTTCCTCTCCAGAACAGACTGTTTTCATCTTCAGCATTCAACTCTTCATGGTTCACCCAGGACATCGCCAAATGAGGACAGTCCATAATAAAGCCAGTCTTTTGGAGTTTCTTTGCTGGTCTCCCCCGTGCTGGATAAGCAGCAGGGCTGCCAGCGTCAGGCCTAAGCCTTGATGAAGGCAAGTCTCCGACAGGCGGACTCGATGTAAAGCAAGGTGGGAGAGATCTATCATCTGCTCAGCAGAGACAGGAAGCCATCCACATGGTCTCTTCCACAGCTGGATGTCCCAGATGTTGGGCTGTTGCATCAGGCTGAGGACACGCTTTCAAAGCAGAGATGAAGACCAAGACCGAGACGTCAGTGGATACAAAGAGAGGAGATGTTTTCACAGTCACTAATGAACCCATGCACTGCAGCTGGTCTGGCCCAGTGTGGAATCATGTCCCTGGTGCAATGAGATGCATCAGTGCGTGAGGTCAAGAGCTTGCCGGGATGTTATCAGAGGGAGATCATCAAACGTGGCTGAAGCACCAGGAAAAGCTAATCCCAGCTCCTAGAAGGGGGTACTGGAAGGACAGTCCTATCTGGATCTGGGTTTAATGGGACAGCAAAGTGTAGTAGACAGTATCCAGTCAGTGAAACTGTTTCAGTCCTGGTTTTTGCCTTTAGTTATCTGACCAATAGACATAGGGTAAGACAATTCTCTGTGACTCAGTTTTTTATCTGTCAAAGGGGTGTGTGTAAGACTAAGAACTGCCTCGTAGAGCCGTGATTGGGATCAGATGAGATTGTGAAAGTGAGATCATAGTTTCGAAAATAAAAACTGTAGGCCCTGGCTGGGTGGTTCAGTGGATAGAGTGTGGTTGCAGCACACTGAGGTCATGGGTTCAATTCTTAGGGCACATATGAGAAGCAACTAAGTGGAACACGAGTTGATACTTCTCCCTTTCTCTTTCTCTTTCTCTTTCTTTTTCTCTTTCTCTTTCTCTCCCTTCCCCCGGCTCTCTCACCTCTTTCCTTTCTCTCTTCCTCAAATCAAAGTTGGAAAAAAACCAACTTTTTTTTAAAAAGCAGAAACTATTTTTCAATAGCGGTTCATTCAGGTAGGACAGTACCCAGGAGCAAGGCAGGTCATCCAGAATGAGCAAGTCCTGGCTTGAATGTGCTCCCGCGGTGGTCCCCAATAAGTCACCCTCACCTCATCTCCCCGCACTGGTAACGGAGACCAAACGTGCTCTCCCTGTACAAAGGGAACATCAGATATGGTCACAGTTCCCAGACAGGAGGCAAATGGCCTGACTGGTGGTCAAGAATGAGGCCACCGACCAGTATCTCTGGATTCCCCTCTCTGGGTAAGGCAAGCTGGCATCTGGAATGTCTGTACCCACCAAGGCACATGCTGGTGCCATTATGCCAACACCCAAGTGTCTGAGGAAAACCAGAAGTGTTTGGCAAAGCACCCAAGCTGCCTGGGCACTGGGTCCTTTCCAAAAAGCAGTGCCCAGGTCAGAGTGATGAGAAGGGATGAAGAGAGGTCAGCACTACAGCTGACTCTGGGCAACTGTGGGCCTTTCTTCAACACCCAGAAGGGCAGAGCATGTCCTGCCTGGGCCTCAAGTTGTCCTAACCCCCTGTCACTCAACCAACACTTTTAGCCCCAAGGCATCTCAAACACAGCTGAATTCTACATCTTCTATCTCATTCCTCAGTGTGATCCTAAGTCCAACTGAAGTACCATTCTTAAGAAAGTGCAAATGAAAAACACTCATATAATATGAGGAAATTATTCAAGGAACTACTCCTACTTAATGAGGATGAAATTAGAACAAAAGTCTCCAGATAAGGGGACATGAAGGATGAAAGAAACAATGGTGAGCAATGAGCTTTCAATATGTTTTATATAAAAACATAAAATGGTGAAAAGGAAACTGGTACTGAAGCGATGAGCAAAGATATAACAGGGAAATGTCAATAATAGGAAGCTGGAATAGCAACAGGCATACCTGGTAAAGAGGAATTCCAGGCCCAAAGTGTTACAGGTAACAAAAGGCCTTGATTCCATTTGTGACCTTGATTCCAACAACCAGATAATAAGAACATAATCCTTTGGGCACTGATGAATACAGCAGGAAAAATACAAAGCCAGAACATCTGAGAACGTAAGGGGAACCCTCCAAACCATAACTTTGGGGGATTTCACCTCTTTTAGAATTTGACAAATCACACAGACAAAAAAATAATCCAATATAAAAGAGATGATTGTTGCCTGATTGGTGGTGGTGCAGTGGATAGAGCATCGAGCTGGGATGCTGAGGTCCCAGGTTTGAAATCCCAAGATCGTTGGCTTGAGTGCCGGCTCATCTGACTTGAGTGCAGGCTAGCCGGCTTGGGCGCGGGGTCACCAGCTTGAGCATAGAATCATCAACATGATCTCATAGTTCCTGGTTTGAGCCCAAAGGTTGCCGGCATGAACCCAAAGGTCATTGGCTTGGCTTGAGCCCCAGGTCAAAGCACATATGAGAAGCAATCAATGAACAACTAAAAGTGACACAACTACGAGTTGATGCTTCTCATCTCTCTCCCTTCCTCTCTCTCACTAAAATAAAATAAAAGTCAATGAGAGAGACCAGAAGAAACCAACCCTGCCAATATCCTAATCTCAGACTTCTAGCCACCAGAATTGTAAGAAAATAAATTTTTTTAAGTGAGAGGAGGGGAGATAGAGAGGCAGACTACTGCATGCTCCCCAACCAGGATCCACGCAGCAATCCCATCTGGGGATGATGCTCAAATACCAAGCTATTTTTAGTGCCTGAGGCCAATGTGCTCCAACAGAGCTATCCTTAGTGCCTTGGGACACACTTGAACCAACTGAGCCACTGGCTTCAGGAGTGGTAGAGGGAGAGAAGGAGAAAGGCAGGGAGAAGCAGATGGTTGCTTCTCCTGTGTGCTCTGACTGGGAATCAAACCCAGGATGCCCATATACTGGGCAGACACTCTATCCACTGAGCCACTGGCCAGGGCCAATAAATTTTTTTTTTTTGTATTTTTCTGAAGCTGAAAACGGGGAGAGACAGTTAGACCGACTCCCGCATGCGCCCGACCGAGATCCACCTGGCACGCCCACCAGGGGCAATGCTCTGCCCACCAGGGGGCGATGCTCTGTTCCTCCGGGGCGTTGCTCTACCACGACCAGAGCCACTCTAGCGCCTGGGGCAGAGGCCAAGGAGCCATTCCCAGCGCCCGGGCCGTCTTTGCTCCAATGGAGCCTTGACTGCGGGAGGGGAAGAGAGAGACAGAGAGGAAGGAGGGGGGGTGGAGAAGCAAATGGGCGCTTCTCCTATGTGCCCTGGCCAGGAATTGAACCCGGGTCCCCCGCACGCCAGGCCAACGCTCTATCGCTGAGCCAACCGGCCAGGGCCCAGGGCCAATAAATTTCTATTTTTTTTAAAAAAGAGAGAGCCTGACCAGGTGGTGGCGCAGTGGATAGAGCATCGGACTGGGATGCAGAGGACCCAGGTTCAGGACCCCGAGGTCGCCGGCTTGAGCGTGGCCTCATCTGGTTTGAGCAAAGCTCACCAGCTTGGACCCAAGTTTGCTGGCTCGAGCAAGGGTCAAGCCCCACGATCAGGGCACATATGAGAAAGCAATCAATGAACAACTAAGGTGTCGTAACGAAAAACTAATGATTGATGCTTCTCATCTCTCTCCGTTCCTGTCTGTCTGTCCTTATCTATCCATCTCTCTGACATTCTCTGTCTCTGAAAAAATAAAAATTAAAAATAAAAATAAAAAGAGAGAGATGATTGCAAGTAATACAATCTGCCAGTTAGAAGGCTTTATTCCATATATAAAACTCATGATCTTTGGATAATATATATTCTTCTTGTATGTCCATGAAGCATTTATGAAAACTGTGGTGGATTTGGCCATCAATAAAACATATATAATTTCCCAAAACATAGAGGTTTTATGAATTACATTTTCTGACCATAATTTAATAAATCTAAAACTGTGTAACTATAATATTACCCTCTACAGAACTTAATCAAAACTAAAATGTATTATATTAAAATTAAAAAAATAAGATATTTGTATTGAAACAATATATACAAATAAGATCTCAAAGAAAATTTTTGTCTTAAAGCTTTTATAATTAAAAAAAAGACTAAGACTATTAAATGTGAAGATTCAGAAAATTAAAAAAATAAAGTTAATCAAGAGAAAGTAAACAGGAATTAATGAAAATAAATTAAAAGTAATTATATAGAAAACAAAGCCCCAAGAGAAAAATAACAGAAAGAATAATGAAAACTAAAAGTTAATTTTTTTCTGGTTTCAAAAACGAGTGCAATAGATTGGCTGAATTAAGAAAAAAAAATATAGCATTGGGATTGATAAAGTTTATTTAAACACTGATGAGAAGAAATTAAATGCATTTTCAGAAAATCATATAGGCAATTTTTGGCAATAAATTTGGCACCATAGAGGGAACAGTTGGTTTTCTTGGCAAAAAACATGAATTTCAAGAATTAACTCCAGAAAATAATAAGACATCCAGGCAGATAAATTGTTACTAACCACATTGGAAGAAATCACATTTAAATAGAAAGTAGATCCAGATGATCTAACTATTAGGTTTTACTTTCAAAGAAAAGATAACCAATGGTTAACATCATTATTTAAATCAGGGATCCCCAAACTACTGCTGCGTAGTTTGTCCGGCCCCCACCGCACTTCTAGAAAGGGCACCACCATCTCATTAGCCAAAAGCAGGCCCATAGTTCCCATTGAAATATTGGTCAGTTTGTTGATTTAAATTTACTTGTTCTTTATTTTAAATATTGTATTTGTTCCCGTTTTGTTTTTTTACTTTAAAATAAGATATGTGCAGTGTGCATAGGGATTTGTTCATAGTTTTTTTTATAGTCCGGCCCTCCAACAGTCTGAGGGACAGTGAACTGGCCCCCCCTGTGTAAAAGTTTAGAGGCCCCTGATTTAAATTATTTCAGATCAAAGTGCATAAAGCTCAGTGGGTTCACTTAAGAAGTTAGTATAACTCAAACATAATTTAAAAACTAGACTCTAATTCTACATAGATGCAACAATTCTAATAAAATTCTTAACAAATTAAATCAACAGTGTATTGGTGGCGCAGTGGATAAAGCATCAACCTGATGGCTGAGGTCACCAGTTCAAAACCCTGGGCTTGCCTGGTGAAGGCACATATGGGAGTTGATGCTTCCTGCTCCTTCCCTCCTCTAAAATAAATAAATAAATAAATAAATAAATAAAATAATAGGCCCTGGCCGGTTGGCTCAGGGGTAGAGCATCAGCCTAGTGTGTGGAAGTTCTGGGTTTAATTCCCTGTCAGGGCACACAGGAGAAGTGCCCATCTGCTTCTCCACCCTTCCCCTTCTTTCTCTCTATCTCTCTCTTCCCCTTCCTCAGCCAAGGCTCCACTGGAGCAAAGTTGGCCCAGGTGCTGAGGCTGCTACATGGCCTCTGCCTCAGGTGCTAGAATGACTTCGGCCACAATGGAGCAACACCCAGATGGGCAAAGCATCGCTCCCCGGTGGGCATGCCCAGTGGATCCCGGTCAAGTGCATGCCTGTCTCTGCCTCCTTGCTTCTAACTTTGGAAAAATACAAAAAAACAAAAAATAAAATAAAAAAATAAATAAATAAACAGTGTATTTAAAGAATGAAGTACCAGGAAAATCCATTACTAAACTCCAGAGAAGGCAGGATTTTGCTCTTATCATTCTTACTCAAAATTGTGAGGATTCAACTAATAAGACAAGGTGAAAAAGCAAATAAGTGCTATAAATATTAAAAGAAGAGACAACATTATCTTTATTTGTAGATAATATTAGATAACTAAAAAAAAATCCAGATTCTATTAAAGAAAAAATTAGAACAAATAAAGGAATTTGGTAAGGTGGCTAGATAGAATTTAATATGTGATAAGGAGTGGTTTTTCTCTTTTCAGCAACACCTAGGTAGAAATGAGGTGGGAAATCTCATTCACAGGAGCTACAAAACTGTAAAATAGTTGAAACTATATTTAACAGGAAGGATACAGCACCAATATGAAAATATAACTGTAACATTTTATCGAAAGGCATAAAACTAGTTCTGAGTAAATGGAACGATAGACTATGTTTCTGGAAAGAATCATTAACGTAATAGAAGTGTAATTTTTCCAAATAAATACAAAAATTTAATGCTGCTCCACTCCACCTCACGATGGCTTTTCTTTTTAATTAGACACAATGATTTTTAAATTCTCATTGAAGAACAAATGTGCAAGAATTACCAAGATATTTTTGAGAAAAGGGTAATGAATAATGAAGGAGAAATCATCTTACCAGATGTTACAACTTACTCTAAAGCTACTGTAATAGACATAGCAAGATATGGCACAGGAATAGATATAAACTAACACTCAGTGATGTACAGGGCTCTTGATTAATGACTTTTTTTTTTGCTGATTGTTTCTGCCATTTAACAAAAATTTACATGAGAACATGTTAACTCATCTTTCCCATGGGCTGTCAGATCATGAGCTCAATTTCCTTTCTGGAGCTACACAGTGTAACTAACAGTAAGCATCCCTTCCACATCTCAGGCTGTCAGACCAAGAGAATATTCAGGACAGTCACCTCCCTGTGCTCATACCACCTAGGAGCATCCCAGCAGCCCACATACCCGGAAACAGAAAATCCCTGCATACTGATGGGAAAAACTTTGGTTCATCAGGATCTTCTGCAGATGCTGTGGGTTCTGTGTCAAGGAGCCCAGCGCTGCCAGGAACCAGCAATCTCCTGTGAGGGGACACAAGCCAAGTGTGAGAGCTCCATTGGACACACGTGGAAGCCCCACCCTGTGCATTTCACAGGTTTTTGTTACCAGAGTCCACATATGTCCTTCTGAAAAATGTACTCCCTGCCCCTCGCAACTACCCCCTACAACTCTATTTGAGGGAGAATTGGAGGAAGGATTCATGGGTCCAGTTCTAAGCAAATAAAGGAGGGGCTGGTGGTGATGGTGGAAGTGATGGTGGTTTGAGGGAATTCAGGAGAACCCCAGGCAGGCTTTTGAAAGGGCTGATAGGTCAACTTTTCTTCTCCTTCTCCTTCTCCTTCTTCTTGTTAAAGGGGGAGAAATAGTGAGACAGATTCCCTCATGCACCCTTAGCAGAATCTGCTGGCAACCCCATCTGGGGATGATGTTTGAGTACGAAGCTATTTTTAGTGCCTGAGGCTGACATGCTCAAAGCAACTTAGCTATCCTCAGCATCTGGGGCTGATGCTCAAACCAATTGAGCCACTGACTGTGGGAGGGGAAGAGGGAGAGAAGTAGGAGAGGGAAGAGGAAAGAAGCATACGATAGCTTCTCTTGTGTGCCCTGACTAGGCATTGAACCCAGGACATCTATATGTCCAGCTGACTCTCTATCCACCGAGCCAACTGGGCCAGGGCCTCAACTTGTCTTCTGATTCTCATTTTGCAGCAGTGCCCAGAGTTAAAGTGAAAACATCTTTTGTTGTCAGCATTGGTGGCAATGGTGCTTGCTCTCTACATTTCAGAGAACAGATTTGTGTTTTTCTTGCTAATACTTTCTCAGCCCCTATCTGTGTCAGGACCCCTCTAGCCCACACAGGGGTTCTCTCTTGATGGACATGTGGTCTTGACTTTCTCTTTGGATGTCACAGTGAGCCCTCTGAGCATGAGAATCATCCCCTTCTCCGGAGTATTCCTTCCTTTATCATCAACATAATCAATTACTTGAATGTCACTTTGTGTCAATCACTGGGGTAGGCGCAGAAGCCACAAAGATGCCCTCAGAGAGGTCCTGTCGTCAGTTAACTAAAGATCTAACAGGAGGAGTATTGACTTCTGGGGGCTCTCCCCAACACTGAACACAAGCCATGGAGGCTTCTATGAACGTAGCCTAAGACACCATGATTCCATTAGGTGAAGACCAAGTGTAGGCATACCTTGTAGGTTGACATCTTAATGATATAGAGTCTGTTCTCAGAAGAGTGGCTCTCTCCCGACTCCCTGTCCACTTTGCCCTCCCAGTAGGCCCACCCCTCCACCCCTGGGCTTCTCACTCAGGGTTTCTCTCAGCGGGTCCTGATACTGCCCTGGGCCCTCCTTCAAGGTGAGCCCTCCTCTCTCCTGTCCACACTGCTCAGCTTTTAAGCAACAACTTGGCCCCATGGCTGTCTGATGGGTGGGAGGAAGTCAAACAGCCCTGAATTCAAACCCAACTCTGTCACTTACGGCATATGTGACATTAAGAAAATTATTTTGCCTCCTGAACCCTTTGTTTCCACGTATATGGAATGGGGATGTTACAAGGTATAAAGGAAATAGCACCTGCAAAATGTTAGCAGTCACTGCAGAAACTCAACGAATGCTTGCTGCCAGATTCTCGGTCTCTCCTTCGAAGCTTCCCATGTCCCTGCTGCTTCTCTCTGCTCAGTGCTCAGATGACACCATGTGCCCACTTGCTCCCTTTCTGCGATAATGCCTCATCCCCAAATGGCTCTGCACACCCATGCTGAGCCGCCTCACAGGCTGCAGAGCTGGACCCAAGCAGTCTGTCCACAGTAGGCCTGAGGGGGCTGGCCTTGTCCCCTCAGCAGTGGGGGCAGAATTCTGAGAGTCTGAGTGGGCCCCGTCCTCCTCCTCTTCCTCCTCCCCTCCTCCCTCCCCTCCCTATCCAGAGGCTGCCTTTGAGCAGCCTGCCCTGACCCACAGCCAGAAGAGAAGAGGTTGTGTTCTTACCTGTCTCTCCTTGTTTGATGTCAAATCTGCTCGCACCTTCCAGGATGAAGTGAGGCTCTGATCTACCCTTTAACAACTCCTTAGGAAAGAGGGAGAAAAGCCATGAGCATCTTTCCTTCCTCTATGACTCAGAGTGGTACCCAAGACACCACTCACTTTGTTTTTGAGAAGTAGAGGTTAATTCTTAAATAGGTGCTTAGAAGTTCCCCGTGCCCCATTCTTCAGGTTTTATTGCTACCAGGAAGGTGGCTGTCACAGGGGTGTACATGTAACTGATCAGACAGGCAATCAATGCATAAGCAAACTGCATGAAGAGAACATACAGAAGGTCTCAGGATCCTTACTTCAGATATTCAGCCATCCTGGTCCTAACAAGCAGTGTTTTAAGAGGATATAAACAAGAAGAAGAAAAAAAAGGAAAAAAAAAGAATCAAGTATATTTCTTAGCAGAAACTTTTATAAACTTAATAAAGCTTTCTTTGTGAAGTGTCATCTCTTAGAAGTCAGCACTTCAGATTCAAGCGCAGCCACGTACTGTACAGCAGTGGTCCCCAACCTTTTTTGGGCCACGGACCGGTTTAATGTCAGAAAATATTTTCACGGACTGGCCGTTAGGGTGGGATGGATAAATGTATCATGTGACCGAGACGAGCGTCAAGAGTGAGTCTTAGACAGATGTAACAGAGGGAATCTGGTCATTTTTAAAAATAAAACATCATTCAGACTTAAATATAAATAAAACAGAAATAATGTAAGTTATTTATTCTTTCTCTGCGGACCAGTACCAAATGGCCCACGGACCAGTACCGGTCCACGGCCTGGGGGTTGGGGACCACTGCTGTACAGGATGCAGGATGTGTATCACTCAGATCTTTGGTGGCTCCCTGGCTAATGCACAGACTGATTCTGGAAGACCCCAGGCCCCGCATCTCTGGTGCTGTAACTCAGTGACCAGTTCTTCCCCAGGCTCTGACACACACAGCGCCTGCAGGCCACAGGAAGGGGTTGTTAGAGGGTTCTGCAGTGCTGCGCAGTCTGGGAGAATCCTGGCAGCTTGCGGCATACTTGAGGATGGTGAGAGTTCCTGAAGGCACTCCCCACGATCTTTGGGGGAACACTGATGCCACGCCTGGCTCCTGCCCCAGCCGAAGCAGCCTCTAGGTGTGCCCTGTTAGGACCTGCGGGACTGTCCTTAGCATCCCCTCCGGGCAGCTCTTCCTGGATTCCCATTGCACACATTTGCAGAATTTGGTAACTGTGCCTGTATTATTTCTTTTCACATTGACAAATAGTCCCCGGAGAACAGGGCTGCAAAGTGGAAATAGATTCGTTTGCTCAACAGCCACGTCTGTACAGAGGCCCGTGTGAGACGTGCCAGCCCTTTGTAAACCACCAGTTTCCCGGTGGAGCCGCCAAGGGGCAAATAAAGGTGTACAGGTCTGCCTGCAGACAAGGAGGCCCAGCAGGCACGTGGCGGGTAATCACTCACTGCACCTCCTCCCACTGTCTTCCCACAGATAACAGGCCCTCCGGATGGCAGGAGAGGGGCACTTGGGCCCAGGCCTTGGGGTGGAGGCATCAGGCCCAATCCTCTGCTGTCCCCATGGCTGGAAAGAGCTATGGAGGGAGTGACTCTTCCAGTTTCAAAACAACTGGGGTACTTCAATGACTTTAACTGTCCCCTCCCCTTCTACTAGAAAGAGGAAGTAAAGGTCCCAGTGGAGGCCTGCAGTCAGTGAGCAGATGCCTAGACACTCCACTCATGGGAATTAAAGATGAGGGTGGAGGTCACGGGGCTATTGGACCAGGAATAAGGTCAACGTTGCTCAGCTTTCTTGACCCAGTGCAGCTCTTCTTCACTGCTTTTTCCTGGTCCCCCCAGTGATCAGTAGAGGAGGGGTATGTGCGCACTTGAGAGTTGATTCAGATAGACCTGGCATGGGATCCTGCTCTGCATCGCTTCCTGGGTGAGCCTGAGCAACTTCCTTCCTTTGCTGGGCCTCAGTTTCCTCGTGTGTGAAATGGGAGACTCCAGGGATAAAGCGATCAAGACACTTGCTGCCACTATCATTCCCTTACTGAGGGCTAGGTGCTTTATTCACGGGCTGTCTCCCAACAGCCTTGCAAAGCAAGGACCCTTCCATTTTACAAATGAGGAAGGATGTAAAATATTTAGCACAGCATCAGGTAGGGCATATGTTCAATAACTATTGATTCCCTCCTTCTGCAGTATTTGCAGAATTAAAAAAAAAAAGCCATATTCATAGGAAAACCCAGAACCTCAAATCCATTCATTATTAAACAACATAGAATAAAATCATGAATTAAGCAGTCGACTCACAGATGTTAGAAAGGAAAAGAAAAAAAGAGCCTGGCAAATATAGGAGGAAAGAAGTGATAAAAGAGCACAATTAGGGAATTATAAAATAAAATTAGCAAAATCAATAAAGCAAATAAAGTGTGCTTTTGGAGGGAGAAGGTTTATATGGACCCAACCTTTGGTAAATGTGGTAGTCAAACCCACAGTAGAAGTAGCAATGGGGTTTTGGCAATATAAAAACATGATGTAAGATTCTATACTAATCAATTCAAAAGTACTAATGATTTTCTGATGAAAATTAACATTGCCCAAACCATTCAAGTTAGCACATAGCCTGAAAAGGTCCATAACCCTGGAATAGTCTTTTCAAATGATCAAGAAAGATCTCTCCAATATCTTGTCAAGGCTTCCAGGGACCTTTGATCTTCCTAATGAGTGGTCTCAAACTTTCAGGGAACAGATCATTCCAGTGTCACTTATAGTTTCAGTGTTTAAAGAGAAAGAAAGAAGGCTACTGCCACCATTTATTCTAAGAAGCCAGCATAGCCTGGAAGCCCAGCCTGAGAGAGACAACACAAAAGCACACTCACACTATAGACTGATCTCACTTATGGGAACTCACTGGAATGAAACACCCAGCAAATTTTGTTGTTGTTGTTGCTGTTTTTATTCAGTGAGAGGAGGGGAGGCAGAGAAACAGACTCCCACATGTGCCCCAACCCGATCCACCAGGCAAGCCTACTAGGCGGCGATGTTCTGCACATCTGAGGTATTGCTCCATTGCTCAGCAACAGAGCTCTTCTTAGTGCCTGAGGCAAAGGCCATTGAGCCATCCTCAGTGACCAAGGCCAATTCTTTCAAATCGAGCCATGGCTGCAGGAAGGGAAGAGAGAGAGAAAGAGAGAGAAAGACAGAGAAGCGAGAGGGAGAGGGGTGGAGAAGCAAATGGGCACTTCTCCTGTGTGCCCTGACTGGAAATCCAACCTGGGACTTCCACATGCTGGGCTGACACTGTACCACTGAGCCAACCAGCCAGGGCAAAACACCCAGCAAATGAACTTACAATAGATGATAAGACTAACCCACTACCACCAAGAAGGGTTTTCCATAAAAATTCAGGATGCCAGGGTGGTTTTCTATCAGGATATCTAATAATATAAAATAGCATTTACCTGGGCCAAAGAGAAGACAATTTATATCTTTCCTTGGAGGCATTTGATAAATGCACAGCTATCCCTGATTTACCCAGGTAATAAAAATTAAAATGAAGAAAACCAAACTTTTATCTAATTAGAAATAGAAAGATGTGTTAATGTCAGGAAAATCAAACAGCAATTACTTCAAATCAAAGTCAAGAGTCAACATCAATCAAAGTTGGGCACAAAACCCACACCTAAGTTCCCTGCCCTCTGAGCTGCCCGGTCCTTCCCCACCCTGGGCTTTCATGGAGTACTGGAGGGTCTCAAAGATGGAAAGGCAGAATTATACCCAGAAGTGTTTTCATCCATTAGGCTGACTTCCTGAAACAAGGACCACAGAGAAAATGGGTAAAGATGGCTGGGAAGATGGTAATGCTTTGGCTTTGGGCAGATTCCTTGTTGCCAGGTGGGCCAGGGAGACCAAGGTAGCGGAGTCACTGGTAAGGGGCAAAGTGTCCACCCAGAGTGTGACTCAGAATCACCAGGAGCTTCACAGAGATGCAGATGGCTGGGCCCCATGTCCTACAACTTGGATTTAGCAGGTCATCTAGCAGTGGAGCTCAGGATTTACACAGCTCCTCAGAGGATGCCGAGGTCCAGCAAGGGTGAGGGAGCATGCTGAGAGAAGCAGAAATTGGCTCCAGGGCCCACAGGAAGCAGTCGGGAGAAAGGTAATCAGCTTCCACAGCACCCAGCTCTCCCCCATGGGCCACACCAAGGGGCTTCTTGGCTGCAATGTTTTCCAATTCTGTGAGACAGACTGGCCTTTTTTTTTTCTTTTTTTTTTTTGTGACAGAGACAGAAAGGAGTCAGATAGAGACGGACAGGCAGGAAGAGAGAGAGATGAGAAGCATCATTTCTTTGTTGTGGCACCTTAGTTGGTCATTGATTGCTTTCTTATATGTGCCTTGTGCCTTGACTGGGAGGCTACAGCAGACCAAGTTACACCTTGCTCAAGCCAGCGACCTTGGGCTCCAGCTGGTGAGCTGTGCTCAAACCAGATGAACCCGCAACCAAACTGGCGACCTTAGGGTTTCGAACCTGGGTCCTCTGCATCCCAGTCCGATGCTCTATCCACTGTGCCACTTCCTGGTCAGGCAACAGACTGGCCTTTTGATGGCACTGAAACATCCATTTGTGCAGAAGGAAACTGTGATGGTTGCTTTTATGTGTCAACTTGGCTGCCCAGATATTTGGCTAAACATTATTCCCAGGTGAATCTGTGAGCAGTGCTTGTCTCTAGATGACATTAGCATTTGAATCGTGGACTCAGTAAATAAATCAGTTGCCTTCCTCAATGTGGATGAGCCTCAGCCAATCCACAGAACAAAATAGAACAAAAGGGAGAGAAAGGGAAAAATTGCCCTCCTCTGGCAGACTGCTGAGGGGGCCATTGGTGTTCTCCTGCCCTCGGGTTGGGAGCCACCCCATCTGCTCCCCTGATTCTCAGGCTTCCCACTCAGACTAAACTACACCACTGGCTCTCCTGGGTCCCCAGCTTGCAGATGGCAGACTGTGGGACCTCTCAGCCTCCATAGTCATGTGCCAATTCCTCGTAGTAAATAGATCAATAGGACATATCTATAGATTTCCTATTAATAATACACCACAGGATATATACACCTCTTATTGGTTCTGTTTCTCTGAGAACCCTGACAAATACAGAAGCCACCAGCACTAGTCAGACTAAATAATCTTAGAATGTAGTTCTGAATTGTAGAGCGGTTTTCCAATATGAAGTCTGGGGCACTCTCTGTTATACTAGGAAGACCAGAAGCTAGCTGGAAATCCAAAGGCTACTGGAATCTTAGAAAACAGCCTCCCTGGAGTGGCACCAAAGCCAGCAGTCTCCTGCATCATTCTGGAGGGGTCTCCTCCACTGTGACAGCACTTGGTCTATTTTTCAACAGTGATTTCTGCGTTCCTTCCAAAGGCTGCCCATGCATTTCCCCCAGATGGTGTGCTGCGCTTGCACAAGGGAGCACCAGGTTTAGCATACTGGCATTCACACACAGGTGCTTTCAGAGGGTGGCCAGAGTTCAGGCTGGGCCAGGAGCGGTGTCACTCCCTTTCTGCTTTTGCTAGAGGGATTGACTTTATTGGCATCAAAGTCCTTTGGCTCACAGGCAACTGGCTGTTGGCATATTCACTTTTTGTCACCTTCTGTTACTTGTTGCTTTCACAACCTACACCCACGTCTCTACCATCTCCACTTTGTTAGCCACTTCCTTTCTGATGAACTCACTTTGGTCTTAAGGTGAATCATTTCTAGCAAATGATCCTTTCAGAAAGTCTGCTCTGGCTACTGGGAAGAAGAACGTTGTTGCCTAGGTAGGCAACACTTCATTCTAGGATGGCCACAGGCCAGAATCCACCATGGGGCTGAATGCTGAGCTCTGAATGCCTGTCAAACAATATGGTTCAGGCCCATAGCCCATTCTGCAGTTGAGAAGTGAAAAATGTTTTTCACTAAAAAAGGGGGACAAGGCTGAAATTTTAATCCCTCAAGCTGACCTATATTGGTGACTCTGCAGTGATCTCCAATATGGTAGCCATAAGCCCTATTAAATTAATTTAATTGAATAAAATTAAAACTTCACTCAGTCACACTATCCACATTCTAAGTGCTCAAAAGCCATGTGACCAGTGGCTACTATACTGAACCTTTCCATCATTGAGGAAAGTTCCGTTGGACAGCGCTGACCTACTGAATGGGGATGATGATATCATCTATACCTCACAGGACTCCAATGGCAATTAAATGAAATGTTATGTGTAAAGGGCTTAGATTAATACCTAGCACGTGTACACGGATGATAAATGGGACTCATTATTACCCATGAAATGAAAATAACAAAGGAAATAAAGTAAGAGAAGACATATGGAGAGCTCTAGAAAGTACTATACAAATGTAAGCACTGCCAGCTGTGATAAGGGACACAAAGATATATGACATATCCACATACACATTTTAAAAGTGCTGGAATAAAAAATGACTCCCTGGTAGAAGAGGAAAGGGAACAGACTGCACTTGGCCCCTGGTGCCTCTATTTCAGGCTGCTGGCATGAATCTGGTAAGAAATTTCACTTCTGTTTCCCTCAGTTTCTCCTTGACCCCAAAAGTCATCATCATAAGTTAAGATGCTGCTAGAACTAAGATAATGAGTAACCCTCAACCCTTTCTGAATAGATGTTATAAATTCTTAAACACTATAAATATAGTCTTGCCTGACCAGGCGGTGGTGCAGTGGATAGAGCAACAGACTGGGATGCAGAGGATCGAGGTTCGAAACCCCGAGGTCACCAGCTTAAGCGCGGGCTCATCTGGTTTGAGCAAGGCTCACCAGCTTGAGGTCAAGGTCGCTGGCTCAAGCAAGGAGTTACTCAGTCTGCTGTAGCTCCCCGATCAAGGCACATATGAGAAAGCAATCAATGAACAACTAAGGTGTCGCAACGAAGAATTGATGCTTCTCATCTCTCTCCGTTCCTGTCTGTCTGTCCCTATCTGTCCCTCTCCCTGTCTCTGTCTCTGTCACATAAAACAAACAAACAAAAATAAATAAATATGGTCTCGCATCTATTGCCTAGCACCTTCTGGAAAAAAAAGAAAAAACGTTTTCAAAAAGAATCTCAGTCTCTGAAAATAACCAAGGGGAAAAATTATTTAACCCTTCCAAACTTTAGAGTTCTCTGTTCAGTTGTCCTTAGGAGGTAAAGGCCAGGAGAAAAGAGCTATTGTTAGGGACTTATTGCCTCTGGCTAATAGGATGGTTCCCAAAAGCTGAAGCACCCCACCTCTCTATAAGCAGCATCCAAGCCCCACCCGATCCCCACTAGCCCTCCCCTTACCCCAGGCTGCAAATCTGTCTGGAGTAAGACAAGAGTTGGCACCCCCAGAGTTCTATGTCATCAGAAAATACCTCTTCTGTATAACCTAACTTGACTTTGCTGAAAATGCTCAGTACAGTGCTTGACATTTAACATTTGCTCAGTAACTCTTACTGATATTATAATCATTAGCTTACTAGACATTAAATTATTTTCTCGTGTATTATGTCCTCTGGAGCTTCATGCCCCGAAACTAGAATGGCTCTATAAAAACCAACAAGGCTCACCTTGCTACAAGGCGAAGTTAGTGGGCATCTGCTGCTGGGGTAGGGGGTTCAGGGGCGTTTGAATGTTACCCTGAAATGTCTTCCTAATATTACAGCTGATGTCTGGAATTCTTTTGTAGGCGATAGAGTCTTGGAAACATTGAAAATACAAATAAAAATGAGATAGGGGAGGCAGTTGTTTAAATTCATCCTATTATATAAGTGAGTGGCATGGTGTCTTCCCTTTAAGTAAATTCTAACAGAAAAAAAAAAGATGAGAAGCTAAAGACAATGATAGTTGAAGAGAATAAAGCGTGATGCTAAATAGACTCAATTATGGAGACGGAAGAGGCCCCCAGAACAACTACTACACCCTTCATGCCTACATCTTCTTGTTTTTCAGGTGAGCATACTGGGGCATATAATCTAGTGATGTGCTCAGAGTTAGGACTGGGTTAGACCTCAGGGGTCCTGCGTCCTGGTACAGGGTTTTTTTTCACCCCACTGAGGTACAGCACTGCAGCCCAGGGATCAGATGAATTTCATTCTCCTTCCTGTTGGACTTGGGGCCACCTCTGAAAACCAGGTGTGAGGCCCATCCTCCTTTTAGAGGGAAGGACCATGTCAGGTGGCTCAGAGAGCCCAGGAGCTGGGTTTGTGCCTGGAGGAGTCTCTCACCTTTGGTCGCTTCCACCTGAGGCTGTGGGGGTCTTTACCCGAGAGCAGCTGCCAGCCTACAGAAGTAACGTCAGCAGGGAAGACCTCATCCTCAAACAGAAGACCTCTGCTTAGGCAATGATCCCTCAAGGAGTTAAAGTCCTGGCCTTTGAACTTGATGACAGGGGTCTTGGATAGAGGCTTATGACTGTGTGCCATGACTGTCCTTGGAAGACCTTCAACGTCTTTTCCTTCTGGTGAGAAAAAAAAAAAAAGATATTTTTAGGGATGAGCCGTCAAGCCCTCTGCATCATCAGATGCGATGCGAGCTCTGAAGGGGTTCTCAGATGCAACCCCCTTACAAGTAAGGGGCTGAGACCCACGTCAGTGCTCTCCCCGGAGACAGAGCCAGCTGCTGGGCGAGCCCAGACTTGAATTCAATTATCCCTCCTCTCAGTTGGGTTTTCCACCCGCTGTACAGACCAGCTCCTCAGTGTGCTCTCCGTGCACCAGCGACTTCGAGGGTATTTGTACATTGATGAATATTTACTGAGTACTTACCTTGTGCCAGGTGCTTTTCTGCATGCTGGCAATCCCAAGATAAATACAACATGATCTTTATCCTTCAGGGGCTCATTATCAAATGGGAAAGATAGATCAGACATTTCAATAACAACATTCAACATTCTATCATTCAACAGAAACTGTCTAAATAAAAAATGTGTGCAAAGTCCTGTTGACATAAAGGAGCTACGAAGTGCCAAGGACGGTCTGGAATGACTCTCCCACGGGCGGTGACCTTTGAATTGGGTCTTGAAGGAAGAAGAATTTGCCAGGAGGAGAAATGGTAGGTATAAAAAAAAAAGTCCTTGCAGGTCCCTTGAGAAGAAAGTGCAAGGAGGTTCAGCAGCCAGATTAGAAAGGTCAAGGGTGTTCGAGACAATGGGATGGGATGGACAGGTTGGTGGGGTGGGGGCTGGGGGTGGGCAGTGTTGGCAGAAATGGCCAGGAAGGTAGGTGGGTGTTAGTATACATAGACCCAGAGGAAGTTTCTAGAAATGAAAATCTACATCTGTAAGTAGAAAGTAGGGAAAGATCAAAGAAAGAGGCTGTCCACTCCAGTCTGGTAATTATTAACAGAGTTTATTAAGGGAAGTTTACATGAAGCATGTCTTGAGAGGCTGCAAGATAAAATGGACCCCTGTACCACTTGGCAGAAGCCAAAGACTTATATAGGATAAAGGAGGGCTAGTCATGGGTCCTAGTGTCAGATTGCTACCAGGAACAGGAAATTACACTGCTTGACCCGGTCAGGACAACAACCTCTTCCAGGAACCAGCACAAGGAGGGAGGCAGTGGAGGGGTGCTAATTTATATCAGAACGAACAGCAGTTACAACCAGATAGTCTCTAAGGGAGGTTTGTGGAGAGCAACCTCCCTCCTGGCCCAGATCCCGCTCGCCGGACAGGCAGCGGTCATGTCATGGAACAGTAGTCTCTCCTCCGCAGCTGGAAAGCTGGACTGTGAACGACTTTGTACTGTGCAGGCACTGCAGGGCCACTGCAGACATGGGTTGTGATCAGATCTGTGTACAGAATTGTGGAGCAAGTTGGAGGCCACGTGGGAGGATGGGTAAGGACCGAGACGGGGAGCAGGCTCGGACACTGCTGTATTTGTTCATGGGAGAGATAGTGTTCCAGCGTTGCTAGTGAAATGGTAGAGAAACAGATTCCAGAGCCATTTTATAAGTCAAACCAACAGGATTTGATGATGAATTGAATAGGGGGGCAAAGGGTGGAGAGGAAAAACAAAAAGCAGCGTGGCGGGCCCTGGCCGGTTGGCTCAGTGGTAGAGCGTCGGCCTGCCGTGCGGAGGTCCCGGGTACGATTCCCGGCCGGCCGGGGCACACAGGAGAAGCGCCCATCTGCTTCTCCACCCCCCCTCCTTCCTCTCTGTCTCTCTCTTCCCCTCCCGCGGCCAAGGCTCCATTGGAGCAAAGATGGCCCGGGCGCTGGGGATGGCTACTTGGCCTCTGCCCCAGGCGCTAGAGTGGCTCTGGTCGTGGCAGAGCGTCACCCCCTGGTGGGCGTGCCGGGTGGATCCCTGTCGGGTGCATGCGGGAGTCTGTCTGACTGTCTCTCCCCATTTCTAGCTTCAGAAAAATCCAAAAAAAAAAAAAAAAAAAAAGGCAGCGTGGCGAACATTTAGATGCGTTTTGAAGTTTGTTTCCTGTACCCATCACCAGTTCTCCAACACCGAGTTAGCATTCAAGCCTGTGAACTTATTTCTTCTCCTGTACGGATTAATAATATCTATGTCCTAAGGTTTGTTGTGGTATTAAATGAGGTTTCACCTAACATACCAAGCGGAGTGACTGGCATACAGTAGGCACTCCATAAATGGTGGTGCCCTGAGGAGATCTGAAGGAAGTCTGGGCTTTTCTGCTCAGGAAGCTAGAGAGGTATAATTTTGCCATTTACTGAAATACG